>NC_030836.1:28738515-29039843 GCF_001704415.2 Capra hircus | reverse complement strand
CCCCCGGAAGTTCATTTCTAGGCTCCAAGCAGCTGGCACCTCGCAGGCACCCTCTCTCGGATTATGGGCAGACTTTGGAGAGTCTCTTTGGAGAGTGTGGGAGAAATGCTGTTAAGAGCAAATACTCACATGCCTCTGCCTCTGTGCAGGAAACTTCCATGGCACTCAGCACCTTAACGATTCCTCCCTGCCCGCCCCCCCCCCCCGCCGCCCCAGAAGATGCCAGGGCGGTGGTCTAGACAGGCAGGGCGGCAGAGCACAGCTCAGGAGAGAGTGGCTTTGGTTTGTGTCTCTCTGCCACCTTAGCCGTGCCCGGCTCGTTCCCTAGGTTCCACAAAGAATAAGTCTGCCGGAACTTGGCTTCCACACTGTGCCTCCACCCCCCACCCCACCCCGGGGGATGGACAGCACAGGCTGCCCTGAGAAGCGAGAGGGTGTGCCAGCCTGTGGGTGGTCAGGAGGTCAGACGGGCACAGCTGAGCCCCCGGACACTGTCTGCAGCCCCAGCCCTCTGGCGGGAGCCCCCTACCTGGCTCAGGACCAAGTCTGGGGGACAGGGGAGCAACAGCAGTAGATGAGGCCTCAGATGGCCCAGGCAGAGCCTCCCCCAAGACTGGCAATGGAGGGGCCAGTGCTGACAGGCCTGCTGGCAGCTCAAGGTTTTGCCAGGGAGGTCCCAGCCAGCAGGGGCCCCAGGGGGGCACCCAGCACTGACAACTGAGCCCAGAGACTCTACCCGGGACTGAACTCCACCCCAACCCCATCCCTCCCCACTGCCCACCAGCCAGGCAGGTCCCAGACGCAGTATCCTAGGCCCAAAGACCCCCAGGAACGTGGACTGGTGTCTTGGGCACGGCCAGCCTGCAGCTAGCGACCCCGACGCTTGAGCTCTGCTTGGCGACCTTGGGTTTCCTGCACACAGGCGGCCCCAGCAGAGCCTGTCAATTCCAGCCAACCCAGCCCGCCGACCTCCTGGACCTGGTGGGGCAGTTGTGGGGAGCAACCGCGGCTCAGAGGATGCCCAACGCGGAGGCGGGGAATGGGGGGGGGCCTCTTCCGCCTCGGCGCAAGGCTGGGGGCTAGAAACTTTCCAGAGAGGAGGACCGTCCCGTTCGCTCACTCCCAGGGAGCAAAGACAATTGGCTTTCCATGGAAAATCCCATCCAGGGCAAGGAATCCCTGGGCTGTGGCCGCCCGTCCGGGACCCCGACCCGGACCGCGCGGCGCCCACGTGCCCAGCCCGACCACCTCCCCTATCGCGGCGCCGGGCGGGGTACTGGGCGGCCGGGACCCGGAGGTGCTCCCCTCCCTCGCTGGCGGGCCCCACGGGGACCGGCCGCCGCGTACTCACCCTCGCGGGTGGCGCGGGGCGGGGCAGGACGGCTCCGCGCGCAGCTCAGATCCGCTAGGCGCACGGGCTGGAGGCGCGGCGACTCCGCTCGGCCCGGTCCCTGTCCCAGGCGCGGGGCCGGCCTGGGAGCGGGCAAGTCCGCCTGCTGGGAGGCGGGGGCCCGGGCCCCGGCGTGGGGCGGGGAAGGGGGCCGGACACGCTTGCGCACACGGCCCGGGAGCCGAGCGGGGAGCAGGCAAGCAGGAGGAGGAAGGGCGGGGTGGATGAGGAGGAAGGGCTGGGGTGATCCCGCTTACGGGCGGGGCGGGTGGCCGCCGACTCCGGATAGTGCGCCGGCCCGGCGGAGCCGGCTGGCGGCGGGCCCCGGGGTGAAAGGAGCGGAGGAATAGACCGAACCGGCGAGCGCGAAGGGATGTGTGTCGAGGGGTGTGGTGTTGTGGGGGAGGTGCGGTGTTGTGGGGGCGGGTAGGAGGAGACTGGTCGGGTGAGGGCGCAGAGTTCAGGCGGGCGCAGCCTGTGAGTAGCACCAGGATGGATGTGCCCAGCGCAGCCCATGCACACCCTCCTGGAAACAATGAGCCCTACAAAACGTTCTCCGCTCTCCCACGCGCGGAGCTGTGTCTTTCTCCCCTTCAGGAAAGTGAGGCACACCTCTCCCACGCACAGTGGCCAGGTGCCCTGGTCGGAGACCTGCGCCCTCCCCTTGCACGAGTCTGGCCCTGCCACCCCCAGACTTCTCCCTCTGCACCTCCTGCGCACACCCCTCTTGGCTTTGAGAAAGCGTCTTAGTTTCTGTTCCTTACTGAAGGCGCCAGGCATCCTGCCCCCAGAGGAAAAACCCACCAGGCCCTTAGCCTAGTGCCTGGGGCCCACCCACCCCAATCAAACCAGGAAACTACTTAGGCTGAAGAACCGTCCGGAAGTCACTGACAGGACAATCCCCAGACCCCAAGACACTCTCTCAGAGGTGAAGAGCCCTTAGTGTGAAGAGCTGGAGGAGGGGGGTGGAGTGGGGAGGGGGTAGCAAAGCTCCAAGGAAGATGTAAGACCCCACCCCCCAAGAAAGCTTAACCAGCCAGTGGCAAAGAGAAGGCTCCCATGGACGCCCACTCAAGGATAAGTTAGGATAGAAGCTAGTATAGATGAACCTATTTGCAAAGCAGAAATAGAGACACAGAGATAGAGAATAAATGTATGGACCCCAAGGAGGGGAAGGGGTGTGGGGCCAACTGGGAGACTGGGGTTGACATGTACACACTGTAGATGGTAGTGGTGGTTTAGTTGCTAAGTAGTGTCTGACCCTTGAGGCCTCATGGACTGTAGCCTGCCAGACTCGTCTGTCCCTGAGATTCCTGACCCAGGGATGGAACTGGTATCTTCTGCATTGCAGGTGGATTCTTTACCCCTGAATCCCCACGGGAGCCCATAATGACACATACTCACCCATATAGTATCATACAGAGTAGCCTGCAATGCAGGGGGTTCTTTATCAATAGTGGAGGGAAGCCCTACACTATTGATACTATGTATATAAAATAGATAACTAATAACCTACCTTATAGTTCAGGGAACTCTACTCAGTGTCCTGGGGGTATAGGTATACATAGAGCTGATTCTCTTTGCTATACAGCAGAAACCAACACATTGTAAAGCAACTATATACTCCAATGATTTTTTTTTTAAACCAACAGATTTCATTTAATACTGATGTTAATACAAAATGTAATCAGATGCAAACGCCTTGTTACCGTGTTCTTAAAGTCGTTAAAAAGGGGAAAAAATGTTGTAGGGTTTTATTTTCACCTTTCTTTTCCTAGCTGTCTTTTGTGTTCACACTCAGTCACTTCAGCCAAGTCTGACTCTTTGTGACCCCATGGACTGTAGCACACCAGGCTCCTCTGTCCATAGGATTCTCCAGGTAAGAATACTGGAATGGGTTGCCATGCCCTCCTCCAGGGGATTTTCTGGACCCTGGGATCAAACCCACATCTTTTATGTCTCCTGGTTGGCAAGCAGGTTCTTTACCATTAGTACCACCTGGACAGCCAGGCTGTCTTTTAGGTAGAGATTTTTGGTCTGTTTACTTCTTATGTGTTAAATAATTTGATTAGTCTTATGTACTTATAAATTCATTTTATCTTTTTCTTGCAGTTAAACTGCATAAGACCTAAAATAATCTGTTTCTATTTTTTGGTTATCTTTTTTATTAAATTTATTTCTTTTTAATTGAAGGGTAATTGCTTTACAGTTTTGTGTTGGTTTTTGCCAATCAACATTTGAATCAGCCATGCTGCTGCTGCTAAGTCGCTTCAGTCGTGTAGGGTAAGTTAGCACAGCATATGACTAAGTATAAGGCATGAGTAATTGATGAGGGGGGTTCACAGAAATGCCAGCTCTAAGTTCGCTTCAGCTGAAACTGGAGAGTTCATGGTCTGAGAAGAGGTAACTGAGGAAACACTCTGACCTGCGTGAGCACAGCGAAGGAGGCAAGGTGAAGACAAGGGGCCTTGAGCGCGTCTACAGATGGCTGTTCATTCTAAATCACACCGTGCATGGGGGAGGTCTTTCCTACATCTCACCAGTGTCTAAATCACCAGTGTCCAGGCATAATTAATACTTGGTTTTGTCAATCAAGCACTCACACAACAAATACTTATCTGGTATCAGCTCCAGCTCTGACAGAGTGACTCAAGTCCCTGCCGGGGGGCAAGGCTGAAGGGAGAGAGACCAGCCTCCCTGGTGCACGGGGTGGGGGTCAGAGGGGAGACACTGACCCAAAGTGAGTAAAGCAATATCCGAAGCGACTAGAATCACAGAGCTGAACTGTGAGTCAATCTAGCTTTGCAACTTTGCAAACTCTTTAATGAACCCGGTCTAAACACAGCTGGCAGTTCTTGTTCTGAACCACGTAAGCTTCATCCTGTGGGAAAAATCAAACTGAAGGGCCAGCTTTGCTCTTGGAGACCTGATTTCCAACTCTGCCTCGGTCACTAAATAGGTTTGATTTTCTTGTTAGAAAAAAAAAATGGAAGTAACTGTAAATTATTCAAAGAGCTATTGTTGATGTGAAATTAGGCAATGCTATAAATTGCTCCAGCAGTATAAGGTAATGTTAAAAGTGTGTGCTCTTATCATACACGTGGCACCTCCTCCTCTAACCAATAAACTGTATTCAGCTCTCCTCCCTTCTTTCCCCAGCTTATCCCAAGCCTGGTTACTGAGTGCCCAGAAGCTAACTGTCATCTAGACTCCTCCCCTCAGGCCGCAGTGTGCTCACTCACGATTTTTTCCCTCTAGTTCTTTAACACAGGCAGATGCTTAGCTGGCTGCCTAGAACCCATATCATCTGCGGGCCAGGAGGAAAGTGATTCTGGTACTTTTTGCCTGAAGCCCCTCCCCGCCCACTTGCCCAACAGCAGGGCACTGGGAGTTGCTTAGCAAGAGGCAGTATGGTGGGGTGACCCAGCTTCAGCTCCTAAAACTGTTCCTTTCAGGGCCAGCTGTGCCCAGGATGAGTCAAGACACCCTGAGGATCAGTGGCCTGGATCCTGGCCCCCTTCCGAGCCATATTGCCTCCTTCCCCACCTCCAGAGCACCCCCTTTACCTCTCTGGTTCTGCCTCTGCTGTGGAGGAAGCTGGCGGACACAGCTCTGCTGGGGCGCTCAGGGGGCCTCTCTCTCTAGGGAGCGGAGGGAGGAGACAGAGGAGCAAGGGCTGTGGGAGGGGCAGGTGCATCTGGAGCTGGGAGGCCAGGGTGTGGGCCAGGGTGTGAGCCCTTAACACATGCGCCTCCCCAGGCCTCTGGCACCTGTCCCTTGAATGTGCCACGTTAGCATCCTGCCCACCGGGAGGCGGGAACGGCGAGATGCTGTTTGAAGAAGAAATAAACCCAATCCAGCATCTCAGACGCTTTTAAAAATAGCAACTTGGGGATGGTGTTTCAGCTCCTATTTTTATCAGATTTATACGGCTGGACGCTCGAGCTGTGCAATTCCCAGGGATCTCAATAGCAGCGGACATCACTATTGTAGTCTTAGAAACCTGCCATAAGGCCAAGGCTAAAATGCCTTCCAGGAACCTGTCGGCTGGAAGAGACCCTGAGAAGTCATTGCATACAGCCCTCATCTCTTTCAATAAACCACAGAGAGTTTATGGCTCGCTTTTTGCCTTCAAGTCTCAGTTGCCATGACTTCAGTGCCCACTCTAGGATTTCATGGCCTTCTAATCCGGAAGTCCTTTTTAATATCTAACCCAAATATATTGGCTGGGTCCTTTAGGCCCTTCTGGCAGTGGGAAAATGGCAGCTAACATTTATGAGTTCTTGCTATGTCCACAAAATCCTCGTATTGAATCCTCACGAAGCCCCTGGGGGTAAGCACTGCTTTCACTAACTCCTAGCTGATGAGCAGTTACCAAACTTGCCCAAGATTATATCTGGATATGGTGCTGTGGAGGGGTTACCAGACCATACTGGCACTGAAAAGAATGTGCAACAGGATAATACATTTCTCCATAGTTTTGACTTTCATTTCTTCCTGGTCCTGAAGGAAAAATTGGTCAGGGTGCTATTGGATATGCTGGAAGCCACGTTTTAGGTTCTGGCCATGCTGAGCCATACTCTCCCTGAGTGTTGTGTCTTAGCTCATGGTGGTCGTTTGGCTCTCATTTTAGCCTGGAAGTCTGATTTCTCCTGGCATAAGCTCCCATGGGCCCCCGTGCTTTTCTCAAAGTACTCAGGTTCATGGAATTACTTTGTAATTATGTCTGTCGTTGTTGTTACAAATAGATTCAAAGGATTAGACATGATAGACAGAGGGCCTGAAAAAACTATGGATGGAGGTTTGTGACATTGTACGGGTGACAGGGAGCAAGATCACCCCCAAGAAAAAGAAATACAAAAAGGCTAAATGGTTGTCTGAGGAGGCCTTACAAATAGCTAAGAAAAGAAGAAAAGCAATAGGCAAAGGAGAAAAGGAAAGATATACCTGTTTGAATGCAGAGTTCCAAAGAATAGCGAGGAACAATAAGAAAGCCTTCCTCTGTGATCAATGCAAAGAAATAGAGGAAAACAATAGAATAAGAAAGACTAGAGATCTCTTCAAGAAAATCAGAGATACCAAGTGAACATTTCATGCAAAGATGGGCACAATAAAGGACAGAAATGGTATGGACCTAACAGAAGCAGAAGATATTAAGAAGAGGTGGCAAGAATACACAGAAGAACAATACAAAAAAAGATCTTCATGACCCAGATAACCATGGGTGTGGCTAACCCCCCCCCCACACACACACACCATCAGTAACCATGATGGTGTGATCAATCACCTAGAGCCAGACATCCTGGAATGCGAAGTCAACTGGGCCTTAGGAAGCATCACTACAAACAAAGCTAGTGGAGGTGATGGAATTCCAATTGAGCTATTTCAAATGCTAAAAGATGATGTTGTGAAAGTGCTGCACTCAATATGCCAGCAAATTTGGAAAACTGAGCAGTGGCCACAGGACTGGAAAAGGTCAGTTTTCATTCCAATCCCAAAGAAGGCAATGCCAAAGAATGCTCAGACTACCGTACAGCTGCACTCATCTCACACGCTAGCAAAGTAATGCTCAAAATTCTCCAAGCCAGGCTTCAGCAGCACATGAACCGTGAACTTCCAGATGTTCAAGCTGGATTTAGAAAAAGCAGAGGAACCAGAGATCCAATTGCCAACATCTATTGGATTATCGAAAAAGCAAGAGAGTTCCAGAAAAACACCTACTTCTGCTTTATTGACTACACCAAAGCCTTTGACTGTGTGGATCTCAACAAACTGTGGAAAATTATTAAAGAGATAACAGACCACCTGACCTGCCTCCTGAGAAATCTGTATGCAGGTCAAGAAGGAACAGTTAGAGCCAGACATGGAACAACAGACTAGTTCCAAATCGGGAAAGGAGTACGTCAAGGCTGTATATTGTCATCCTGCTTATTTAACTTATATGCAGAATACATCAGGTGAAATGCTGGGCTGGATGAAGCACAAGCTAGAATCAAAATTTCCAGGAGAAATATCAATAACCTCAGATACACAGATGGCACCACCCTTATGGCAGAAAGCAAAGAACTAGAGTCTCTTGATGAAAGTGAAAGAGGAGAGTGAAAAAGGTGGCTTAAAACTCAACATTCAGAAAACTAAGATCATGGCATCTGGTCCCATGACTTCACGGCAAATAGATCAGGAAACAATGGGAACAGTGAGAGACTTTATTTTTAGGGGCTCCAAAAGCATTGCAGATGGTGACTGCAGCCACGAAATGAAAAGATGCTTGCTCCTTGGAAGAAAAGCTATGACCAACTTAGACAGCATATTAAAAAGCAGAGTCAAAAAAAAAAAAAATAAGGCAGAGACATTACTTTGCCAGCAAAGGTCCATCTAGTCAAAGCTATGTTTTTCCAGTAGTCATGTATAGATGTGAGAGTTAGACTGTAAGGAAAGCTGAGCACCCAAGAATTGATGCTTTTGAACTGTGGTGTTGGAGAAGACTCTTGAGAATCACTTGGACTGCAAGGAAATCCAACCAGTCAATCCTAAAGGAAATCAGTCCTGAATATTCCTTGGAAGGACTGATGCTGAAGCTGAAACTCCAATACTTTGGCTACCTGATGCAAAGAACTAACTCATTGGAAAAGACCCTGATTCTAGGAAAGGTTGAAGGTGGGAGGAGAAGGGGACAACAGGGGATGAGATGGTTGGATGGTATCACTGACTCGATGGACATGAGTTTGAGTAAGCTCCAGGAGTTGGTGATGGACAAGGAAGCCTGGTGTGCTGCAGTCCATGGGGTCACAAATAGTCGGACACGACTGAGCGATTGAACTGAGTTGTTTGTAATTATGTCTATCATTGTTGTCTAGTTGCTAAATCGTGTCCAACTCTTTGTGATCCCATGGACTGTTGTTGCTGACCACTCTCCTCTGTCCATGGGATTTTTCAGGCAAGAATCCTGAAGCGGGTTGCCTTCTTCAGGGTATCTTCCTGACCCAGGGATCAAACCCAAGTCTTCTGAATTAGCAGGCAGATTCTTAACCGCTGCGCCACCAGAGAAGCCCAATTATGTCTGTGTGTCTCACTAAGTTGTAAGCTCCATGAGAGTTCTAGTTCCATATTCTTGTCAAAAAAAAAAAAAAAAAAACAAAAACAGGGTAGATGTTCAAAACCTTGTTCTTTGAATTTAAACACTTTAAACAAATTTAGTCCATGTGTATTTTTTAACAGTGGCTAAAATTTGGTAACTTCAAGTTTACATAGACTTCAGAATCCAATGTAATTTCAATGAGAATATGGAACGAACATAGGGTTGCCAACATTTATTTTGCTATGTGAGGATTTTCTGAAAACAGCTACTGTTAATTATCACCATCTTCTTAAAGAAGAAAGGTCCTTTTAGGGTTCTATATACATGTTTGGAATAAAGATTTAGTCCTTTCTGAGAAGGAAGAGTTAAAAGACCCACATCAGCCTGTTCAGAAATAAAACAGATCCGTTAAACTCGTTTGGAAATACAAATATCCCAAGAGAAACATTTTCAAATATTACTTTGTTCGCAACTGTTTCTTGATTTGTTTCTCCACTCCCAGGATGTGTGTTCAACAGAACTAGGCAACGTGGAGCTAACTGTCCAACTCTTCCTGAAATGTTATTTTTCTCAGTTTCATGAAGGAATGTTGACAAATATAGAACACTCAGCAATTTTGCCCTGTGAGGAAACTTTTGGGCAAACTGAGGAGCCGAGGAAAAGCAGTCACGTCTCCAATCGCTCTCCTCCCTCCCAACCCAGCCAGGGAGAAAGTCGGCCAAGGACTGGGGCCTGGCGCCGGTAGGGAGCTTCCGAAGTTTATGAGAAGGTGACACTCACCTCCGCTGCAGGAGTGCAGACACTCACCAAGGACACGCAGCTAAACGCACAGGGACAGACGCCCATGCCGTCAGAGAGGGCTGGTGGTGGCTCATCAGTCAAGCGGTGCTGAGGCTTAAGGACTTTCTGCTCAGGATGCTGTCTCAGCGGAGGTGGGGAGCTGGGTGGGGTTCTGCTACGTGAAGGCAGGAGGAAAGCTAAGGCAGAGGAGACGGTTCTCATTCTGCATCCCTCGGGCTGAGGACTGACTGTCTGTCTGCCCCCTAGCCTGGGAGGCTGGGAGCTGCTTTATAGTCGTCTCTGGGTTCCCAGCCCTTAGGACATTGGCTCAAAAGGCATGTGAGTCAAAGGTTTGGATTCCATTGCAACCATGCCGCTCTGGCCTGCTGCGTGTACGATCACCAGCAGATCCCTCTGTAGTGGATCCTCATCCCTGCACCCCTTGACAAAGAAACAGGCTCAGGAGGCCTTGGGTTTGGTGCAGTACGTGTTTAATAAGCAAGGTGAGGAACAAGCGAATGGAGCTTGGCTGTGAATCGGGTCTCCTGGTTCTCGGTCCAGGGTATGCAGAATAAGGGCCACCCCGCCTCTTCTGCCTCTGTTTTCATCCTCCTTTCCCTCTGCAAGACCCACATCCTACCTCCCCTGGTAGTGTGTCCTGAGGAAGCAAGATGTGGTAACTCATAGCCCCACGTTGACCGAAGAGCAAATGCGGCCCCAGCGTGATGCGTCTGGGAAGAGGGCCTCGTGGGTTTAACTACACGTCACCAATGTCTGCACCCGTGTCGCCGCTCTGCTGGAGCAGTGAGACGTCACTTTGCCAGATGCGCCCTTGATGGCTTCCTACAGGCTATCAGCCTTGGGCGCTTTGAAGTTCCTTCCTGGCCTGGCAATTCTGTGGTCAGGGACCTAGGACAGCGGTCACACCTTGACCCGTGACTCAGGGCTTTCTGATTTCACTTCAACCATAGGTCACTGTGCCCCGCTGGGACACTGGGTTTATCTTCCGCTCTGTGGCAGTGTGTTTTGCCTTCCTGTCCAGATAACGAACTCAAGGCCACAGGCTCACTGACCAAGGAACAGAAGCAAAGGCAGGAGTCTTGGGCTTGCGTCACCTGATTCTGATTAAGGCCTTCCACTTCCAGGCCAGCCTCCAGCCCTGTCAACAAGAGTTTACCAGCAGGACCGGCTCACACATGGGAAATGTGAGCTAATGGTGGAGGGAAAGAGGAAGCGCTGTCAGAAAGACTATAGACTACTTCCAGAAACGTTTCATATGTGGTTTTTTCTGGAGGGGACTCCCAGACATGTGGACCATCAGGAAGAAACACTAAGTGGGAAGAAGGAAGAGAAAGGTGGTAGCAGGACAGCAAGGAGTGAAAGCAGGGAGGCCCAGGACGTGACGTCAGCCAGGAGGGGACCTGCAGGAGCCCTCCAGGTTGGCCGTGCCCACCCCCCTTCACCCCACTAGGGTGTGCCCACTCCACCTCCCCAGGCCACACTGTGGGTCCATACTGAATGAGACCGATACTTTATTCTCATGCTGGGAAAAAGCCAGTACAAAATACATTAAAAAAAAAAAATTCACTTGGTGCAAAAAAACCCTGCTGCCCCCATCCCCAACAAGGATGGTGGTCTCTTCTCAGCTTCTCTGGGCCTCCTGCAGGAGCGCCAGGAGGGGGTCGTCAGCCCGGAGTGCAAAGGTGAGCGTGCGACGCTGGTAGTACTCGGGGTCCTGCTCCAGGTTGTCGATCACCTCCGCCAGCAGGTGGGCGCGCTCCACGCCGGCGCCCGGGGCCTCGAAGCCCAGGGCGGTGAAGTGCACGTGCAGGTGGTAATACGAGGGCAGGTAGTGCAGATACACGCGGAGCCGGTCCGCCGCCACCTGGTAGCGCCGCAGGATGGCCTCCTGGCAAGGAGCGGGGGGCAGAGGGTCAGCTGCTGCCCCCACGCTGCCGTCAGAGCCCCCTCCTGCCCACAGCCCCCACCAGCCTCTCCGTCGCCCCATGGCTGGCTTTGGAATCCCTGTCTGCCATTCTAGGGAGTCAGCAGGGGCAGGTGACAAGCAGCAAGATGGAGGTTTTCTGCCCAAGGAAGGGGATGGTGGCCTTGATCAGGGCTCCCTGCTCCAACCTGCTAGAACACCTGCTTCCTCGGTCACCGCTGGGTCTCTAGGAAGTCTTGAGGGGCCAGCATTCCCAACACTGGGGGACTTGCCTGCCCTGGAGGAGTTACCAGACTTAAATCATCAAGTGGGTGGCAGGAAGCCTCTTTTTCCCCGCTCAGCACAGAACAGAGTGGAGCCAGGCTGCGGCAGAGCTAAGGGCTTGGTGGCAGAGAAAAGTCGCAGGAGGGGACATGGGCAGGGCTGGACAGAGCTGGGAGGCATCACAGGATCCTCGGATTCTCGCTGGACTCCCAGTGGAAGAGGAAAGCATCACCCTTAGCCCTGGCTCCCTTGGCCCACCCCAACCTTGCACGGTGGTAGAGCTTTTTCTCCTCCAATCGCCTTCAGGAGCCTCTAAGCCTCTTGGAATTAAGAGAAGATTTGATTTCCAATGTAGGCCAATCCCTGAGGTGGCAGGGGTGAAGAAAGACAGGGCCCCAGTGGGCTCAGAACACACGCTGGGATTATACTGTGCTCTACTGATCAGGTGCGCCCCTAGGGATCTGGGCACAGGGTGACCACTAGGGCACCCAAAGGGCTTCCTGGAGGGCTGACCCACCTGAGAGGGTGCTGGAGTTGCCAGGGCAGATACAAGTGCTGGCCTGACACCTCCCAGGTGCCCTGCATCCAGAGAAAAGAGAAAGGCAGCCGGGGACATGGTAGGGTGAGCAGGTGGGTAGGAAGGCAGGTGAGCACAGTAGGGAGGGAGCCAGAGGGGAAGGAGAGTGGCCCCTGTGCCCAGGTCCTGGCAGAGCCTTGGAGCAGGGCTGTTGGACCTCGACCCGGGGAGCCTCTCCCCTACTGGAAACCTTGGTAACAGCAGGCCTGGCGTGGAGGTTGCACCATCCAGTGTCTTAGAGTGGAAACAAGGCTGAGGCCAACCCAACAGAATAATGGGTTCAGGGGGACCCCTCCAGATACCCAGGCCCAGATACGTGAAATGACCTGCCCGAGGCCACCCAGTGGGCTAAGGTCAAAGTGTCAGAATCAGGATCACAGCCCCAGATTTGAGACTCTCCTCTCCCCCACCATCTGCCCGCACCCCCAGGGCTCCTTTTAGCAGCCTTTTCATCCGATTCAGCATATCTCCCAGAGGGAAAGTGTCCCAGAATGCCAGGTGCTAGAACGTTCAGTCTCTGCCCTTGGGGTACACCAGGGGACACACGCAGATCCATGTCAGGTCGTGGACCATCTACCCAAGAAACACGTGTGGCGTGATGCACCTGTCACAGCTAACCCTGGGATGGGAGGGCATCCCACATGTGACCTGCAGGACAACGTCAGGGAGCAGAATCGAGGACCCGAGCTGAGGAAGCCTGTGTGAGGTGAGGCAAGGGGGCTGAGCGCAGAGCTGGAAGGCAGGGTGGGACCAGGACCAGGGGCTTCCTGAGGCTATCTACGAGCCTTCACAGGCCCCTGCAGGGCACCTAGAGAGAAGCCGTTTCACAGAAGGGTGGGGTGAGGGAAGGGGCCCAGGAACCCACAGGAATCCGAGTGTAACCCCTCTGGGCCCTGGCGTGGACTTGGCCCCGGGAACCTCACCTGCCCCTCCCGGAGAATGTTCCTGAGCAGCGGCAGGTGCTCTGGGGTGAGGTCCCGAAGCGACTTGATGCCCCGGCGATGGCAGATGGCGATCAGGTACAGGTCATCGAGCTGTGTGGAGACAGGCGGGGTGACTGGGCTCAGCAAGGGGGGCCAACCGTGGAGACTGCCCATCCTGGAACTGCTCCCCCGGAAGTCAGGACGCACCCCCACCCCAAGGCCTGCAGGGCCAGCCGCCGCCAATCCCAGGGACACCGTGGCCAGACCCAACCCCAGGCAAGGTGGGTGTCCACCTGCCCCGGGTGAGTGAGCGTAGTGTGAGGGAAGAAGCCTCTGTTTATTCTTCCTGCTCAAAAATATCACACGAGAGTATTTACATACTCACAGCTGATGGGGAAGTAGGGGGGCAGAAGCAGGGGGGTTCAAGAGAATGCCATCAACCACTTTTGTGGTCTGATCACCTGCACTAAATGCTGTAAGACACAAGGGGAGAAGAGTGCAGGAGAAAGAAGGAAAGACTAGTGAGGGCGGCCAGAGAGGAGACAGGGGACCCGGGTCGGAAGAAGAGGGAGGGACTGGGAAAAGAGCACTGAGCAGAGGAACAGTGGAGAGAGAGGCTCAGCGGCATCGCTGGGGGAGGGGGACTCCGTGTGCCTGCAGTCGAGACAGGTGAGGGGTGGAGAGGCCAGTGCTGGGGAAGGGAGCCTGGGGCCCGCAGGGCAGGGAGCTCCACCTTGCTTCACCCTTGTCTCCCTTCCCTTATCTCACAGGGCTCATAAACAGCCCTTCCTGCCGTCCTTCCTGCAAACAGCGGCTGGCTGAAGACCTGGGGGTCATAACAGTACAAAGACCCAAGGCCAACAAGACCTTGAGCCAAAACCTTGAGCCAGAGAGCAAAATGACTCTTCCTCTTGCCCAGAAAACCCTTCCTGTCCCAGTCTCCACTTGCCCAAACCCTGGCCTTGGCCGGTTTCACATCCTCACGCAAAGCAAGCCCCAGACACCAGGGTTCCAAGGGCCAAGGCCTGGTACGGATCCAGCGGCCCTCAGCTCTGCAGGCCAGGCTGCTAGATTCCTCAATGAGATAATCTGGGGACCAAGAGTCACCCGGCCAAGTCCCCAAGGGCCCCAACTTAAAAAACTGGGAATGAGACTTTCCAGATGGTGCCTGATGTCCAGCTGTGCTTCTTCATGCCAACAGTCTCTCCATGCCACACGCACTTGTCTCCGCCAGAGCCCTAAGAGCTGGGCTTTCTGCCCCAGACTGGCCACACATGAGCGCAGTGGGAATCTGCCAGCAGACGGCTAAGCGGAGCCTACCTGGGCCTCAGCTCTGCCTGCAAGTCCCTTCTGGACTCTTCCTTCTCATGGCCTATGTCCAGGACTCTTGTACAAGCTGAGACCCAAGGAGCAGCAGGAAACGAAGCTGTTTGAACTAGGAGTGTCTGCGTGTCTGTGAGTGTCTTCAGCCGTTCCGCGTTGTCACTGTCACAGGCCCTCCAAACAATAGTAACATTTGTTTAAATGGTATCTGTTGACAAATCCCAAAGATGACATTAAGTCACACCTCTCTGCTCCACTGGCATGGAATGAAGCATGAAGCCTGTGCTGGGTGCCAGCTCACGGGCTGAGTGAGGGAAGGAAAACAGACCTGTCCTTTGATAGCAGACATAACCCCGGATTTTCCCTAAAGGGCCCCGGCTGCCCAGAGAAATGATCTGGAAAAAAAACAGGTGAGGGGCTGGCAAGGGTCTCAGACTGGCATCCCAGAAGGCAGCACATCAACCCCTCTGGGGAGACAGAGGCCATCAACCTTGTCTACTCTAAGGCAGGGCAGCAAAGTCAAAGCAACAGCCTCCTAGCAAGGGGCACAACGGAGGACGGCTGGAGCTCCGGACAGCCATGGCTCCACCTCAGGAGAGACGCGGAGATCGAGGCTCCTGCCTGAGTGCCTTAGACACCAGGATCTACATTCCGTGAGCTCAATGTGTCTGTGTGTCTACATGAGCACGCACACGCATGCTGACATGTATAGTGTATAAAGACTATGGAGGAGAGACAAACCCTCTCTCCTGGGGCAGGGACGTGGAGGAAAGTCGGGTGAGGGAATGCACCTTCACTGCCCACTCTGTGTGCCGTTTGTATTGTTACCATGTACATGCTGGTGTTGGCATCCCTGGCGGCTCAGATGGTCAAGAATCTGCCTGCAAAGCAGGAGATGTGGGTTCGATCCCTGGGTTGGGAAGATCCCCCAGAGAAGGGAATGGCAACCCACTCTAGTATTCCTGCCTGGGGAATTCCATGGACAGAGGAACCTGGTGGGCAAAAGTCTATGGGGTCGCAAAGAGTTGGACATGACTGAGCTTCTAACACACATGTAGATATATTAACTGCACCAATCCCTACATCCCCGAATAAGCCAATAAAAAGGAATATACAGTTTCTCTCTACAGAGAACTGAGGAAGGGATTCTCTGATCTCCAGGGAGCCAGAGTCCAGCAGACATTAGGGACTTGATCAGTATTCGCGGGGCTTCTCTGGTGGCTCTGTGACAGAGAAGCCACCTGCAATCAGGAGACGTGAGTTTGATCCCTGGGTCGGAAGATCCCCTGGAGAAGGGAACAGCAACCGGCTCCAGCATTCCTGCCTGGAGACTCCCATGGACAGAGGAGCCTGGTGAGCTTCCAGAGGAGTCAAGCATAACTTAGTGACTAAACAACAACAGCGAAATATTTGTGAGACAGACGGACAGATAAACGGAAGGATGGACGTTTTTTTAACCATGGGTCACCAGTGACCGGAAAAAGACACACTTCTGGGCAGAGCAGTGGCACGAGGGGCCGCCAGGGTGGCTAGAAGTCCCCTCAGAGCACATGCCAGACCGCCCTCTCCTCTGCCCTGCTCTGGTGGATGAGGATGAGGACAGAAGCCCAGGCCTGGCCGTCGCCCTGCTGGACACACTGCCTGATTCTAGGGAGCTGTGGGCCTCAGTGTTCTGTCACAAGTCAGGCATGTAAGGCCCTGAACTGTGGCACCACAAGGAGACAAGAGGTAATGAGCAAAGGTCAGGGACAGTCACACCTGTCCAGTCAGCAAGTTAAAAGTCTGATACGCAAGCTGGCCCCTTCACAGCCGTAGGGCGAGTTGCCCCACTGTGTGGCTGGGACCCTGCTGCGGCGCCTGAAGCCTGTTCTTTCTTAAGGGGACAGACAGCGGGCAGTGCCCTGGGCAGGCCCGGCAGGACGCCTGCCGGCGCCAGGTGAGGAGGAGCACGGGCTTCCGCGCTCGGTGCCACAGGCACCAGGGCGTTACGGCTCCTTGCATGGGGAGGCTGCGGCTATCCCCATGTGGCCCTCAGACCACCACCTCCTGCAAATCACAAGGTCTTCAGGGACCTTGTGAGTCCAAATTCCTCCTACCAGCGCCCCCACCCACGCCCACCTCCCTTCACCAGAATGGTCAGCACAGGGCTGCCCAAGGGGGCGGACGGGATTGGCAGAGCCCCCGGGCGTCCCTACCCAACGGGTGCTCTGGTTTCGTCCCCTCCGGTCCTCTGCCCTCCCTTCTGGCCTGAGTGGGGATCAGTTGTTAGGGGGCGGCCTCTGCATATCATCACCCAGAGGGGAGGGCGGGCTCCTCTGACCTTTCCGGCTCAGCGCTGAGACCTCTGGAAACTCCCTTCAGATTCCCTACCTGCCCTCTCCTTCCCCCGCCAGCCACATCAAGGAAGTCCCACAAGCCGCCCCAGGAGACAGCTGGCACTGGCTCGCCCATGCCTCTGAGCCCGAATCCTGTCCGCCTCACCCCGGCCACAGGCTCGGCTCTCCCGTCTCCTGGCAACTGGAGTGGTGTGGCTGGGCGGGAAACCCATCCCACCCACCCAAGAGAATGCAGGTGAGCTTGGCAGAGGGTGCAGAGGCCTGACCCGTGGCTGAGAGAGTGAGACGGGAGGTGTCCACCCCAGCGGGACGGGCCCGACTCCAGATCAGTGTCCCCGGGAGACTTAACAATGATGTGAGGAACACAGAGCCCAGAGGGGCCTGCCCTAGAGCCTGGATTAGTCACGGATTTCAACTGGGAGGAGGAGGGGGGACGTCTACCTGCTCCCCACCGCCAGCCCCCGAGACCAGGGCTGGCTTCCTGGGCCTTATCCGGGCCCAACTCCAGTCTGTGTGGGCACAGCGCTGCCTGGACCCGGTGCCCTGCTGGTTCCTGTTACTCTCAGGGCACGACAGTCCACCCAAAGAGGCGACAGCCAGCGAGCCTGGGGATGGGCCTCTCGGTGTGAGATGAGGGAGGAGGAGAGGAGGTGCACAGAGAACGCAGAGGACTGGAGGGGCAGCGTGAGTGCAGAAGGCTCCTGGGGAACCCACTCCCGAAAAGGTCAGGGGAGGGGGCCACTCGGGGGCCAGGCAGCAGAGCTGAGAGGCTTTGGTGGAGGGACGCGCCTGGGCTGCTGGAGGGCCCCTCTCTGGCTCGTGTGGTGCAGGGGACTCCTCCAGCTGGTCCCCGTGGTTTCTGCCAGCCAGTGCTGCCTGGACGTGCTGGTGTCCAGGGCGTGGGGAGGGGTAAACTGTCCATTTCAGGACTCTGGGCACCCCTGGAAGGGACAGTGGCAGCCTCACACTTGGCTGATGAAGGAACAGCCTGTGACATCATGACGCAAACACTGCCCATCCTCACCCCTAGCGTGGGAGGTAAGCCAGAAGGGGCTTTAACTGGCCCACTGAAGGGCAAATATTTGTGTAGGTGCTCCCACTGCAGACAGCTCAGCCTCCCCTGTCGGTTAATTACAATCTGCTTAGAGAGAGAGAGAGACCAGCAGGAGGAAGAAGGGCAGGATTAAGGAGTGGCAGCTGGAACGGGGCACTCAGAGACCAGAGAGGCCCAGCGCGAAATCCTTTACCTGCTGTTGGTTCCACTTGAGGTCGGGGATCAGGACAAAGCCGTTGGACGGATCCGGGTTCTCAAAAACAATCCGGTCGGCTTCAGCCTTCTTGTCGAGAATGTTGTACACCCACTGGAGGGAGGGCAGAGAGAGGGGGTTCACAGGCCAGTCCTTTCCCCGAGAGACACCCCACGCTGGGAGAGGCAGGCTCAGGGAAGGACACCCAGTGTTAAAGGGGCACAAAGCTCAGGGGATCCACACTCAGGCCATCCTGGCCCAGAGATCAGCTCTTGGGTCCAGAAGAGACTTCCCCTCTCCCACCATGGCCACCTAATAGGGGACACCATGGCTAGCCCCACAGGGGTCACTACAGCTGCCCCCACAAGGGTCCAGATGGAGTTCCCTGTTTAGGCCCGTCCCAGCCACCCCTGCGTACACGCTCTGCTCTGGCCTCACAAGCCTGGTCTGCAATCCCCTTCCACTGCCCACGGGACTCCGGTGAAGTGTCCCTGTGCCCCGACAGGACCACAGGGCAGAGAGTCTGCTGGGAGTTCCTTTTGCAGAGGGAGCTTGCCATGTGCCACGGCAAGGAAGGTCTTATGTTCTGGAAGTAACTGTGCTGGGTTTCCCAGCCCCCTTGGGATTCTTGTGAGCATGGTGTTAACGCCTCTACCCTACCCGACATGGACCCTTCACGACAAAGAAGAAACGCCACACGAGAGGCAACGACACAGACCCTTCCTCCCTTCCCGTCAACCCTGGGCTGCCAGCTCTCTCATGCCCTTTGATCAGCTGCTGTCCACCATCTTCAAGGTCCCTTCCTTGAGCACTGCATGGACCCCAAGACCATCACCTTACCATTAAGGTCCTGGTGGCCTCTCTGAGGAAGCCAGCCTGAAGCCTGGAGGTCAAGATACGAAGGCCCTGTTCTCGTGGGGCTCCAACCCCTGGAGCCCACTCCACTCCACTGCCCCTGAGCGCTGAGAACCCTTTGCCAACGTGACTTCCTTCCTGGCCAGTGAACTCTGCCTGAAATCTGACAGGGAACCCTGCTGCACAGCCAGAGAAGGGGCAGGAGTTGGGCTCACCCAGCTGCCCCTTCTGCCCCACGGTCAGGAAGGCACTCGAGCTGACGAGGGCTGGAGGAGAGGACAGGGCACCGACACGGCCAGCCAGCTCCTTAGCCCACCACCAGGAGTGCTGGTGCAGCAGGGTCAGCGAGAGCCAGGGCTGCCCCCCAGCCCCGTGGGGCTCCCTTCCCACTGTCCCCCAAGTCCACATCCTGCACTCTCGGCCAGCACAGCCAAGGCCAAGTGCAACCGTCTGATACAGAGAGGGACGAGGCGGAGGGAACCTGCCAGGGACGATCTGGGCCTCCTAGGCCCTCCAGTAAGACCCAGAGGCCAGTCACAGTAAGGTCAACCCACTAGAAAAGAGGGGCTTTCCTAAGGAAAGCCTGGCCATGCCACTACCTGGTGAGGCTTGGAGGCCATCCTGGAGTGGCTTCTTTGTGCAACCCTGGGGCCAGAGCAATGCACAGCCCAGCAAGTTGAGAATTTCCCAGGGGAAGCATTTCCTCTCTAACTGGCCGTCTCTCTAGGAATGTGCCACTTGAGAAAAAAAGTCAGTCAGATCCTGACCGGAAATCTCCCAAAAAATAAATGGGAGGGAGGGGATGGTGGTTCTGCGTGGACAGCCCTGGGGTTGCCCAGCCCACAGCAGGGGCCTGCCTTCCCCCACAGCTCCTGCCTCCACCTAGAAAACAACATATCATCTAGGGGAGAATGAATGGGCTCTGGAGCCCAACAACATGGGGCTCATCTCTCACCTCCAACACTAACCAGCTGCACGCTGCAAAGTGATTTCATCTAAGCTTTGGTTTCCTCCTTCGTCAAGAGGCGCTAATTATACCCACAGGTTAGGGCTGTGGTGAGGACTAAGCGAGAAAACGCTCACACAGGCGTCCAACACAGAGCCCTGCCCAGGGAGGCAACGGAAAGCAGAAAAGTTTCTGGGAAAGGTCAGGCTGGGCGTGCCTGAGGCTGCAAGACCAGCTGTGGGAAGGGGAACAAGGAGAGTGGATGAGAGCAAAGGAAGTGCGTTGATTCCGGGGCAAGAGAGAACCACGTGTGAGATTGGAGGGGCGCCCAAGGGCTGGGACGGTGTGGTGTGATGAAGGCGTGTTGTGATAAGAGCATCTCGGGGACTAGGCAAGCCCGCAGGTGCAGGGATGTACACCCAAGTCCACACAGTTCCAACCCAGAGTCCAGCCCCAGAGCCCACCAAGCGCCATGCCATCCATGTGGGCAGGGCCCCTGGGAGAGCGGGAGTGGTCTGGATTCACAGGACAGCTCAGCCCAGATGAGGGAGGAGAAGCAGGGGACGCAATTCACGCCATCACAGAGTGATGTCACAGGGAGGGGCACCCTGGGAAAGCAAGCCCGGCAGCCTCAGCCCCCTGGATGACGGGGCTGTGGGGACACTGGCAGCTTCTGGACCCATCTGGGCGGGACGTCCTCCCTGTGGGTGATGCTGGCAACTGCCCCAGGAGCCTCTCTCCTCCTTATTCCTGTCCCCCTGCTCCTTGGCTGGCCCCTCTCCTCCAGCCAGGTCTCAGCTCCACGCCCTCCCGTTCCTCCTCGCAATTGCCCCCCGTGTGGACGACAGTGGCCACCCCTCTGGCGCCTCTTCTGTGCGGGAAACAGTAGCAGCCACATGGTACGTGGCACGGCTCAGCCTCCGCCAGGACCCCAGGACGGAGGTGCTGTCCATCACATTTTCCAGACAGGGAAACTGGGACTCAAAAGTGAAAGACGAGGACTTCCCTGGCGGTGTGGTGGATAAGAATCTGCCTGCCAAAGCAGCAGACACAGGTTTGATCCCTGGTCTGGGAACATCCCACATGCTGTGAGGCAACTAAACCCATAAGCTGCAACTACTGATCCCATGTGTCTGCTAGAGCCCGTGCTGCACAACAAGAGAGCCCACGCACCACAACGGGAGAGAAGCCCACTCAGCAGCAAAGCACAGTCAAAAATAAATATAAAGTACAAGGTCTCAAGGTGCTGAGGTGTCAAGACAAGAGGCCAAACCCTGGGCTCACAAACGGATCTCTAAGGCTCTGGATCCAGACATCCCACTGCATTCTTTGTTTTAACTGGGAAATTACAAGCACCTCAGATTTGAGTATCCAAGTAGCATCGATGGCTAAGAGCACAGACACTGGGACCAGGCCCCCTCACTCTGAAACTAGTCTCCAAAAGCTTGTTGTTGAAGATCCGGTGCCCATAAAATGCTCAGGACCGTTGCTGTTCTAAGTCACCTCGTGGCTGAGACATCCCAAGCTAACTTACTGTCCTCCACGGAAACCCACTCTGCCGTCCACGCCCCTGTGCTGGTTAACCATGCCACCATCTGTCACTCCTTGTGCAAGGCACCCACAGGCCCCCCCTCGCTGCTCCAAGCCAGCCCCCATCTAGGCCCTGCCTCTTAATCGAAAAAGAAGCTCCCCTTTGCCTCTTCCTCCTTCTACTCTCACCACTTCCAACTGCTTCGTTAAATTTCATCATATTACCCACGTGCTTAAAACCATTTACAGGACCCTCACTGCCTACGGCACTCGTCCTCAAATCTGACAAGAGATGACTTTTTTCCTAACTCAGATTTCCCAGGTCCATCCTGAGTCAGCAGATACCAAGGAGGGCCCTGTGCTCTGTATTTTATAAAACCTCAAGAGGCCATGCTGATGACTGGCGAGGTTTGGGAACTCCTGGTCTCCTGGGTAAAGTGCATACATCTCTTCCTGGGTCCTGCCTGTCTTCTCTTGCTAGCTCCCCAAACCCATCAGAGTCCAGCCCGCTGAGGCCCTGGCGTTTCTCTCTGCTCTGGCTGCAGAGCCCTGTTTGTTCTGTCCACTTGGCAAACTTCTCTTTGTCCTTTTAAGATCCAACTGGAGGATCCTCTCCCCACTGAAGCCCCCCACCATCTGGGCTGACCACTCCCCTTTCTGTCACAGCTCTACCTTGTGTATTAACCACCGAAGTGCTCATCCCATTATATTGCATGCCTACCTTCCTTACAAGACTGTGGGGACATTATCAGTGCTTATCCTGGTGACCCTCCAGACCCTAGCACGTCTGGGACCTAGGAGATGCTCAATAAATATAATAGCTATTGCCAGTTAGCTCTGCAGAATTCCAAAGAATCGCAAGGAGAGATAAGAAAGACTTCCTCAGTGATCAGTATAAACAAAATAGAGGAAAACAGAAGAATGGGAAAGACTAGAGATCTCTTCAAGAAAATTAGAGATACCAAGGGAACATTTCATGCAAAGATGGGTACAATAAAGACAGAAATGGTATGGACCTAACAGAGGCAGAAGATATTAAGAAGAGGTGGCAAGAATACACAGAAGAATTAAACAAAAAAAGATCTTCACGACCCAGATAACCATGATGGTGTGATCACTCATCTAGAGCCAGACATCCTGGAATGTGAAGTCAAGTGGGCCTTAGGAAGCATCACTATGAACAAAGCTAGTGGAGGTGATGGAATTCCAGCTGAGCTATTTTAAATCCTAAAAGATGATGCTGTGAAAGTGTTGCACTCAATATGCCAGCAAATTTAGAAAACTTAGCAGTGGCCACAGGACTGGAAAAGGTCAGTTTTCATTCCAACATATATTGCATCTGATCCCATCACTTCATGGCAAATAGATGGGGAAACAATGGAAACAGTGAGAGACTTTATTTTCAGGGGCTCCAAAATCACTGCAGATGGTGACTGCAGCCATGAAATTACAAGACGCTTACTCCTTGGAAAAGTGATGACCAACCTAGATAGCATATTCAAAAGCAGAGACATTACTTTGCCAACAAAGGTTTGTCTAGTCAAAGCTATGGTTTTTCCAGTAGTCAGGTATGGATGTGAGATTTGGACTATAAAGAAAGCTGAGTATTAAAGAATTGATGCTTTTGAACTGTGGTGTTGGAGAAGACTCTTGAGAGTCCCTTGGACTGCAAGGAGACCCAACCAGTCCATCTTAAAGGAAATCAGCCCTGAATATTCATTGGAAGGACTGACACTGAAGTAGAAACTCCAATACTTTGGCCACCTGATGCGAAGAACTGACTCAGTTGAAAAGACCCTGAGGCTGGGAAATATTGAAGGCAGGAGGAGAAGGGGACAACAAAGGATGAGATGGCTGGATGGCATCACCAACTCGATGGGCATGAGTGTGAGTAAACTCCATGAGTTGGTGATGGATAGGGAGGCCTGGCGTGCTGCAGTCCATGGGGTCGCAAAGAGCTGGACGCGACTGAGCAACTGAACTGAACTGACTGCCAATTAAGCCGAGTGCTTATAAACTTGCTGAAACAGCCGAAAAAGAACACGTGGGGAAATTCCCTGGCGCTCCAGTGGTTAGGACTCGGTGCTTTCACTGCTGAGGGCCTGGGTTGTTCAATCTTTGGTCAAGAAACGAAGAGCCCACAAGCCACACAGCTCGGCCAATTTAAAATAATAAAGAACACATGAACACTCATGTCACCCAGAAGTGGGTAGAGTAGTGGAGTTATTTCCAAAGAGGGTGTGTACAGTGGTCTAAGAAGGTGCACGTATGACTCACGCCAAAACTGTAGTAAGGACTTCCTCTCTTTAATCACATATATGTGCAACTAGTGCAGCAAAACACACATTCCAGGACATCCGCTTCCCAATCCGAGATGCTTTCTAGGAAAGATGGAGACCAATTTCCTTCCTACTTAGAAGACATAGCAAGCGCTGGATGTCTTTGTTAAAAAACGGAAAAAAAAAAAAAAAGTCAAGCCAGAGTGAGCTAGAGAAGCCTTGTGCAAATCCTGTGTGGAGACCATGGCTAACAGCCTGGCCGGGTCTTCCCCGTGGGACCTCCCTCAGCCTCTGTCTGCCTCCTGTCCTTCCTCCTCCCAAGGACAATCCACCTCGCAGGACCCCACACCCAGGACACCCTCCCTTCCTCTGGGCCTGGGAGAAATGGCCGTGAGCTTCCCATATCGGGACACCCTGCCCCACCGTGGCCACACTCTCGGCTCAGGGAACAGGAGTGAGTGATAAAGAGACAGGATAGGAAAACAGCTCATCCATCACATTAACTCTGAGCATGCACATGGGGCCAATTTCGGGAAAGGCTCTGTCTGGTTGGTGTTGGGCACAGACCCAAGGAGAATCGGATCTGTTAGCTAAATGGCCTTGTGTCTGGCCCAGGGACTGAATATACTCTGAAGATGCTTCCAACCCGTGAACACAGCCCTGGAAGAAGAGGCCGTGCACCAGCCCCTCCCCACTGGTCCTGCCCCCCAGGATGGATGCAGGGGGCGAAAGGGAAGGAGAAGTCTCCCCCCTGGGACTCAACTCGTGGAGGCTGGTTAACTGTGGGTGAAAACAGGAATGAGCGACTGGATAGGGAAGGCCTAACCAGCATTTGTTTACCATTTACAGACCTTTGGTCTGTGTAAGCCATTCCTGAGATCGCATCAGCGCTACTAGAGAGTAGCCAGAAGTTCTTCCCGGGGACTGGACTGCTCTGAGATCCCAGACTGCCTCGGTGGTGTGCCCAAGACCAGCGTCAGTTCCCTTATCCATGCAGATGACTGTCCTCCGCGAAGCACGACCGCCTGAGCCCAGCACTTTCTATCCCACTCATCTTGCCCTTTCCCCTCCACGGCACTCTCAGTCTCTCGTCCGGCGTGGTTACGTATACATTCGTGTCCTATCTGACGCCTGCACAGGAGGTAAGTGGCACGAAGGCAGGGACACCATTGGCCCCTGGGACCATCTCAACCAACGCCCAAGAAGACAAACGCTGGCCTCGGGGACAGCACTCCGCGTCCGACCCGTGGGGCCTGCCTGAGCTGGTGGTGGCTGGTACCTGGATGCTCAGGCTCTGGGACTCCAGGTGGGGCAAGGTGACGTTCCTGTAGTTGCTGCCCGTCTCTCGGACCAGGTGGAGGTCCTGGCGCAGATACTTCTGTAGGTGCTTCTCTGTAGCAGGGTAAACCACGGTTGTCTTCACGTCTGCAAAGACACAGCGCAGCCCTGGCCACGGTCAGCCACGCTCTCCACCCAGTCCTACCACCCTCCAGCCCCCATGGCACCACGGTGAGGAGGTAGCCACCGTCTCGTCTCTGATTCCCCAGTGACGGGAGCCGAAGGCTAAGAAGTTATGATTCACCTGTGTTCCACCCCCATGAGGTGTCTCCTGCCATTAAATTCATGAAGGTGAATCACTCTCAGCATATGGAAAACCTAAGACGTTCATGGGTGGATCACAGGGCCCCTCATAACCCTTAACCCCAGCCCTTCTCTCTTACTTTCTAGGCACAGGAATGAAAGGTTTCTGACTCTTCTCACATGGCAAACATTCCAGTATGTGGCCTTCTGAACCCAAAGCTGAAAATCTGGTTTAAAGTCAAACAGACTCCCTTAATGTAGGGGGTGAAGGCACAGACGCCAGGGAAGCCAAGTCCTCGTCCTCCCTACTCCTTCCTTGGGACCCCTGGTCCTTCTGGAGGAAGGACCTCCCTTCTGGGTCCAGGTGTTTAAGCTCCCTGTGCCCCTACATCCCCATCTGTCAGCTCAGGATAATAACAGCTCATGTCAGAGGGTTGGGAGGATTAGCAAGTCAATACCTGTGGAGCTCTTAGACCAACAACGTCTGACACATAACAAGCACTATTTAAGTACTGGCTATCTCAACCCAAGGTTACTCATCCTTGACCTTGGCACCATCAAGGCCTAGGTAATCCTTTGCTGGGGGCGCTATCCTGTGCCCTGCAGGCTATTGAGCAGCACTTCAGGCTTCCGAGATGCTGGTCAAACCCTCTCTCCAGTTGTGGCAACTACAGCAAAGGCCGCAGATATCGCCAGATGTCCCAGGGGAGGCGGGAATGCCCCTCGTTGAGAACCAGTGTTCATCGCAAGGAAACCTGGTCGTTTTCCTAAAGAGACTCCAGGCTAGGGTCCTTGTCCAGCAGCACCTGGTTTTGGTTAAGTCCTTTTCCCTGTTTCTATCAACATCTGCCGCAACAGCTTGAACGCAGATCCTAAAAGCCAGGAAAGGAAACTGTGTCTTAAAAATCAGTTGGGATGTTTCTCAAAAGACCGGCATCCTCCCCGACGCCAGATTCGGATATGTTTCCCTGGAGGGGCCCCTGAGAGGGGGCTGCCCAGCGCGGGCACTGCGCACTCCAGGAGATCCTCAGGCTCGCCTACACACCTCGAGACCCAGCTGAGAACCACAACCCACACATGCACGCCTGGTCTGAGGATGCAGGTGATGCTCATTCCACAGCTAAGGGACAAGGTCACAGGGACTCCAGACGTACCCAACACCACGCTACAGGATGGGGTTGGGGCGGCAGGGC
Source organism: Capra hircus (assembly GCF_001704415.2). Taxonomy (NCBI): domain Eukaryota; kingdom Metazoa; phylum Chordata; class Mammalia; order Artiodactyla; family Bovidae; genus Capra; species Capra hircus. The sequence continues at coordinate 29,013,596 of NC_030836.1, read as the reverse complement.
AGAGGAGGGCTGGAGCCACGGTCTTCCTGCCCGGAGGTCCGTGCTCTTTCTGCCCCTGCCCCAGCATGGCTGTGCGGCAGCCCAGCCCAGGGTGAGAGTCCAGAGGCGCCATGTCAAGCACGTGACCTCCAGAAGGCCCAAAGGCGCCGGCCCATCAGATGTAGCAGGCCCACGGGCTGACACACGGCTCCCCTTCCCAGCTGCGCCACCTTGGCTGTGTCACTAACCCCGAGTCTCAGCTTCCTCATCTGTTAAGGATGGTCATAAAATCGAGCCTACAGTGTGGCTGTAAACATTAAGGTGTTTCCTCAGAACCACTGGAGGCGATAAGTAAACGTCACCCCACTTCCTGGGAATCTCTGATCTGACCCCGAAAGGGAGGCACGGAGGCCTCTTCACAACCCTCGGGGCCTTTCTCATGCCCACCACCCTCTAATAGCCCCGGGGTCACAGGCCTGAGGTCAAAGATCAAGCATAAACAAGATCTCAGGAGGCAGGGGACTGCCTGAAATAGATGGGATGTCACCGCCTTGGCCCCTTGCAGTGTAGCCTGGTGGAGAAGGGCCAGATTGTGACACCCATCAGCCGGGTTCAAATCCTGACTGTGTAACCTCGGGCACCTGAGAGGCCAAAGAGCAGAGGGTGGGAAGTCTCTAGAATAGCAATCCCACCTGCACCCCCACGGAAAAGTCCTCCTCGAATGTCCTCAGCTTCCTCCCCTGGGTCGCCTGGGTGGGGCCTGGGGACCAAGGCTGTGAGCCCTGGTGCTCCCTCCCATGGGGAGATGGGCAGGGACGACCTGGAGAAGAGCCATGCCCCACTGGCAACGCACGCACTGCCTTGGGCTCCCAGCCCAGGACTCCCTGGCCATTCCAGGCCGGAAAGCCACAGGGCCTGCAGGCGTGCCCGCCTACCAAGGCTTGCCAGAGACTGTCCGAGCTGCTGGGAATGGGGGGAGACGGGCCCTCGCCAGGCCAGCCCCTCCTGTCCTCTCCTGAGCAGCAGGGAAGAATGAAAAGGCCCCGTCAACTGCTCCCTTTCTGCCTGGAGGAGACCCACCCTGCTGCGCTCTGAGCCCCAAAGAATCATCACTCCCAGCCAGGTCTTAGTCAGACCCTCACTGCCGGCATCCAGATGGATGCTGCCCCCCAGTCTCGTCCAGGCTTCCCTGCAACCCCACTGACCGTCTTTCCCCAGGCCGTCTCAGCTCCAGCCCTAGTGACCTCCTAGTGATTTCCTCACAACTGCACTGATTCTCATCTCCAGGCCTCGAACCTGTTCCCCTGCTTCACCCGCTCAGGTCTCCGTCCAAGCAAGGCACCCCTGACCTCACCACACCCTGGGGTTTGCCCTGCATGATCTGACCACGGAGGACAGGTTTCCTGTCTGATCCCCCCGAAGGATGTCTGTCTACCTGTTTTACTGCATTATCCCCGGCACCCGGAAGAGTGCCGAGTATACACTAGGCACTCAGCAAATACCAAACAAACAAAAGAATGAATCTGACCTTCTTATTTTTTGGAATCTGACCTTTTTAGACTTTAAACCCAGGAAGTGCACTTCTTATCCCAAATGGAATAATATCTCGCTGAGGGGAAAAAAAAGTCAATATATTTCCCAATGCTAAGTTTCTTACTGGCAGCCAGAAGCAAGCTCTGGTGCTTATCCAAATGACCTGCAACTGAGCTTCATGAGGAATCTGGTCAAGAGTCAAGGCCTGATAAACACTCAAACAATCGGATGAAAATATGTAGGGGGACAGGATATCGACCCAGAGCCTCAAAAACAGCTCCCCTGAGATTACTCATTAATTGCAGACGGGGACACAAAGTGGCCAGAGCATCATCCCTGGGAGATGAACTGACCACACAGACCTCCTGGGCTGTGCCGAGGTGCGTGCTCAGCTGCTCAGTCATGTCTGACTCTTTGTGACCCCATGGACTGCAGCCCACCAGGCTCCTCTGTCTGTAGAATTTTCCAGGCAAGAATACTGGAATGGGTTGCCATTTCCTCCCCCAGGGGATCTTTCTGACCCAGAGATCAAACCCAAGTCTCCTACACTGGCAAGCGGATTCTTTACCACTGAGGTCACTTGGGAAGCCAGTGCTATGGGGCGCCTGCCAAAGTAACCTGTATCCCATTGCAAGATGACATCACCTCCCAAACCCAGGGACACCCGACAAGACAAGTGGCTTCCCAGCTCCTCCACGGTGTCAAAGTTAGGGCTGAGGAACTGCTCCAGATTAAAGGACACTGGAGACTGGACTGGATCATGGACTGTGGAGGATGGGGAAAGGGAAGATTCCTGCTTGAAAATGGCGTTGAAACAACAGTAAGATTAATAATGGTCTCCACATCAAGCAATGGTTTCGTATAAATGTGAAAGTTCCCCAAATTGACCATTTTACTCTGATTCCTGGGAGACACACACTGACATGCTTAGTGATGAGGGGTTACCATGTCTGCATCTTACTTTTCAATAACAGAGGTAAAGATGGCAAGATATTATTGTATGTGTACATGGAGAGAGAAAAAGTAAATGTGGCCACGTTATCAAATGGTGATTTTTTTAAAAAAGGCTTTTTTGCTTCACTGGGTCTTCCTTTCTAGTTGCAACGCGTGGGCTTAGTTGCCCTGCAGCATGTGGGATCTTAGTTCCCCAATCAGGGTATCGAAGCTGAGTCCCCTGCATCGGAAGGCAGATTCTTAATCACTGGACCACCAGGGAAGTCCCCTGAAGAGCTTTTATTAAGGGAATTCTTCGTACTATTTCTTCCCTGGTGGCTCAGACAGGAAAGCGTCTGTCTACAATGTGGGAGACCCGGGTTCGATCCCTGGGTTGGGAAGATCCCCTGGAGAAGGAAATGGCAATCCACTCCAGTACTATTGCCTGGAAAATCCCATGGACAGAGGAACCTGGTAGGCTACAGTCCACGGGGTCACAAAGAGTCGGACATGACTGAGAGATTTCACTTTCCTTTCCTTTGTACTATTTCTACAATGCTTCTGTAAAGTTGAAAATTTTTTTCAAAATATAAATAAAAAGGTGTGGGCACCCTCTACTCTCTGGGTGCTCACAGCCAGCAGAAGTGCCAGCCACTGTTCTGAGCCCTGTGTGCACATGAACCCATTCACTCCCCACAGCCAGTGTGAGGCGGGTCTCATTCTGGTGCCCGGGCGGCTCACAGGAAAGCTGAGGCCAGGGCTGGGCTTTGGCCTTGGCACCACGTGCTGGCCCCCGCAGGTCAGCAGATGGTGTTTCACCAACTGCCTGGCACCCTCTGCCAACCCCATTCAGCAAAATGACTTAAGGGGCCCCCTGCCCAGGATAAGAAGTTCCTGGCACCTCCCAGCCCAGAAGCATCTCCCAGTGGCTAGAGAAGCAACAAGGAATCTCCTGACCCTGCCCTCCTGCTGACATTCTTAAAAAACAAAAACAAACAAAAAAAACTCTAAAACCCCTTTCTCAAAAATGACCACAGTTTATTAAGAGAGCTTCCTTGACAGAGCCTCCCTTCCCATCATGCTTTTTCAAACTTTGGTTTTATTTTCAGTTTTAAGGTGTATCTTGCACATAAAAGTCAAACAAAGCTTGTTTTCAAACGTCTTTTGCTTCTTCCTGAGCACCAATGTCAACTCTTCTGGCCGCTTCTTTGATCTCATACTTCCACAGTTCCAAATTACAAATATTTTTATGTCTTGTTTCACTTTGATTTTTCAGTTTTATTAATTAACATCCCATTAGGGAAGATAAGGATTTAGCTTTTTTTTTTTTTTAAACCAGCTCTCAGTCAATCCTAAAGGAAATCAGTCCTGAATATTCAGTAGAAGAACTGATGCTGAAGATGAAGCTCCAATACTTTGGCCACCTGATGGGAAGAGCCAACTCGTTGGAAAAGACCCTGATGCTGGGAAAGACTGAGGGAAGGGGAAGGGGACGACAGAGGATGAGATGGTTAGCTAGCATCACTGACTCAATGGACATGAGTCAGAGCAAACTCCAGGAGATGGTGGAGGACAGAGGAGCCTGGTGTGCTACAGTCCACAGGGTCAGAGTTGGACATAACTCAGCAACTGAACAACAACCAGCTCTCTACAAAAAAAGTGTGCGTGCACATGTACATGCGCACACGTGCTCTTCTCTACCCGATTTTCACAACACAATCAGATCACAGTTCTGGATGAATCAGTACTCAGCACTGTCAACACCATGCTGATGATGTAAATGCTGTCCACTGCTGAAGAATACACCATGAGTATTCGTCCTTTCAGCACAACTTCTGGTATACAGCATCAACAGTTACTTGTTTACTTTTCTATAAACTCATCACGCAAGTTTTATCCCCACAAGCACTTCCCTTTTTATGAATGTCTCCTCTTGATGTTAAAATTCATCAGACATGAGAACAACGGTGTGTTCACGGAGCCCGTGACCCGAGCCTGCAGGTGCCCCATGCAGAGCTGTGGCCTGGGAGCTCCGAGCACTGCTGGGTGCCTTGTTTCCCGGATCCACTATCTTCCTCTTTCACATGCTTGTCCTCATTTTGCTGAAGCAGTGCTTCTCAAGCTTGAGCGTGTATCAGGACGCCTGGGGTGGGGCATTTCTTTTTTTTATTTTTTATTTATGTTTGGCTGTGCTTGGTCTTTGTTGCTGTGTGGCTTTTCTCTAGTTGTGGCAAATGAACACAGGCTTCAGTAGTTGCGACACGTGGGCTCAGTAGTTGAGGCTCCCAGGCTCTAGAGCACAGCTTCAGGAGTTGCAGCACACAGGCTTGGGGGATCTTCCCGGACCAGGGATCGAACCTGCGTCTCCTGCACTGGCAGGCGGGTTTGTTACCACTGAGCCACCAGGGAAGCCCAGCACGTCTAACAAGTGCCCAGAAGATGCTACCACTGGTCTGGGGACCACGCAACAAGAACTAAAGTACACACTCAAGATGCGTCCAGCGATATGGCACCAGGAAGACACACTGAGAGGCCTGGAACATCTGAGAAGGTCTTTATTCTACTGTCATGCTCAACAAAGAGCTTGGCTAAAGAATTCTAGGATAGCAATGACCCTCCAAGTCTGAAAGCAGTCTCTGCAACCTTCCAGATTGTACTGCTGCTATTAAGAAGTCTGAGGTACTCTGATCCCAAGCCTCTGTACTGACCTGTTTTTTTCCTCTCTGTCCCCTGTGTCCTGATTGTACTGATAGGTGGTAAAGCAGGTTTATTTCCATCCATCAAGCTGGGTTAGGTGTCAGGCCTTTTCAATCTCAAAAATCATGTTCTTCAGTTCTGGAACTCATTTCTTTTTTTAATTTTATTTTTAGTTGGAGGATAATTAACTAACAATATTGTGATTAGTTTCTGCCATACATCAGCATGGATCAGCCATAGGTATACATATCTGGGACCCATTTCTTCGATCATTTTCTTCCCCATTTTCTCAAGCCCTATCTTTCTGGAACACTATTTAGCTATTTAACTTCTTTGACTCATCTTGTAGTTTTCCCTTCTCTCCCATTTTCCAGCTCTACATCCTCCTGCTCTACTGTTCAGAAAGTGTCCTTCATCTTCTGTTTTCATTTCCGCCATATTTTTAATTTCTAAGAGCATTTTAAAACTTCCTTTTTGGTAGTATTCTGTTCTACTTTTTTTTTCCCTGCCATGATGTTTTAATCTCCATGTCTGGAAGACTTCATGACTCAGGCCTGGGCTATGTGGAAACATAATGAGCTACACTTGAGTAAAGTTTCCTACCTTGACAGTGAGTTTAACCTTGTCTAATCTTTTGCTTTCTTTGCTTTTATAATTTCTCTCTGAGATTAATGATATCTTTGAAAATTTCTTCTCCCTGAATAGCTTCTATCTCCTCCAAGTCTCTTTCTTGTCCTTGCTTCCTTTTCCTTGCCTCTTCTTTTTCAACTGAGGCATTACTCAAATGTCTGGCCGACCGGCCTGTCTGCTTGCTCATATTTTAGAGTGTGAAGATGCTGGAGGGAAGCTTGATGACACAGGACAGCTTCATGACCATCAGGCTATTCCTTTACACGTGATGGAGCCCCTGAGAGCTGAAGTCTTTTCTCTTGAGCTGCTCAGATTCCCCAGAAGATTCTTCCAATTTCACACATGGAGGTAGGGACCTGGCAGACAGCACTGAGTGAGGAGGAAGAGAAGCAGGTAGGCAGACGGAGGGCGGGCAGGGTTCCTCTCAGGGCTCACCGAATCTGCGGACTGCTACTTAACCTCCTACATTTCCATGCCACAACCCCAAAAACCCACTGACACCAAAAATCTCTAGACCCTCTGTTTTAACCTCTCCAGCGATGACCAGTCGGGAATGTCGGGGGCCGTGGCTCACATTCCCCTTGGCCGGCTCAGGTTTCCCCTCTCCAACCTGCCACGCCAGTTCCTCCTCCTCCATTCGCTTCCTCGGTTTGTCTCCTCTCCCTCAAGTCTTTATGGGTTAATTTTATTTAAAGGCAATTCGTTTGAAACCATTTTGAGTGAGGGTTTTAAAGGAAGCAGCCGGGCACCTAAACTGCCCGCTTTTAACTGGAAGCCCACATCCCTGTCCTGTCTCCCTCCTCATATTTTATTTTTTCTTCTTGGCCATTTACTGCCACTTGGCCTATTTATCTGTTCTTTATGTTCCCCCTCCTGCAGCTGCATGCACCTCAGCTCCCTGAGAGCAGAAACGCTGTTCTGTGCACTGGGTGTACTGTGCCAGAAACAGAGCCGACACGAACTGTGACACAGTCGACACAGCAGAATATATACTGTGCCAAGTTACTGTTACAAGCGTGTGTGCACGGACCACTACATGCACAGAAGTGCACACAGAGAACAGTCCAAAAAAGTCAGGACAGGTTCTAAGATGTGACCTATCTCTGGGCGGTCGAGTTGAATGTAACTGTAAATTTTAAAATTAGTTTTTCAGGGTACTCACTGACAGAGCAGCCTGGCAGGCTACAGACCATGGGGTTGCAAAGTGCTGGACATAACTGAGCAACTTTCACGTTCCATTTTCTAAAACAACTATGGATCACTTTATAACACATTTATTAAGAACAGAAAAATAAGCTGCTCCTGAAAACTGAAGCCCAGAGGGGTTAAGCAAGTTACCCAAGGCCACACAGCCGGCAAGGGGTGGAGCTGAGACCTGAACCCAAGCGGTCTGACTCCTCTGTGCAACATGGCTTTCCCTGCCGCAGGGCCAGCCCCTTTCAGGCCCTTTCCTGAGAAAGCTGTGGTGCCGCCACTTTCTCCAAAAAGCAGCCCTGTCAGACTGGAGAAACATGATTCGTTCCAGCCCCTCCCAGAGACACAGGAACAGCTGTCAGCAAAACCGAAGAGCTCAGCGAGGAGCCAGAGCAACGGGAGCTGCGGACAGGGAGGTCTGGGAGGACGTCGGTGGGCGCAGAGGCCGACCACGGGCTGCTGGCCACAGTGCCCCCAGGAGGGCAGGAAGTGGGGGCACGCTCCCCTCCGGCGTGGGGGGGCTGTCTGGAGCAGCACCCACACGGTATGCAGCCAGAGGTGGGGCTGGAATGGGCTCCGGGGGGGAGCATGGATGGGTGAGGATGACCCCCCTCACAACAGGGATCCATGACTCATTCAACTTCCGGGGGTGGTACCCAAGTGCCCTGGCACCCTCCCAGTCTCACAGCGCTGGACAGTGGGGAAGGAGGCCTGGGGCGGGGTGCTCGCAGCCCTTGTAGGACTCAGGGCAGCCGTTCTTTCTCTGCAGGGACGCTGCGGCAGTGGGAAGGGTCATAGCAACGCACCCCAGGTGACAGCAGCCAGCCCTTCCACACCCGCTCCCTCTCTCCGCAGCCTGAGAAGCAGGCCGGCATGCCCATGGCTGGCACACCTTGGTGAGGGTCTCCTGCATGCCCTTCTCTGATAACTGAAGCCAGCCCTGCCACCCCGCCCAGACATGAAGGCCCAGTTGCTTTCGGAGATGGGAGGCAGGCGGGGCTCTGGGAAGGAGAGCGCAGCTGTCTTTCTTGCTCTCTGCCAGAGCGGGCTTAGCCAAATCCCCAGGAAAATGCTGCTGCACATGAAACATGAAAATGCAGACCACAGACAGTCTGCCCGCCTTCCCACACACATGTTCAGACAAGCCTGCTCTCCAGCACGGCTGCCGGCTTCTCCACGATGAGGTCACTGCTACGGCCAGGCCTGCGGCTTCGGCTCCCCCTTCATTGTTGTGGGCCGGTTTCAACTTATTTGACCCAGATGTGCAGGCCCAAGGGAGCAGGGCAGAGGCAAGAGCGAAGCGTGAGAGGGGTGTGAAGCCCACCCTGCCCCTCCCTGCACAGGAACCATGCAGAGCCTCACGGGCGATGGGCTGCGGCCTGGGCCAGCAGGGCCCACCGCTGGAGGACCCCAGGAGAGGGCCGGCAAGGGGGTCTCGCAGGACCTGCCATTTTCGTTCCTCCTCTTGGGGACCTCCCCCAGCTGGACGACACGTTCCTCAGCCCTGGCATCATGATGAGCAGAGAGCTGGCTGGAGGCCGCAGAGGAGGCCTGGGCGGGGTGTGCACTGTCCCCCGCTGGGGGGTGCTGGAAGTACTCAAGTGAGGCCTGAAAAGACCTCCATCAGGATCAAGGATAAACAGCGCCGAAGGGTGTGGTTGGGATCTAACTGGAAGCTCCAACCACCCCACAGCAAACCTCCAGACTGCTTATTATCCGTCTCAGCGAAAAGCACAAGAGACGGAGGAAGACGCAGATGCTGATGGTAGCAAGATCCTGGCTCTGGCAGCTTCCTTCTCGCCCCTCCTCGGTCCTCCCAGGCCTGGGAGGGTCGTGAGGGGGGCCTGATGAGACTCGCAGGTCCAGGCCACAAACTCTGACTCTGGATGCAGCCCCAGGGATTACATCCTTCAGGGATGGGGTGGCTGCAGCAGGATGGTACTCCACAAAGGTCCCCCTGAACAGAAGGGAGAGACCTGCTATCTAATGAGACAACGGAACTTTGGCAGTCCTGGTCTTAGAGCTGCGAGACCCCCTCCCCAAAAGGCAGGAAGAAACTGTGCTGCGGTCCAGCAGACTAGACTATAAGAGCTGTTAGACTGACTATTCAGGAGTCCCAAAATACGGCCTCAATTTCAACTTCCTGTCTAAAGGCATCACCTGGCTTCCCTCTGAGAGGCGCAAAGGTGCCAAGCCTCAGGGCAGCCTGAGTGCCGGCGCGAAGGGAGGAGAAGGCCATGGGCACAGGCCTTCCTGGGAGTCAGGGCTACCAGAACTCCAGGCCATCACGCACGGAGAAGCATGGATTAGAACCAGGCTGCCCAGGCTGAAGTGGAACAGCCATCCCGTGGGTAATCCACTCTCGCCCACTGGCCCTGAGAGAGCGGACTTTCTGCTGACTCGAGTCTTGAGACAGCCACAGAGTCTTGGCGCCCTGCCCTCTCTGAGAGAGAGAGAGAGAGGGAACAAGAACACACAGGCCTCGTGGTGGTGGCCACATTTCAGGCGCTCAGGCTCTACTTGCTTCTAAACAGGCTCTGAACACAGCGGTTTTTCCCAGCCTCGTGGAAGCCATAAGCCTAAACAGAGAACTGAACAGAGGCTTCTGCTCCAGCCCGTGGAGGGAGGAGACAGGGGCACACAGGAGGTTGCACTCATGGGCTCTTGGAGCGGAGCTGGCAGAGGGGATGAGTGCAGGCCAGTCAGACAGCTGAGAGGAAGGCAGAGCCCATTCTGGGTCAAGGACTCCACTCGGGTGGTAGAGGCTTCCCATCTTGAAGCTTCTGCGTGCTCCGATCCCACTGTCCCTCCAGGCCGTAGAGGGGTCCCTGGCTCGCTGGTGTCGGAAGCCCTGAAGCACCCAGGGAGAGAAGCAGAACTCTGCCATCTTTCGGTGGCCCCTACTGACAAAGAGAGACTCCTGTGGGCTCGCTCACCTTTCCTCAGCTCCATTAAAGAAGTCCCCTTTCAGGACTTGCCAGGTGTCCAGTAGCTCAGACTCTGTGCTCCCAATGCAGGAGGCTCAGGTTCAATCCCTGGTCAGGGAATTAGATCCCACATGCTGCAACCAAGAGTTTGCAGGCTGCAATGAAAGATCCTACATGCTGCAATTAAGACCTGGTGCAGGCAAATAAATAAATAAAAAAATTTTTTTTTTTTAAGAAGCCCCTTTCTGGGCTTCCCGGTGCCCAGAGGCTAAGATTCCATGCTCCCAATGCAGCAGGGGGGTGGGGAGTTGGGGTCCTGGGTTTGATCCCTGGTCAGGGGACTCAATCCCATATGCTGCAAATAAGGCACAGCGCAGCCAAACAAAATGTTTTTTTAACAAAAAAGAGATGCAGCAGCCCCATTTCAAAGCCCAGCTAATGTTAGGAGCCCACTGTGCTGCTCTGTCCACACTGCTGACCCCACCTGCCTCCCTGACTCCAAGTGTTGGAGGCGCTGCCTCTCCACGGTCTACCCCATCCCAGGGCACCTCTCCATGACCACCTGCTCCTCACCAGCATCTCCCAAGGACGTCCCAAGTAGGCAGGTATAAAGAACCTCCAGAGTTTGGAGTGAGTGTATTTGGGAGTACACAGCACTTGTTGATGAACTGACAAGCACTGAGACTGTGAAGCAAAGACACAGCCAGAGGCCCCAGTTCCACCTAATCTTCTGGGTTGATTTCTTTTTAGAAATACTTTTTACTATTGTTTGCCCATACCATGCAGCATGTGGGATCTTTGTTCGCCAACCAGGAAGTGGGGAAGCGGAAGTGCAGAGTCTTAACCACTGGACCACCAGAGACGTCCCCAGGCTAAACTTTTGCTCTCTTTCTTTGTTTGGTTTGTCTGGGGATGAGGTTAACATCCTAAACAATCTCTACCAGAACATCACAGGGTTATAGTCTCAAATGACTCAGAAGTCTAGCCCCCCATCCTTTTCTTTGAGGTAATCACCAATAATAGGTGGGTGCTCATTATTCGAGCCTTTTGATGGATGAATGTGAATAAATGTAGACTTTTAATGAATGTAGATATATATGAACATATCTACATAAAGGTGTTTTTTTAAGCACAAGAGGGATGACCCTTTATGTCACCTGTGACCTCAGAACCCTCCCTCGTTAGTCCAGGCAGATCATCTTTCTCCGTTGTAACAATCAGATGCACATACCACATCTTATTAACCCCTTCATACACACAGGGCCATTTAGGTTGTTTTTGCTCTAACTTCTCATTTTTTCTATCACAAACAATGCTACAACGGACACCCTGGCCCACTCCTTCTGACATGTATGAATGACTGTCTAAGTCAGATTCCTGGAGGCAGAAATGCTAGGTCAGAGGGACCCAGGTTTCACAATCTTACAGATCTGGCCATGTCTAGCCAACACCCCACCCACTGTGCACAAGCACTGAGGACACTCTGTGTGCAAGAGAGTTCGGGAGAAATGAGGTGTCTGTCTCAGCTCACCAACACTAGCTCCACCTGGCTGTGGCCTCAATGGGGTAACGTCTCTGTGGCCTAAGCCCCACCCGGCACACAGACACATATGAGGAAGAACCCCATTTCCTATTTAATAGTGATTCTCGGAACGTTTCAAAAACCCACTGCAACACAGTGATGAAATACAAATAGGAACAAACCCGTAAGAGGGAACATGAAGGGGCAAGCAGCAGAAAACAAGAGAGCAATTCGTTTCCCAAGGTTAGGAAGTGGAAGGCAGGGTGTGAGTGGATGAGACCGCGGGGAAGGAAGCTGTAGCCTGGACCACCATCAGGGCCACAGGCAGCGCATCGCCAGCCTCCCCACGCAAACCAGGAAGAGGATGTGGGCTCTGAACAAACAGGGACAGGGGGCGGGACAGGAAACAGAGCTGGAAACCAGGACCAACCAAGGGCCCCTCTAGGGACTTCCCCGGGGGCCCATGGGTTAAGACTCTATGCTCCCAATGGAAGGGCACCTGAGTTCCATCCCTGGTCAGGGAATTAGATCCCACAGACCACAAATAAGGATCCCATATGCCTCAATGAAGATCCACTGGCCTGAGCAGACACCTGGTCCAGCTAAGTAAATGAATATTTCTTTAAAAAGAAAAATAATAAAGAGCCCCTCTAGAGAAGAGCTGTACCAACTAGCTTCATCCACTGCCTACTTTCATCATGGGGGCAGTTAATGCAGGGGAAAACAGAGGATTGTGCTCCAAAGATATTAACCCTTAGACTGGAGCAGGGGTAATTCTTAAAGAATGTGGAACATTTTTAAAGAGATGGGAATACCAGACCACCTTACCTGCCTCCTGAGAAACCTGTATTCAGGTCAAGAAGCAACATTCAGAACCAGACATGAAAAACGGACTGGTTCCAAATTGGGAAAGGTATACATCAAGGTATATATTGTTACCCTGGTTATTTAACTTATAGGCAGAGTACATCATGCTAAATGCCTGGCTGGATGAAGCACAAGCTGGAATCAAGGATGCCAGAAGAAACATTAATAACCTCAGACATGTAGATGATACCACCCGAATGGCAGAAATTAAAGAGAAACTAAAGAGCCTCTTGATGAAAATGAAAGAGGAGAGTGAAAAAGCTGGCTGAAAACTCAACATTCAAAAAACTAAGATCATGGCATCTGGTCCCAACACTTCATGGCAAACAGATGGGGAAACAATGGAAACAGTGACAGACTTTATTTTCTTGGGCTCCAAAATCACTGCAGATGGTGACTGAAGGCATGAAATTAAAAGATGCCTACTCCGTGGAATAAAAGCTATGACCAACCTAGACAGCATATTAAAAAGCAGAGATACTACTTTAGCGACAAAGGTCCATATAGTCAGAGCTATGGTTTTTCCAGTCATGAATGGATGTGAGAGTTGGACCATAAAGAAAGCTGAGAGACGAATAATTGATGGTTTTGAACTGTGGTGTTGGAGAAGACTCTTGAGAGTCCCTTGAACTGCAAGGATATCAAACCAGTCAATCCTAAAGGAAATCAGTCCTGAATATTCATTGGAAGGACTGATGCTAAAACTGAAGCTCCAATACTTTGGCCACCTGATGTGAAGAACTGAATCATTGGAAAAGACCCTGATGCTGGGTGGGAAAGACTGAATGTGGGAGGAGAAGGGGGCGACAGAGGATGAGATGGCTGGATGGCATCACCGACTCGTTGGACATGAGTTTGAGCAAGCTCCAGGAGTTGGTGATGGACAGGGAGGCCTGGCGTGTTGCAGTCCATTGGGCTGCAAAGAGTCAGACATGGCTGAGTGACTGACTGGAGCAGGGACAGACAAACTCTCCATACAAAGTGTGACAGTCAATTCAGGGGGCATTGCTGGTTACATACAGCCTCTTTGGCACATTCTTCTTAGTTTTCTTTTTTTCTTAACTAACCCTTTAAAAATGTAAATACCACACTTATCTTACAGGCCACACAAAAGGAAGGAGGCCACATGTGGTCCATGAGCTACGGTGGACTAGAGAATATATACGCTGCAGAGGAGGCTGGTACCTCCACACTCAGGCAAGGCCAGCCAGCAAGCCCTGCTCTCTGTCCACATAGCTCGCCATCCAAGAGAGACCTATGATGGCAACAGGCCTAACTCAGTTTGCTAGACTATCAGCCTGGCTCTTCATGTTTAAACACAAACGAACATTCAGGGACTTTCCTGGCAGCCCAGTGGATAGGACTCTGCACTTCTGCTGCTGAGGGCCCAGGTTCAATCCCTACTGGGGGAACTAAGATCCCACAAGCTGTACTGCATGGCCAAAAAAAAATTAAAACTTAAAAAAAAAAATATAACTGAACATTCACCAGACACTAAGGGAAAGCCAGGCGTATGAAAAAGAATGACCAAAATAAACAACCAGAACCAGATCCCAGAGGAAACGGGATCATTTAAGGGTCAGGAGATAATTTTTAAAACAATTCTAATTAGTGTGTCCGAGAATGTCAACCCAATTTTGCCTCTGTGAAGCAAGAGCAAGATGGTATGAAAATGAAATAATCAGAGGACCAGAGGGAGAAAAATTAAAAATGAGGCTCCCAAATAAAAACCTTTACTAGGAGGTCTGGAGGACAATGTTAAGACCATCCACGAGACTCCAGAAAGGAAAGACACAGATAGGAACAGGGGCAGGACAGAAGCAGCACATGGGACCAATCTAGGATGTCTAATCACTACCAGGATTTCAAGGAAGAGGAAATAAAGGAGACGGAGAGAAGGAAATTATCAAAGAAACAACAGGAAAAAATGTTCAGAGTAAAAGGCTGACATAACACTTTGAACTGAAAGGGTCCAAAAGTACCCAGCAGAGTGAATGGAAAAAAAAAAGAAGTCTCACCGAAACACAGCCTTACAAAACCTCGGTACACTAAAGCCAGAGGACATCCCATACGCTTCCAAAGAAGGAAACTAACAAAGCAAAACAAAACAGAAAAATCCAGCAACAACACAATGAAGCTCACTACAGAGAAATGAGAATTAAACTGGTGTTGGATATCTTACTGGGCTTCCCTGGTGGCTCAGCGGTAAAGAATCCACCTGCCAATGCAGGAGACACGGGCTCGGTCCCTGGGTGGAAAAGATGCCCCGAAGGAGGGCGTGGCAACCCACTCCATCATTCTTGCCTGGAGAACCCCACGGAGAGGAGCCTGGCGGGCAACAATCCATGGGGTATCTTACTAGCAACGATGGATGCCATGAGACAAGAGATTAATGCCTCTGATGTTTGCAGGGGAAATAAATTCAAATTCTGTACTCAGTCGAGTCATCAGTTAAAAGTGAGGGCAAAACAAAAGGCTCAAAGTTTTCCTCCCGTTTATTCTTTCTGAGAAAGTACTGAGGAATGCACTTGATAAAAAAGAACAAAATAATATAATTTGCAGCCACATGAGTGGACCTAGAAATTATCGTATTGAGTGAAGTAAGTCACAGATGACATCAGTTACATACGGAATCTTAAAAAAGGGTACAAATGAACTTACCTACAAAGCAGAAATAGAGTCACAGATGTAGGGAACAAACAAACCAGGGGGTGAGGGAAGGGAGGGATAGATTGGAAGACTGGGGCTGACATATACACACTACTATATATAAAGGGATAACTACTGAGGACCTGCTGTATAGCAGAGGGAACTCTACGCCACACTGTAATGACCTACATGGGAAAAGAATCTGAAAAAGAGTGGAGATACGGATATGTATAACTGATTTCACTTTGCCGTATACCTCAAACTAACATAACATTGTAAATCAGCTATACTCAAAAAAAAAAAAATTTTCTTTAAGTAAACAAGGACTGCACTTCAGCTAAACCAGAGTAAAACAAAAATGAAAAAGACACAGTGCCCAGAAGACAGACAGTGGCTCTAACCCAGGAAAGCTGTGGAGGGAAGTCTGTTATGAGTCTGAGGCATGCCTCAAGAACCAGCTCTCCAGACTGAAGCCAGGAAAAAGCGTTCCAGAAACAAAACTTCCAGAAAGAAAAAAGGAAATACCATTCAACAAATTATTAGATTAAATGACTAGGTACTTTCAAAAACAGAGTACAGATCCTCCTCACCTTACGATGGGGTTACATGCAGATAAACCCATTGTAAGTTGAAAATGCATTTGCAACACCTAACCTATGGAGCATCGTGCTCAGTCAGGCTTACCCCACACATGCTCAGAACACTTATCTTAGCCTACAGCTGGGCACCACCATCTAACACAGAGTCTGTTTTATGATAAAGTGTCACGAATCTCACATAAATGAACACTATGAAAGTGAAAGTGTTAGTCACTCAGTCGTGTCTGACTCTGTGACCCCCATGGACTATAGCCCGCCAGGCTCCTCTATCCATGGGATTTTCCACGGAAGGATGCTGGAGAGGGTAGCCATTTCCTTCTCCAGGGTATCTTCCCCATCCACGGATCGAACCCAGGTCTCCCACACTGTAGGCAGGTTCTTTACTGTCTGAGCCACCAGGGAAGCCGAACTGAATACTCTACTGAAAGTTAAAAACCGGATGGTTGTAGTGGTTTGCCTCCATGTCTTGGGACTGCCTGGAAAATACAAGCACGGCTGACAGAAAAGCTGATGGACAGAAGCACCGGGAAGGGAAGGAAAGGCATTTCAATACTTCCCCTGACAGAGTGACAGAATTTAGAGTATGTGGAAGTGAAAGTCACTCAGTTGTGTCTGACTCTTTGTGACCCATGGACTATACACAGTCCATGGAGTTCTCCAGGCCAGAATACTGCAGTGGGTAGCCTTTCCCTTCTCCAGGGGATCTTCCCAACCCAGGGATAAAACCCAGGTCTCCCACACTGCAGGCGAACTCTTTACCAGCTGAGCCACCAGGGAAGCCCAAGAATACTGGAGTGGGCAGCCAATCTGTTCTCCAGGGGAACTTCCCAACCCAGGAATCGAACTGGGGTCTCCTGCATTACAGGAGGATTCTTTACCAGCTGAGCTACCAGGGAAGCCCAGAGTATGTGGAATAAGGACTAAAGATTTCAATACATTAGGATTCCCAAGGCAATTAAAAAACAATGACAGCTTGAAAATAATAATGTAAATATCAAAAACTGGGAGAAGGAGGGAGATGGGGTGAGGAAAATATAAAGGAGGCTTCCATCTTCCACTGTGGGAAACCAATAATGTCAAAATCTGATAAATCAAGGAAAAGCTGCATAAACACATTATTCAATTATCTGTCTGGAAGAAACCACTAGAAGCACTAAATCCCAGAAATTGTCTTAATGGTAGTCACTTCTGGAAGGCAGAACCAGGGTGGGAGAGAGTGGTATTAGAGCCTGTCTGTCCAGATAAGCCTCAGCACCATTTGACCACGTGACTGGACTTTGTTAAATGCCCCAGCCTACTCCTGACGTTCTTATTTAGTACGTCCAGACTCTGCATTTGAAATTCGAAATTCTGATGATCTGTGCTACTTTAACAACAGTCTGTGCCAAGTCACTTCAGTCGTGTCTGACTCTTTGTGACCCCATGGACTACAGCCCTCCAGGCTCCTCTGTCCATGGGATTCTTCAGGCAAGAGTACTGGAGTGGGTTGCCATTTTCTTCTCCAGGGGATCTTCCCAGGGATCAAACCCACATCTGTTACGTCTCCTGCATTGGCAGGCAGGTTCTTTACCACTAGCGCCACCTGGGAACCCCTAAGGCGCTTTTAAGGACCACATGAATAATATCTCCTCTGCGTCCTATTCAAAGCTGAGAAAGGATGGTTCTCCAAGATCCTGTGACATAGAAGCCCCCTGATGTGGAGTTTCATTCAGAGAAACTGAGTCTCAGAGCAATTCTGTGACCTGGCCTGGCAGCGCCCGCTGGCCCTGAGTCTGGACTATTTCTTGTGTTGATGAGGCCTGTCTGGCCAGGCTTCCTCTGCTGGTCACTGTTCAGATAGCGCTTGTCCTTTGGCTCAGCTGGGCTGGGAGGGCCGCCAAGGACACCCGAAGGGATGGGTGACAGGCCAGTGCCAGTCTGTGCTGGAGTGGAGCCACGGAGCCTGGGGCCAGCTCTGTCCTCCTGGCGGGAGGACCACACGCGATCCCCCTCTGCCCGCTCGCATCGGCCCCGAGTGGGCACCGCACACCACAGGGCTCCCTCGTCCGCAGGAGAAGAAGGGGAGCAGAACCGAAAGTCTACTGGTGCCCCAAACCAGGAGGGAGGAAGGGGCCTTAGTCGAACACTTTCACTTTCAGCAAGAGTGACTCGAAACCAAACTGGAGAGCGAGGGGAGAGGCCTATAATGTAGCAGGGTATATTCTCAGTCCTTCTAAGGACCTGCCAGCGTTTCATTTTTAATTGGGAAATATACAGCACACATTAACACATGTGTATATACACATATACATACATTTTATGTTCACATATATGTATACACACACACACACACATATATGTTGTTGTTCAGTCACGCTAAGTGGTGTCCAACTCTGCAACGCCATGGACTACAGCACGCCAGGCTTCCCTGTTCTTCACTATCTCCTGGAGTTTGCTCAAACTCATGTCCACTGAGTCTACCTAACCATCTCTTCCTCTGTCGTCCCCTTCTCCTCTTGCCCTCAATCTTCCCCAGCATCAGGATTTTCCAGTGAGTCAACTCTTTTCATCAGGTGGCCAAAGAACTAAAGTTTCAGCTTCATCATCAGTCCTTCCAAAGAATATTCAGCGTTGCTTTCCTTTAGGATTGACTGGTTTGATCTCTTTGCTGTCCAAGGGACTCTCAAGAGTCTCCTCCAGCACCACAATTTGAGAGTATCAATTCTCCAGTGCTCAACCTTCTTTATGGTCCAACTCTCACATGTACAGATGTTGAGAGTTATTCAGTCCCTAAGTACACAAATATTTTATATGTATATGTCCATAAATACAAAATATATTCCATTTAAAGACCTAAAGGAGCATCCGCTTATGGAGCACACAGCCCTAGAAACAAATAATATCTGAACTCTGCGTCACCCCCAACAGGGATAATCATTTTGCTGAATTAGGGGCTGATCATTTCTTTTTTATCTTCCTGGTTTCATGAGGCCTGTGTGCATTCCTAAGCAGTGTATTGTTCAGTTCTGTTTGTTTTTCAACCGTATCTAATCGGAATCTTGCAACTCATACTTTCTGTCTTGCCCCCTGGGTGGCAGGGGGAGTGGTGGTGGGGTGGAGGCAGGGTGGGGGTGAGGAGGTGGAGGGGGGGTGGGGTTGGGGGTGGTGCGGGGAAGTCATCCTTCAGGAAGAGTGCATGTAGCCGCAGCTACTCAGTGTTCACTGGATGGAGAAGTAGCCCATGCAGGATTTACTTACAGACTCTATTGTCAGTTGCTATCTGGACTGTTTCCAGTTTTCTTCTGTGCTGCCAGGAAAACTCTTCCAGGAGTGGTTGGCCTTTTAACGTGCTCCTTCTCCAGAGCCTGGGTTTTACCTCTGCACAGGGCACAGGAGGAACACCAGCCAGTAGCTAAGAGTTCCTGGGACTTCCCAGGTAGAGCCATTCGTGAAGAATCCGCCTACCAATACAGGAGATCCAAGAGACGCAGGTTCAATCCCTGGGTCAGGAAGATCCCCTGGAGGAGGAAATGGCAACCCACTCCAGTATTCTTGCCTGGGAAATCCCATGGACAGAGGAGTCTGGCGGACTACAGTCCATGGGGTCGCAAAGAGTTGGACACGACTGAGCACCCGGGCTAGAGTTCTGGGAGTTCCCTACAGCCACGAGATGATGCGATTTCCGGGATCACTCTCTCTGTGGCCCAGCCTCACTCACTCACAGAAGCCTTTTGCCCTGAACCTGAGATCCCCCGCCCCTGCTCTAACAGCAGAAAAACAATAGCCTTCTTTGAGGCAGTCTGGATTTCTGAGTCACACCCCTCTCCCTACTGTCTGCCCCTTCTTCCCCAGGTAAGGAAATGCAGCTCTCAATGAAAGGGCTCCATTGACCAGCGAGAGCGTGAGAGCGAGAGCAGGAGGGGACCCCGCCTCTACCCGCCTGGACCCAGCCACCTGGCCCGTTCGGCCCTCACACTGGCCATGTGGCCACGGTGGAACAAAGGAAACACACCCATGGTCAGAGCCAGGCACTCCTCCATATGTTACATACATTGTTCCACTTAAGGCTCATGTAATTTTAGAGGTGAGAAAAATAAAAAGATGACAAACATTTGTGAATACACACCATATGCCACTCTGCTAAGGGCTTTATATGCCTTATCCCAGTGAGTCATAAACCACAATAGTGGTGATTAAATTAACTTAGGAGGTTAAGACCAGTATTTAAAAAAAAAAGGAAAGAGACAAGACTGGAATGAAGATGAATATACTAGCGCATGTCACACAATGTAAAGGTATTGTTTCGTGAACTTTTTCTTTCCCTTCAATTCACGTATATTTATTTCCCCGGGCTGCGTCAAAATGTAAAATATATCCTCTCACTGTGGGTAGAGGTTAAAAAACTTTACAATGCCCTTTCCTGTCTTATCCTGACGTAGGTTCAGGCGCTAACCTAATTTAACAAGAAAACAACTGCAGCAACTTCCCCAGCCTCATCTGGGTTCACACACCTTGGTCAGCACCCACCCACCAGGCTCCTGAAACAGCGGCCTCCTCTCCCTTCCTCTCCTCCCCCAGACCACGTGCTGCAGCCTCAGCCCAGAACATTCTCCCCGCCCCCTCACCAGCTCTCTGCACAGCTGGTTCCTTTCCATCGCTCTGGCCCCAGCGCGGGGGTCATGTCCGCAGAGTTCCTGGCCTGTGGCCCGAGCAGCCCCTTTCCTGTTCTTGGGTCGTGCGGACGTGCGTCTCCTTGCTGCTGTCTGCCTTCCCCGCGTGAGCCCAAAGGAGACACTATCCGAGGTCCTCGCGGGCACACCTGGCACCAGGCACACAGTTGTCGTTGAGTCGCTGAGTCGTGTCCGACTCTTTGTGACCACGTGGACTGCAGCACACCAGGCTTCCCTGACCTTCACTGCCTCCCGGGGTTTGTTCACATTCAGGTCCGTTGAGCTGGTGATGCCATCCGACCATTTCATCCTCACTCCCTTCTCCTTTTGCCTTCAATCTTTCCCAGCACCGGGGTCTTTTCTAATAAGTCAGCTCTTCATGTCACATGGCCAACAACTTCCCAATTTGTTGGATGAATACAGACACTCTCAGGTCCTTGCGGAGGTAAAGAGCAAAGCCAGGATCCCAGCCTGGGTGTGCCTGAGCCCTTGACCCCTGCACTACACAGGAAAGCTCAGACACAGCACGTACTGGCCCTGGCCCCATCATGGGGAAGTCTGGGCGCTTAGCTGGGTGGGAATCCAACCCCCAGTGCTCTCCTAGGACAACAGGGTCAGGGGGGCCGCCATGGTGGGCCCTTGTGGTCAGCTGAGAACCTGGAAGAGATAAGTGAGGAAACAGCAAATCCTCAGACCAGAAGAAACTGGCCAAAGAATGGAGAAATACCAGAAAAGATCATGAGGGCGGCCAGCTCAGAAATAAGCTGGTGACTATGATTCAAGAGGCGGGGCCAAGAAGCCTGAGGACCAAGGCCAGAGGCCCGGGCCACAGGAACACTGAGGCTTTGCTGCCCCCTGGTGGCTGTGGAATGCTTGGCCCCCAGAGGGGAAAAAAAGGGTAGGCTGGCCTGCGGGATCCACTCTTTAGAGGTCATTTACTGAGCATTTGATGTAGGCCTGGTTGCTGGGGATTGGAAATGAGGCTGACATGGCTCCAACTGACAAGGACCGCTGTTCCCTACATCCAGGAAGTGACCCCACCCTGAAGGTTTATTTCCCCCTTTTCAAGTAACTTGTGGGGAGCCACCTCCCTCATATGGGCCTCAGAGGGCAGAGACGGTATGTCACTCATCTCTGGAGGCCCAGCACGAGGACAGGGCCTGGCATGTCAGAAGAGTCACAGCGGCTACTATTTCACAAGTGCTAACTGAGGCAGAAAGTGAAGAGGAGCTAAAGAGCCTCTTGATGAAAGTGAAAGAGGAGAGTGAAAAAGTTGGCTTAAAGCTCAACATTCAGAAAACGAAGATCATGGCATCTGGTCCCATCATTTCATGGGAAATAGATGGGGAAACAGTGGAAACAGTGTCAGACTGTATTTTTGGGGGCTCCAAAATCACTGTAGATGGTGACTGCAGCCATGAAATTAAAAGACACTTACTCCTTGGAAGAAAAGTTATGACCAACCTAGATAGCATATTAAAAAGCAGAGATATTACTTTGCCAACAAAGGTCCGTCTAGTTAAGGCTATGGTTTTTCCAGCGGTCATTTATGGCTGTGAAAGTTGTACTGTGAAGAAAGCTGAGTGCCAAAGAATTGATGCTTTTGAACTGAACTGAACTGATGAAAGGTTTGCTTGTCTCACATCAAGTGTTCACATACATTTCTGAAGGACAACAACAGCACCCTTTCTTGGGGGTACAAAAAAGACTACACCTATCCAAAAGACTGTGGCAGGATATCTGTAAAGCCAAGCTGTTCCTAAATGCTGGAGGGCAAAAAAAGACAGAGGATATTAGAAGACTGCCCTGTGCTGCAAAGCAGATCCCAGGATTTCCAGGCTAGAAGGAACCTTCAAGGCCAACCAGCCCCCCTCATGCTTTCCACAAAGCTGCCTCCTGAATCTAATCATCGAAAGGAAAAGACTTCACAGCATGTATGGCTTTTGGCGTGGAATATTCTCCCTCTTCTTGTTCAGTCACTAAGTCGTGCCAGACTCTTTGTGACCCCGTGGACTGCAGCATGTCAGGCTCCTCCATCCTCCACCATCTCTCAGAATTTGCTCAAATTTACGTCCATTGAGTTGGTGATGCTATTTCACCATCTCATCCTCTGTCGCCCCCTTCTTTTACCTTCAATCTTTCCCAGTGTCAGGGTCTTTTAGAATGAATCAGCTGTTCTTAATAAACTAAAAAGTATTAATACTTGTGATCAAAACCAAATCTCTGGGACTTCCCTAATGATCCAGTGGTTAAGCATCCATGTTTATAATTCAGGAGGCACTGGTTCAATCCCTGGTTGGGGAACTAAGATCTCCCACATGTCAACCAGGGCAGCCAAAAAAGAAATCATTAAAAGAAAAAAAACCCAAGTCTCTGCTTTTTTTCCCCCTCAGTTCAAGTGTAATAAAACTACAAAAGATCAAAAGTGATATCCTACCTCAGTACACATCAACTGGCCTGCCCATAACACAGCTCAGGCCATTTCCCCCAGAAGAAGAAAGGCTGGCCTCCCCAACCTCTGCAGGAAAGGCCTGCCTGGTCCCACATCACATTTGGACTGAGTACAAGGTCTTGTGTTTCAGGCAACCATAAATGACCAAATATCTCTGCTTCTTAACCCACAAAATCCTCCCCTTCTCAAGTCCCTCCTCAATTACACTCCCTGTCCCCCCACCCTAGACAGTGAGTTCCTTCTGGAAACTAACTGATCTTACAGCACCCGGCACACTGCTCATTCCATAGCCACGTGGTGAAAGCAACTCCTTGGTCAATCAAAGATCTCAGTTTTTCTGCTACCTATTTGCTGTGTGATCTTGGACAACTTTCTTAACCTTCCCAAACCTCAGTTTCCTCCTCTGTAAAGTCCTACCAAAATAGGGCTGTTCTGAATATTAAATACAATGAGACATGTAGAATACTTAAAACCGGTGGCCAGTACAACAGAAAGGGTTTAAGAAGTACGGATAATCACCATTATTCCTATGAATCACACTCCCGCCCCAAAGCACATCATGATGGAGCGGGGTTTCTCAGCCTTGACAACATTGCCATTTCTTTGTTGTGGGGGCCCATCCGGTGCTTCGTAGGTTATTTAGCAGCATCTCTGGCCTCCATCCTCTAGGGACCAGCAACACCCTACCTCCCCAGTTCTAACAACCAAAAATGTCTTCATAGAATGCCAAGCGTCCCCTCATCCTTCCACATGGGGCCACTGGAACTGGAACACGTAAGTCTGTAGTGGAGTGGTCATTGTTCCCCTATTTCCCCACCAGCAGTCTGCCCACAGCCAGCCACCTCCACTCCCGTCTTACCACTGAGTTGCCTTGGAGGAAACAGGTGATAGGTGCTGTAGATATCATTGGAGAACTGGAGCTGGAGCTCAGGACTGCCCTTCAGGAGCTGGGCCACCTGGTCCACCTGGAATGGCGTCTTCTCTAGGATCACAACAGCATCCTCCCCATCCTCGTCCCCAGATGCCTCATTCACCTGTGGGGGAGACACCATCAGTGGGCCCAGAGGCAGAACCACAGGGGAGGCCCGGAGAGCACAGGTAAACGCTCCCAGGGCCTCTGCAATCCCAACACTCGGGGTTTCCTTCCCTGCAGTCTTCCCTCTGGGGAAGTCTAGCCAAAGGTACTCATGTTTCCTCTCCCACAGAAGACGTCTTCTCATCAGCCCAAATCCTTGTGGCGTCCTTCTTCTGAAAGATGCAAAGCTTCTCCGCTATCTTCTCTTTTAGGCTCACAAGGCCTCTGTCAAATTCTCCCCATTTTACAGATGAAGAATCTGAGTTCTAGAGAAGATTAAGTGACTTGCCCAAAGTGATACAAACAGTCAGCGTTGAAACAGAAAGTAGAATCTCTTGGGTATCCCAACTAGCTTCAAGCTCAAAGATTCTCTTGGTTAAAATCTTCAGCAGGCACCACAGACTGAAGACAGGTAGGCTCAGAGAACCAGACAGAACCTTGCTAAAACACAAGAGATGCAGGGATTTCCCTGGTGGTCGAGTAGTTAAGACTCCAGACCTCCAATGCAGGAGGCATGGGTTCCATCCCTAGTCAGGGAACTAGGCTCCCACATGGCCAATGAGACACAGAGATGGGCTCAGATGCCTCAGGTTCCCCCGAGCTCAAAAGGGAAAGCCCTTGCCAGGAGTTCTGGAGAACCCTCTGACGGCCTCCTCACTAGTTCCTGGGGTCGTCTTTGGTCTCTCCTGAGTCCCTGCTAGAAAGCTGAGCACACAGTATTTGAGCCAGCGGTGTCTGCCTACTGGAAGATACTGTGCATTTCTGGAGATCGAAGATGGTAATTCTCATCAGTGCTGGCCTGTCAGCTCATGATATGTAGAATTGGACCAGCAATTGAATAAACTGTCTCCCCTGTTGGGGTGGAGTCCTGTAGAGCAAGGATCAAACTTCCCACAGTCTCTATGTCACTGCCTGGGGCCTGGATGAACAAGACCATCCAGCAACATTTACTAGCTTCTGACAGAGGATGAGATGGTTGGATGGCATCACCAACTCCATGGACATGAGTTTGAGCAAGCTCTGGGAGTTGGTGATGGACAGGGAAGCCTGGTGAGCTGCAGTCCATGGGGTCCCAAAGAGCCTGACACCACTGAGCGACTGAACTGAATTACCACCTTACAGTAAAGAATCTGCCTGCAATGTAGGAGAGGTGGGTTCCATCCCTGGGTTGGGAAGATCCCCTGGAGAAGGGAATGGCAACCCACTCCAGTATTCTTGCCTGGAGAATCCCATGGATAGAGGAGCCTAGTGGGATACAGCCCATGGGGTCGCAGAGAGTCGGACAGAACTGAACGGCTAACACTTTCACGTTCACTAGCATCTTACAGGTTTAAAGAATGAACGATGAATGCTTAGGGACTTCAACATGTGGTTTTTAATCGGCAATACACTCTACTGGTGTTAGTTCTTTATTTTAGTAAAAGAGTAATCAGGAAATGTAGCCCTACGCGTGTTAATTCCCTTAGTTAATTTCACGGATAATCTTGTCCCTTCCACCAACCAACCCTCCGATGCATTTTAGTACACTCTGCCTCCCCCGACGCAGGAATGCGATTGGTATTTTCCGAAGAATCTATTAAAAAAAAAAAAAAATCCGCCTCCGAGGCGACGATTGGGTCACCCGCTTCCGTATCCCCTCCCCAGAAGTGCCTATTGGTACCTTCCCGTGCAGGAAAATGATTTTGTCCCGCGCAGACTCCCTCAGCACTTTTTTGACCCTAAAGCCGGAGAAAGGTAAGCGGACAGGGGCAGAAGTCCCATTCCCAACGCCCGCTTGCTCTCCCTCTGTGCTGGATGCCTCCGTCTCCTCGGCGTCCAGTTCGCGCTTTCTCTTGCTCTGAGGATGGGCTAGCTCCGCCATGCTGCCGGGCGGGAGGTGTGCGCCTGCGCAAACCCCACAAGCTCCTCCCACCTCCGACAGGGGTGACGACTACAACTCCCGACGTGCTTCGTGGCCAGAGCCGGGGGCTCTTCCGGCGCTAAGGAGCCTAGGAGCTCGGATTCCTGGGACCTGCTCCCATCCAGCGTTTTAATTCGGGTTTACTTGTCCTTGATGCCCTTGTGCTGGCCCGCCCTCGTGGAGGCCGGTGCTGAGTGAAGAGAGAAGGCAGTAGGTCTCTAGCTAGAGACACTGCCATGTAAAAATTCTATTTATAATTTCTCTGCAACATCTCTAAAGGGCCACCACCTCAATGAAAGGCCAACTACCTAGAAATTTTTTTAAAAGCTGTCCCACTGGAGGAAACAAAAAATAGGAAACTTATCTGCCTCAACATCTGGCTCTGGAGAGAAGGGGGGAAAACAAAAATCCTGAAAACTTGTAATCACAGGTCAATTTCCATTCAGGTTTAGAATTTAGATTTATACTGCCTACATGACCCAGGAATTCAAACTGAAAGATCTATTTCAGCCAGGTTTTTAGTCTTCACCTCTTGTTGCTGTTTAGTTGCTGCATTGTGTCCGACTGTTTGCAGCCCCAGGGACTGTAGCCCTCCAGGCTCTGTCCATGGGATTTTCTAGGCGAGAATACTGGAGTGGGTAGCCATTCCCTTCTCCAGGGGATCTTTCCCACCAAGGGATCAAACCCGTGTCTCCTGCATTAGCAGGCAG
Organism: Capra hircus; assembly: GCF_001704415.2. NCBI lineage: Eukaryota > Metazoa > Chordata > Mammalia > Artiodactyla > Bovidae > Capra > Capra hircus. Next base: position 28,987,280 of record NC_030836.1, on the reverse strand, counting down.
AATCACCAGGGAAGCTCACCAGTAACAGACAAAAAGTATAATTTAAAAATAACTGGTAGTTCCCTCTGCAGTCTCGCGGATCTGTCTCGCTTCAACAGTGCTTGGACGGAACAGACCCAGGGATGGCCCTCACTCCAGCCTCCGACCACCCTCCAGTCTTTTTTCCAGTGGCAGCCTTCAGAATCAGTCACTCAGCTGTCCATGATCACCAGGACCAGCCACCACCATTTTTGGAGCTTAACTCCTTATTACTGATCAACCGTGAGCTCCCAGATTGATCAGAGTTACACCACCGAGGTGGTGGCCGCTGTCAGTCACTTACACTGCGGGCCTTCTACACCTCCCTCTCTCTGGGCTTCTATTTGGACTGCAACATGGTGGCTCTGGAGGGTGTGGGCCACTTCTTTTGCAAATTGTCCAAGGAGAAGCGCGAGGGCCCTCAAGTATTTCTTGAAAGTGCCAAGCCAGCGCAGTGGCTGCACCCTCTTCCTGGAGGTGCAGAAGCTGTCTCAAGAGAAGTGGGGTAAAACCCAGGACGCTATTGAAGCTGCCCTTCTCCTGGAGACGAACCTAGAGCAGGCCATTTTGGCTCTGCATGGCCTGGGTTCTGCCCGTGCAGACCCCCACATCTGTGACTTCCTGGAGAACCACTCCCTAGATAAGGAGGTGAAACTCATCAAGAAGACAGGTAACCACCTGACCAACCTTCACAGGCTGGCTGGTCCCCAGGCAGGACTGGACGAATATCTCTTCAAAAGGCTAACCCTCAAGCAAGACTAGGAACCTCTGGAACCCAGGGGCCTTTTAGGAGCCCCCTAACATCAGGGCTTCTGCCTGAAGCCCGTCTCTACAGCCATTAGGCAGCTTTTTAACACCCTCTCTCAAGCTTTGGACCAAATGGAAAAAGTAAAGCTTTTTGCAGCACAAAATAAATAAAAATACCTTTTTCACTAGCAACAGGAAATATGACATGCTAAGGAATAAATCTCATAAAAAATGTGACTGACCAATATGGAAAAGATTTATACAAAGTTTATTGAAATACATTTAAAGACAAAGAAATGGAGTTATAACATTTTTACAAAATATTAAAACATCTATTCTTTCCACATTAATCTCTCAACTCAATGTAAGTCCAATAAAAATACTAATTGGCCCATTCCTGGAATCTGACAATAACTGAATAAACAATTCATATGAAAGAATAAAGGAACGGAAAGCGTTGAAGTGATTCTGAGGAATGAAAGAAGTGGGAAGAGCTGACTGTAAATTATTGAGGTTTACTAACAACCACGGTAAGTAAGCCAGGGTGCCACTGACACAGGGTACATGAACAGATGAAGGAAGGAGCCTGGAGAACCTAGGCGTGTGATATATGACAGAAACACCAGAGACAGCACAGTCAGTGGGGGAGGAAGGACGCCAGTAAAGACTGGCTGTTCAAATGGGGGGAAATGGTTCTCTGACTTACAAATCGGGAGCAACAAAAACAAACCCAAACAAACATCCAGACATCCAGCTGGATTAAAGAACCAAATGTAAAATACTTCTATAAGAAAATACAAGAGTAGGGAAGATTTCCCAAAGAAGACACAAAAAGCGCAAACTGCAAATAGCAGTGTTTACATTAAAAAATAAAACTTCTTTAAAAGATACTGTTATATTGTGGTCATATCTTTTTTAAAAAAAACTTCTAATAATTTAGAGAGACATACTTAAATATTTAGAAATAAAATAACACCTAGGTTTTGCTTCAAAGGATCTGGAGGTAATTTATGTGTAGGGTTATTGTTAATAGAAGCTTATCTCTGAGCTGGTAATTGTTGAAACTGGGTGATAGGTATACAGGGATTTGTCAAATTGCCTCCTTCCTTTTAGTGTATATTTTTTATAATAAAGGCAAAAGAGAAGAAAGAATATTATGACAACAGGATACCAGTATTCACCCACCAAACTAACACACACTTAAAAAACTGACGTTTTTGTGTGTCTGTGTTAGTCACTCAGTTGTGTCTGACTCTTTGTGACTCTGTGGACTGTCCCCCACCAGACTCCTCTGTCCATGGAATTCTTCAGGCAAGAATACTGGAGTGGGTTGCTATTGCCTTCTCCAGGGGGATCTTTCCAACCCAGGGATTGAACTCTGGTCTCCTGCATTGCAGGCGGATGCTGTACTGTCTGAGCTACTAGAGAAGCCCTAAAAAACTGATAATTCTAAGTAATTCCCTAGCAGTCCAGTGTTTAGGACTCAGCGCTTTCACTGCCAGGGCCTGGGTTCAATCCTCAGTCAGGGAAGTAAGATCCCAAAAGCTGTGTAGTGCAGCAAAACATAAAAATAAAAAAACCTGATAATTCTAATTGTTAGCAAGAACATGAAAAAGTGGCAACTCTTGTACACACAGGGTAGGAACAGAAATTGGCAGAATCACCTTGGCGGAAAATTTCATTATCTTCTACCAAGACCATTGGATACTCTTGAATATTCCCCATTTAGGTTAAATCCTAGAAGATCTTCCCTGGAAAACATATACAAGAATAAAAATGCTCACAGGCTTATTGTTTTCAATAGCAAAAAAAAAAACTGGAAACAACCCAGTGTCCATTTGTAAAAGAATGTGCAGCTAAGCAGTGGTATATTTACATAATGGAATGAAAGTGAATGTACTGGAGCTCCATGCATCAACATGGATACAGCTCACAAACATATGGCCAAAGGAAGGAATTTGCATAATCTGTAAACATAACACCACTTATTTACAATACAAAACCGTGTATGCTGTCAGGGATGCGTACATATGTAATAAATTTCTAGAGAAGAGCTAAGAGTGATAACATTCAAAATTTAGGATAGTGGTTACTTCTAGTAGGAGAAGGAGAATATAATTAAGGGCAGATAGGGAGCAACATGGGGCTTGTGAGGGTCTGTTTCTAAGCTGGGTGTAGAGTACGTGAGTGTACTACATTATTCTTTAGTCTTTTCATATATAATAAGACAATTTGTAATTAAAGGTTTTTTCATATATGCAGATAGCAAATCATGTACACTTGAAACTAATATATGTCAATTATATCTCAGTTTTTAAAAATACATATATGTGTATATATTTTTTCAGTAAAAGGAGATGTGTTGGAGGGGAGTGGACGAAGAGACACAAAAGTATACATCAGGGAAATAGTAAGTTCATTACAGCTCAACAAGTTTTACTGAAAACATACCATCCTCCAGAGGAAATATGCTGATTCCTCTGAGTGCAGAGATGAGGAGCTCTCTGCGTGAGAAAGCATGAGTTCTGGCCAGATCCCTGATGAAGCCCCCATGACAGTGCATCGGTGAGTGGGCTTTTGATCCCAGCTAAAAGGTCTGAGTTTCCCTTCTCTTCACCCCACCTGCTCCCTGCTCTCTCCTATCTCTTCTGAATGGTCTCGATGTGGGTCTTGAATGACAGGCGTGCAGTGGAAACAAACAACAATGCTGAGGGCATCTTCCTTATACCTTTCAGATGTGAACGACATCACAGGGAGACCCCAGCAGGAGTGTGTGAAAGACATCATACCTGTTGCTTTTTCCTGACGCCTGCTGAGGGCTTCCCCGGACACCGTGGAAAACCACGCAGCTGAGGCAAGTGGTCCAGGATTCCAGCTCCTTACTCAGGTAAGCCACCTCTTCAAGAGGAATGCACCTCAACACCAGTGCCCGATTACAGGGGATGAAGACACAGACACGACCTGCCAGGCTTCATGTCCAGTCACGCAGGTGGCATCACGTGGGCCATATCTTGGTATCAGCACTTCCTCCCACCTCCACTTTCTGGCTCTTCCAGGCCTTCCTGGGGGATCCCCAGCCTCCCCAGGCCTTTTTGGGGAAGTCCCCGGTCTCCCCAGGCCTTCCAGGGGGAGTCCCCAGCCTCACCAGGCCTTCCTGGGGGGACTCCCCAACTTCCCTGGGTCCTTCCTGGGTGCTGTGGTGATGGATCAAGCATCAGCCAAGGGTCTGCAGGTCTGAAAGAGATCCAAGAGGCGCAGAGCTTGTCACCATACTCAGATCCCAGCATCTCTGTTTCCCCAACAGCTCCCTGCCTCTGCTGCCTTTTAGTCTATATTTTACCTTCCAAACCCACTGTTACATATTGCCCCTCCCTGGATATGCTTATCATGGGCAATCCTTTCCTATTATTTTGCACCTGTTTGCTTTACTAAACCAATACTAAACCAGGGTCCCTCCTGGCATGTTCCTAGCTCTTGGTAGACATTCCTAGCTCTTGAGGCCAACCTGACCTCAATGAGAGAAATCTAATACTATTAATACCAGTAATGATGATGTTTATGTGTGTGTATGTTCAGTCGCTCAGTCGTGTCCAACTCTTTGCGACCCCATGGACTGTAGCCCACCAGACTCCTCTGTCCATGGGATTTCCCAGGCAAGAATACTGGAGTGGGTGGCCATTTTCTCCTCCAGGGCATCTTTCCAACCCAGGGATCCAACCTGTGACTCCTGCATTGCAGGCTAATTCTTTACCCACTGAGCTACCTGGAAAGTCCCAGTAATGAAGTTAATGGCTAGTATTTATTGAGGACTTGACATGTGCTAGGCCTTGCCTGTTACGAGTACTTTACATGTGGCAGGAAGTATCCTGAATACCTGTTTAGTGTACATACTTATTTAGGTATATAATAGAATTCTCATTCAACCAATGAGAAAACCCAGGCACAGAGCAGTTAAGTAACTCACCCAGGTAACACGGTCTTCTCCAGAGCCTGCATCCTGAACTACAGGCAGACCTCGGAAACACTTCAGGTTCAGTTACAGACCACCATAATAAAGCGAATATTGCAGTCAAGTGAGTCACAAATTCTTTGGCTTCCCAGTGCATGTAAAAGTTATGTTTATACTCTCCTGTCATCTATTAAGTGTTCAAAAGCATGATGTTTTTAAAAACAATGTATATACCTTCACAGAGAACTATATTCAATATCCTATGATTAACCATAATGGAAAAGAAGATTAAAAAAAAATGTATAACTGAGTCACTTTGCTGTAGAGCAGAAATTAACACAACATTGTAAATCAAATAAACTTCAATAAAAAGTTGATTTAAAAAAATGTACATGCCTTAATTAAAAAATAGGAATAGGAACAACTGCTCAGTCGTATCCAACTCTTTGTGACCCCATGGACTGTAGTCCACCAGGCTCCTGTGTCCATGGAATTCTCCAGACAAGAATACTGCAGTGGGTTGCCATTTCCTTCTCCAGTGGTGATCTCTTCCCCACCCAGGGATCAAATCTGGGTCTCCTGCATTACAGGCAGATTCTTTACCATCTGAGCCACCAGGGAAGCCCTAATTTAAAAATAAATAATGCTAAAAAAGAAAAAAAAAAAAAGCTAATTATCATCTGAGCAGGAAAGGTTGCCACAAACCTGTTTGTAAAAAAAAAAAAAAACCACAGTATTTGCCAAGTGCAATCAAGTGAAGCCTAGGGACTTTCCTGGTGGTCCAGTGGTTAAGACTGTGCTCCCAATGCCGGGCGGAGGGGGTACTGGTTGTCCCATCCCTGGTCAGGGAACTACATCCTGCCTCCCTGCAACTAAGGGTTCTCACGTGACAACTGAAAGAGCCTTCATGCTTCAAGGAAGATCCCCGCCAGCTAAAAGATGCTGAGCAGACAAATATTTTCCTAAAAAGATAAAATAGAGTGAAGCCCATACTAGGCCACACTGGTGTCTCCTAAAAGCCCAGGTAGAGCAAGCCCTTCCCCAAAGCTTACACCGCATGACAGCGTCCTTGACTTGGCGGAAGCCACGTTCGGGACCGCGGCCGTCCACGAAGTACATGTATCGGAGCTCCGCGGGGTAGGCGGCTCTGCTGAGGCCGGACATCAGGGGGATGGTGCGGCCCTCGGCCCCGGGGGCCTCGCTCAGCGCCTGCAGCATCTGGTACCTGCACCACGGGTCCCGGAGGAAGCCGGGGGTAATCAGCAGCACGCGGCAGTGGCTGCTGCTGAGCGCGTGGCACAGCTCGGACACGATGGCGCCGCCGGGGGTGGCGTCGCGAAGCTGCAAGAAGCAGCGCAGGCTGGCGGCGCCGCCCTCCAGGTAGGAGACAAGCTCCTGGGCAGCCACCAGGTCCTCCTCGCTGTGGCACACGCACACATCATAGGCCTTGCTCCAGCGGCCGTTGCTGCTGCTGCTGCCGCTGCCACCGCTAGCGCCCCCAGGCGACGGTGTAGGGATGGGAGACACCTCTGAGCTGGGGCCCAGGGATGGGGGGCTGTCCAGTGAGCTCGGCTGTGAAACGTCACTGAGGGCGCTTTCTGGGGAGGCGGGCATCTTCGTGGGCTTCCTCGACAGGGCCTGCCTGAACCAGTCTGCAGGGAGAGAGGCATTGCTTAGGCTTGGAGTTCTCAGCAGGGGCTTCCTCCGGACCCCTCCAGAGAAGAGTCACCTCGGGAGGGACCCCAATCCGTCTCCCCTGCCCACCTTCTCACACCAGCTGTTCTGTGTACTGTGTCCATCCCTCAAGACTTGCCCCAAACTTCCCCTTGTCTTTCAAGGTTTGGGGGATACATAAAAGCTGGTTGTTTGCACTTCCCCAGTGGCCTGATGGTTGAGAATCTGCCTGCCAATGCAGGGGACACAGGTTTCAGACCTGGTCCAGGAAGATTCCACGTGCCTCCGGGAAACTAAGCTCCAGCCCTCATGAGCAGAAACTACTGGTGCCCATGTGCCCAAGCTCCTCAGCAAGGGAAGTCACTGCAATGAGAAGCCTGCGCACTGCAACTAGAGAAAGCTCATACACAGCAACAAAGACCCAGAACAGCAAAAATAAATAAATAAGCCTGGCAGTTTTATAAGTCAGCAGAGATGTAAAACCAGCTTGTCCTACTGTACTGCATATTTGAAAGTTACTAAGAGAGTAGATCTTAAAAGTTCTCATCACGAGAAGGAACTGTAAGGTGATGGATGTTAACTAGAATTAGTGTGATGATTATCTCACAATGTATACAAATGCTGGATCATTATGTTGTACATCTGAAACTAACGGAATAGCGTATGTCAATTATACCTCAATAATTAAAAAAAAAAAAACTTTGGTATAACAACAATATGAGAAAAAACAACAACAACTCTAGCTGTTTTACCAGCCTGATTAGGGAAGATAGCTTTGCCTGCTCCACGCCCTTTGGTTTCTGATACCCTCATCCTAACCAGAACTTCCCACGAGATGACTAGTCAACCATCTGTGAGTCTGGAAGCAGAATTATGTTAAGCTGGTAAATGTCAGTTAGTCCCCAAACCCACTTTTAGCACTCAGGGGAGGTGGGTTTAGAATAAGGGGAGCGAAAGAGAGGCAGGGATTGGCACCTTTTGGCCATGAGAAATCCTACGTGCTAGGTACGTGCATGCTAAGTCTCCTCAATCATGTCCGACTCCACGACCCTGTGGACTGTAGCCCACTAGCTCCTCTGTCCATGGGATTCTCCAGCAAGAATACTGGAGTAGGTTGCCATATCCTCCTCCAGGGGATCTTCCCAATCCAGGGATCGAACCCACATCTCTTATGTCTCCCGCATTGGCAGGCAGGTTTTTTTCCACTAGCGCCACTTGGGAAGCCCTGGGAAATCCTAGCTTCCTGCCAAATGGGTAAAGTGGAAATGTGGAAGGAGGTCACTGTCTGATTGATTCCAAACCACACTTTGGAGGGCCCCACAGATTTGATTATGGACCGCTTGCTTTCTGGATGACCTTAAACAAGCCAGGCAATGTTTCCACTTCCTTATCTGGAAAATGGGTTCATTTCAGTTGTTGTTGAAGGTTAGAGGAAATAATGCCATATCTGGCATATTGTTGAGTACTCCATATAATTTCAGCTCAGCCTCTGCAGCTTTTGATCAGGACAGAAAGTTTGGTGTTCTGGAGGTGGATTTGTCCTCTCTGTCTGCTCTGCTTATCTCCTTCCTCTGAATGGTTCTGAGTGATTTAGATGACAAGAGACATCAAGTCAAGTGCTCAGCATGGTGGTTTCCAGGCTGGGAAGATTAGCTGAGCACACCTGGGAGACCAGTGAGCCGAAATGATTGAAGGCTCCCAGAGGCACACCTCCTCACTCCCCACAGAGCCCTGGGTACTGAGCTCAAGACAGGACCACTCCCCGCCACCATCAGCCTCCTTTGAATCTCTCTAGGGCCTATGTTTGGGGACCAGGCAGCCTCCTGGAATTAGGAGTCTGTGTCCACTCACCAGCCATCTTGCCCAGAGGCTTCTTGGACCTGGAGCCAGGAGCCGGGGAGGAGGTTGATGATGCCATCGTGCTGGGCTCCAAGCTAACCCCATGAGACCAGACATTGGTAAAGTGGGAGAAGGGAGGGGCCCCAGTCTTGACCTCATGGAACAGCCATTCTACAAGAGACAGAGAGAGCAGGTCACAAAAGCTGGACCTACCTTACTCCCAGTCCCTGGGCATGGGCTCTGGGAGTTCTTTCTCTCTGGGTGCCTGACAGAGGCTCAGTCTCTAAATGGGTCCCTTATGGGATTAGGGTCAGCCACCACTGGGATTAGAGCTGGTTTCTAGTGAAACCCCAATCTGTGTAGTGATCAGACTTACAGAGTATGAGCTCAGCATGACCAGCAGAGTGACTGTCCTCTGCGCCACCTGGCCAGGGTTGCATTCGGGATCTGGGGAAGGGTGACTGGCAAGCACCTCGTTGTAGGAACTTCCTGTGTAAATGCTGAAATCAGAGAAGAAGGTCTGTTGCTATTTGAACAAATAATTATGTGTCAAGGTATACAGATATTTTTCAGTAGAAAGCCAGCATATGTAAGAAACCTTGGAGGACTTTTCCTCCAAGCCTGCCTTTCCCCAAATAACTCCCTCCATCCACCCCCCCCCACCCCGCCATCCAGCCCTTTCTCCCTCCCTCTCTCCCTCAGCTGCACAAAGTGGTAAAGTTTACACACTCTGCAGGCAGAGTTCCTACATCTCTTATGAACTGTGGCCTCTGGTAAACTACTTACTCTTGCAAAACTAGTTTTTCCATCTGTGAAATGGGAATAATACTGCAGCCTACTCAGCATTATTGTGAAGACTACGTGAGATGATTTATGTAAAGTGCATGGCATAAATGCTCAGGAAAAAATTACCCTGGTAGCTGAGTGGTAAAGAATCTGCCTGTCAATGCAGGAGACATGGGTTCGACTCCTCGTCCAGGACGATTCCATACGCCTGGGGCAATTAAGCCCATTTGCCACAGCTGTTGAGCTTGTGTTATAGAATCCGAAAATTGCAACTACTGAAGCCTGCGCACTCTAGAGCCTGCTAATGCGCCACAACAAGATGAGAAGCCCAAGCACCTGCTCTTCACAAATAGAGAAAATAATAAATAAATATAAATGAAAAAATAAAATAATCCAGGGACTTCCCTGGTGGTCCAGTGGTTAAGAATCCACCTTGCAATGCAGGGGACCTGGGTTCAATCCCTGGTGGAGGAACTAAGATCCTATATGCCGCAGACTTACTAAGCCCAAGAGCCTCACCTAGAGAGTCCACATGCCATGACGAAAGACCCTGTATGATGAAACTAAGCCCCAGTGCAGCAAATAAATATTTTTAAAAATAAAGCAAGCCAGATACTGGAGGGATATAGTCAATGTTTTTCCAAATTCCAGAAGGTTGTTGGTTTACTTTTTGGAAGTGGAGGGAAGGGACTGTCAAAAGGCATTAACATTTATATGGAAATGCAAAGGACCAAGACTACCTCAGATGGCAACTTGCTGTGTTCTCTTTCCACCACAATGTCCCTGATGGCGGAGACTCTTTCTGCTTAGGTTTCTGGGAGGATACTGTGTGGAGCAGAGCCCACCTGATCTGAAACAGAGTCACTGCGATCTAGTGGCTTCTGGAGATGAAGGCAGAGAACTGGGCACTAGAGCAAGGGCTGCTGTCTCACTATTTGATGAATCTGCAGAGGTCAAGACAACCCTGCCCCGCCCCCTCCCCGCCCACCGCCCTGGGAAGCCACAGAGAAAGGACATGTCTGAATAGACACACTGAGATAAAGAGTTTTCAGAAGTTGAAGAAAGTCTTTCAATGTTGGACAAATATGCTTCATTCGGCTAAATGCTGAACACCCTTTTGCCAAGCCGACGGAGAGAAGACAAGAGGTACTGATGATTCATGAAAACATGTAAAAGTTCAAAAAGAGAACTTGAGCTGCAGCAGCAGAGGTGGGGCAGGTGTTCGGGGGCAGGAGGAGGAGTTGGGATGGGCTTGGGAAGAGGCATGTTTGAAAGAGCAAAGCAGACAGCTGCTAAGCCAGCCAAAAACACACGAAAATGGGAACATTAACAAAGATTTGTGTTTCTTTTTCTACCTAATATGCTTTGGATTTCAGACCCCCTAAGTGGAGAGGCTGAGGCAGTGCCTAGTAACTACTGTTAGATTTGGGAGTTGTTGTTTTTTTACTTTAATTTGGCTGTGCCAGGTCTTAGTTGCGGCCCATGGGCTCTTGTTCCCCGACAAGGATCGAACCCAGGCCCCCTACATTGGAGTCCTAACCACTGGACCAGCAAGGAAGTCTAGGAGTCACTGTCTCTTGACATCTTCATTTCAGCCATTCAGGATGTCCTTCCCCTCCCTGCCGCGCTCCCCGCCCCCAGCACCTCAGGAGTAGACATGCTACTTACTTTTTATCTTAAATGTTTTTTCAATTGTGTTTTAATTTGAAAATTCATTATTTGGCTTTGACACACAAACTGGAGACTGATTTGATATTTTTATGACAGCTTAAAGGTTCAAAATTAACATAAAGCTTTAGAATACTTAACCAATGTAGATTTAAGATTCAGTTTCTCAGTTTATCAGTTTACCCTTTTGACACTACATGCTGATTTTTAGTAGCTGTGTTTTTTCATTGTTTGTTTAGGAAGAAATCCAATTGCCCAATAGCCACTGGAAGTGGACTGGTATAAGCCCTAGTGACTGACATTATGGAAAAGTTCAAACACAGGAAATAGCATCTTTGACAAAGGAAAATTGAGCAAGAATGAAGATCAGTTCCATTAACTGTGTACACTGTCTGCTTCCTAGAATCTAAAACCCTACTGCATTTTCCTTGTTTCTTTTCAGTTCTCGTGCAGCCGAGGTTGTGGAGCGATCACACGCAGATATGCTTAATCTTGACAAGCTTTAGTAATAGTCGTGTGTTAGATATAGAAGACATACTTGTCAGGCAGGCAAGAAGCTAATGAACCCAAATCTCCAACTGGAAGTTCTCATCACTCACTCCGTCTAGTCTGTGATTTGTTCCGTAATCACTTTTCCCTGTTCCTTTAAACAGTTCATCAAGTAGAAGGATATAGACCTAAATACCTACTTTGTAGATAATTACAAAAACTTGATAGATAATTAGTGAAGAGCTTCTTCAAAACAAAACCAACGCCAAAAAACAGGAGCATGTTACTGTCGGTGTTTTTAGAATACTTTTTCAATATTATAAGAAGGAATTTAGTATGTGAGAGAAATACTATAAAGCTCCACTGAATAAAACCCAAAGTGTATTAAGTATTATTCAATATCTAACTGGTCTCCAGTATCTATTGTATAGGGAATGTACTGAAACCTATGAAGATATATGATTATGTATCTTATCTAATTCCTATTCCATTTCTGTTAAACAGGAAATATTATCTGTGGAAGATGCCACAGTGGTCCCCCAAAGACACCCACATCCCAATCCTGGGTGAAAATAAGCTACCTTACTTGGAAGAAGCAGACTTTGCAGATGTGATTAAGGGCCTGGAGATGGGAAGATGAGCCTGGATTATCGAGGTGGGCCAGTGTAACCGCAGAGGTCTTAGAAGAGTTAGAAGGGTCAGAGTGAGACGAGATGTGACAGCAGAAGCAGAGGTTGGGGTACTGTGGGGCTCCTCTTCAAGGAGACGAGTTCTGCCAACCTGGGGCTATCAGCGGGAATGCAGCGCCCTCCAGCAGTCGGAAAAGGCAAAGGCCTGGATTCCTCCCTAGAAACTCCAGAAGGGATGCACGGCATCTATAAGATAATAAATGTATTCAGTACGGATCCACTCTTTGTGGTACTTTGTTACACAGAAGCAATGGGAAAGTAACACACAATCTTTGATTGTATGTGAGGCTACTGAATAGAGAAAGCATTGACTCTAAGTGCTAAAAACTGGTCTGCTTAAAGGTCTAAACTGTTCGAGGGAGTTGTTCACTTCTTTGATGGATATAGTATCATCTACACTTCATTTGATCTTTGACTGCAAAATTAAGAACATTGGTTTCAAAGGCTCAAACGCTTGCTGAAACACTTGTCAGGACAAGATTCATTAGAATTTGCAGGACAATGTCCCTTAAAGTGCTGAAATTATGGGACTTTCTTGGTGGTCCAGTGGTTAAGACTCCCCGCTTCCAATGCAGGGGGCCCAGGTTTGATCCCTGGTCAGGGAACTAGATCCCACATAAGAGTTCACTGAATGCTACAACTAAAGATCCTGCATGCTGCAACTTAAGACCTGGCACAGTCAAAATAAGTATTTTTTTAAAGTGCTGAAATGAACTGTTAATAGCTTTATAGACACAATACAGTTATGGACACTAAGGTGGCCCCAATGTTCACAACTGTGAGCATGGACAGGACATATAACTTCTTACAACAGGGTATGGCGAAGGTTGTAGTATGTCATTCACATACTATGTTACTATGCGTATGGTGCGTGTGTGTATGCGCAAGCATATGTTTATAAATGTATACATACATATATAGATCATATAATTAGTAACCTAATCATGTGTGTATATATGTTTATACTTATTGATATATATATACAGTATGTATATTTGCTATATAAGATGTGTATATAAATATTCAGATATTTATATTATATTGTATGTAAATATTTATATACATATATTTATAAATAATATAAATATATTTATATTGTGTGTAATTTATATATAAGTATTTATATATAATAGCAAATATACATATTGCATGTATGTATCACTAGGTATAATGAATACCTATTGATGAATAGAAACACACAATATATGGATATTGTATATTAATACAGATTTACGTGTGTGCATGGGAGTGGGTGTAAAAGTCCATCTTAGCAGACTGGAAAGAGACTCCATTGCTAACTTGGGAGAATTTTCTATGTTATGAGTCAGGTGTCAAGGAATTTTGGGCAGCCTTGAGATGCCAAGAGTGGTGTCCCGCTAACGGCCAGCAAGAACTAACCTCAGTCCTACAGCTTCAAGGAGATGAATTCTGCCAACAAATAACCTGAGCGGGCTTATTAGTGATTCTTTTCCCATTTGTGTCTCTGATGGCACCACAGCCCTAGCTAACACCTGGACTGCTGGCTGGGTAAGACCCCAGCAAAAGACTCAGCCAAGCCTTTCCCCGGCCCTTCATCCACAGAAACTTTGAGGTAACAGAGAGGTGTTGGTTTAGCTGCTAAATTTGTAGTAATTCGTCATGCATCACTAAAGTGAACACAGGGACCAATCACAATGAAGAGTTTAAAAATGCCAGTTCCTATGCCCCACCCCCAATCCACTGAATCACATCTCTGGGAGGAAGACTTGGGAACCTGCTTTTTAAACAAGTACCCCCAGGAATTCCCTGACAGTCCAGTGGTTGGGACTCGGTGCTCTCAATGCTGGGGCCTTGGTTTCAATTCCTGGTTGGAGAACTAAGATCCCGCAAGCTGCATATTGCGGCAGAACAAACAAAAACCAACCAAGCAAAAAAACTGAAATCACACACATACACACACAAAGCCAAAAAAACAAAATATACACACACAAAAATACTAACAAAAAACCCCCAAATACTCCAGGATTCTGATGCACCTAAAGACTGATCTAGTGGGCTGCAGCAGTGGTTCCCAAACGAAGCTGCGTATCATTATCACTGAGAAAACTTTAAAAAAATATAGCTACTAGACCTCTCTGGTGGTCCAGTGGTTAAGAATCTGCCTGCCAGCGCAGGGGACATGGGTTTGATCTCCTCTCCAGGAAGATCCCACATGCTGCGGGGCAGCTGAGTCCATATGCCCCAACCACTGAAGCCTGTGAACCGTAAAGCTGGTGCTCAGCAACGAGAGAAGCCACAGAAACGAGAAGCCCATGAACCGAAACTAGAGTAGTCCCCACACACCGCAACTAGAGAAAGCCTGTGTGCACCAACGAAGACCCAGCACAGCCAAAAATAAGCAATAATTAATTAATTTACAAATAGCTACCTCTGCAAATTCTTATTCAATAAAGTGCGGCCCGCAAGTCTGTATTTTTTAAGAGCTCTCAGGTAATTCTGACACAAGGAACCGCTTGTCTCGATGTATATAAGCAGTGGAATGATTGAAAAGTGCCCAGCACATCTTGGGATTGATTTTGTGAAATAAATTTCAAACTACTGATTTTGCTATAAAGTCAGATTTAAGATGGGACTCTAGCAGGCAGAAAATAGTCATAGAACTCTGGGTAATTAACTGAAGTCTTATAATCTATATTAAACTAAATCTTTTTGCTGAATATATAACAAAGTACAAATGCTTTCAGCACTACATTTTGTAAATTTTGAAGACTTTTAAACATAGCTGAGTCAGCAAAGAATCTGCCTGCAATGAAGGAGACCGGGGTTTGATTCCTGGGTCAGGAAGATCCCCTGGAGAAGGGAATGGCAGCCCACTCCAGTATTCTTGTCTGGAAAATCCCATGGACAGAGGAGACTGGTGGGCAACAGTCCGTGGGGTCGCAAGAGTTGGACAGGACTTAGCGACTAAACCAGCACCAAACATGTCAAGGGCTTCCCTGGTGGCTCAGTGGTAAAGAATCTGCCTGCCAATGCAGGAGACTCGGGTTCAATCCCTGGTCTGGGAAGATCCCACAAGCTAAGAAGCAACTAAGCCTGTTCGCTGCAACTACTGAGCCTGTGCCCTAGAAGCCCGGAGCTACAACTACCAAGCCCACAGGCCACAGCTACTGAAGCCCAAGCAGCTAGAGCCCATACTCCATAAGGGGAGAAGCTACTGCAATGAGAGGCCCATGCACTGCAACTAGAGAGGAGCCCTTGCTTGTCACAACTAGAGAAAGCCCGAACAGCAGTGAAGACTCCGCACAGCCAAAAATAAACAAATAGCAAGTCAAAATTTTCATGTGTGTGTGTGTGTGTGCATGTGTGTATAGAAGTGCCCACTATTTTATTTTTTTATATTTTGACTGTACAGCCTATGAGATCTCAGTTCCCAGACCAGGGATGGAATCTGGGTCATAGCAGTTGACAGTGATGAATCCTAACCACTAGTCAATGTACCAGGGAACTCCCTAAATTATCAGCCAAAAGCATTGTGACTTTGGTTGTTAAAATCTAAAACCTTAGCTGTATTTCGGTCACATAGGAATATATCTTACTGACCAAACATGAATGGGAAGCATTTTAATGTGTTGCTATATTTTGGCAAATGTAACAAACTGGTCTTTGGAAAACAGTTCCTAAGTTGTAAAAAACTCCCTTTGTTTTAAAACTATATCCTAAAGGTCGTTTTAAACTAAAATGATGTGAATTTACTTTTTATGTGCTTTGCATAGGTCTCATGTAAATTTGCAGGCATTGAATGTAATATAGATTGTGGCAGCAATGAATTTAATGATGGATACAGTTTATAAATTATGCCTTTATACATTAGTTTCCTTTTGAGCTTTCAAAATGATTGCTTTTTATATATTTTTGAAAAAGGCTTGGAGGTGGGGAGGTCAGATATATTAAAAAAAAAAACTAAAATTTTTAAAGAGGAACTTTGAGAGGACTTCAACTAGCAGCATAATAAAGACAGTATAAAACAACAGTAATTAAGGCACAATGATATTCATATACAAGGACAGACTAATGGAAGAACAGGGTGTTCAGAAACAGACCCACATCTATATACTCTCCCGGTTTATAACAAAGCTGACACTGCAGTACAGTGGGAAAGGTGGTCTGGGTCAATTTAGACCACCTCGTAGGACCAAATGAATCTTGACCCACATACTCCAACATACTAAAAAAGTAATTTCAAATCGATAGTAGATATACATGAGAATCCCAACAAAGCTTTTAGAAGAAAATATAGGCGATTATCTTCCTGACTATGATTATTTTCCTGATTTTTAAAATCTGAGATATAACTGACATCTAACATTGTACTAGTTTAGGTGAACAACATGATGATTCAATTTATTTAGATATTTAGAAATGATCATCACAATAAGTCTCAGTTCAGTTCAGTTCAGTCACTCAGTCGTGTCCGACTCTTTGCGACCCCACGAATCGCAGCATGCCAGGCCTCCCTGTCCATCACCGACTCCCAGAGTTCACTCAGACTCACGTCCATCGAGTCAGTGATGCCATCCAGCCATCTCATCCTCTGTCGTCCTCTTCTCCTCCTGCCCCCAATCCCTCCCAGCATCAGAGTCTTTTCCAATGAGTCAGCTCTTTGCATGAGGTGGCCAAAGTACTGGAGTTAGTCTAGTTAGCATCTATTACTATATACTTGCAATTTTTTTCTTATCCTCAAAACTTTTAAGTACTACTGCCTTCGCAACTTTACACAATACAGTATTATTAACTATAGTCACCATGCTGTTCACTACATCCCCAGAACTTTATTTATTTTATAGCTGGAAGTCTATACTTTTTGACTACCTTCACCCATTTCGCATACCCTCTATGTCCCCAATAGGTAACGATTTAAAAAAAAGAAGAAGAAGAAAACTGAACATAAATAATAGAACCATAAGGGAAAAAATGATAAACAGGACAATGTTAAACTGAAGAACTTCTGTTCTTCAAAAGACATCATCAAGAGAGTGAAAAAGCAATCTCCTGAGACAGAAAATATCACATATCCAATATGTCTCGTATCCATAGTATTTAGGAACTCTTACAAACTGGTAAGGAGAAAAGAAACAATTAATTGGGAAAAACAGGTGGCAGAATCGAACAGACGCTTCACAAAAGGATATCCAAATGCCCAGCAGACATGAAAAGATGCACAACTCATTAGTCATCAGAAAAAATGCAAATTAAACCTCAGTGCAACCTGACTTCCCCTCACTCAGCAGGATGGCTACAATGAAGAGGACAGACAGTACCAAGTACTGGTAAGCAAGTGAAGAAACAGGAACTCATGCACTGCCTGTAGGAGTGTAAATTGGCACAGGGACTTTGAAAAACTGTTTCGCACTATATTCCACTTCTAGGAATATACTCAGCAGAAGCACTTACACATGCTCACCGATAGACAACCATAAGAAAGCCTCAGCATAACTATTTACAACAACTCCACGCTGGAAACAATCCATATCCATCAATCTATGTATCCAGCAGAATGCAGAAATAAACTGGGGTCGATCCATACAGCGCAAAATTACACATCAATAAAAATAAGTGAACTACCGATACACGCATGCATAAGTCGCTTCAGTTGTGTCTGACTCTTTGCGACCCCATGGACTGTAGCCTGCCAGTCTCCGCTGTCCATGGCATTTCCCAGCCAAGAATACTGGAGTGGGTTGCCATGCGGCCCTCCAGGGGAACTTCCTGACCCAGGGATCGAACCACATTTCCTGCATTGCAGGCAGATTCTTCACTGCTAAGCTGCCAGGGAAGCCCCACCGCTAAATGCAACAAGAGTTAATCAACATATTGAGCACAAAACACCACACACAAAAGTACAGAAGTATGACCCCAAGTTTTCAAAGTTCAAACCCAAGTAAAATTATTTATGATGTTAAAGCCAGGGTAGCAGTCATCCTTAGGGGGAAGTGATTGGAAGACACCTCCCCTAGAAGGGCACCTGGAGTGTGAATGATGTTTTATTTATCCTCCAGTGACACTGGGTACGCTGTACACTTAAGATCTGGGCACTTTTCTGCGTGTAGGTTGTACATCCATTTTTATAAAAGGTTTTAAAACTAACTAGACCGCGACTTTCTCTGATGGTGGGTCATTTCTGACTCTCTGTAGCCCCTGGGTCAGCTCAAGTGTGTACCTCATCCTCCGGTCTCTCAGCTGCACTTGGCTGGGTGTGTGTGTTTCCCAGTGTCTCTAGGTGGAGGACCGGGGGCTGACTCTGTCTCGCTCAGTACTGTCACAACCACACCATGGCCTAGGTTCACGAAATGACTGTGGAAGGGATCCCCCCTCACAAACCTTTACCCTTAAGTATAGCCCTGCTCTTGCTGAAACACTGTCACAAAGGCCATCAGAGAAGAGAGAGGCGAGCAGAGAAAGAGGCGGGAGACTGGAGGGAAAAGAATCTACGGGTCAAGACGGAAGCCACCTGACCGAGTCAGGCTGCCCAGGGTCAAGGACTCTCTGCACGAGCTTCTCGGCGACAGAGAAGGTGACAGCGCTCTCCGAGGGCCTTTTCACCCCGTTTCCGCCGTGTGAGTGCTACGGGCGGCCAGGTGAAGGGGCGGAGAGGAAATGATGGCGAACCCGGCAGAGGTGTCCCAGGGAGGAGACTGGCAAGTCCGGGAGCGGGGACCGGGGATCGGCCGCTAACTGGGTCGGACGCGGCCCTAAGGGGGGTCTCCCCTGCCCGCGGGGGTCCTGCCGGCCCCGCCCCCTGCTCTCCCCGCCCATCCCGGCCCGCGGGGTCCGAGCGCTCACCTGCTCCTGGGTGCACCGTGCGCCGCCTTGATGAGACCAGTGCGGGGCGCGGGCTCCGGCGCGAGGCCGCCCGCCCGTCCGGGGGAAGTGCCTTCGGCCGCCCGCTGCCCCGGAAGCGCGGAGGCGCCAGGCCCCGCGGCCCCTCCTCCGCCCGCCGCTCCCGCTCGCAGAGCCGGGCCTGAGGGGACGCCCTGCCCGCCGGCGGCCAAGTCCTCCGCGCCCACGTCCTCGGGCCCACTGGGAGGATTGCGGGCATCAGCGCAGCCACTGAGCCGGCGGGAGCTTAACGAGGTCTTTCCTCCCGAGTTCCCCGAAACCAGCAGCGGAGCTTGACTGTTCTCTGTCAAACAAGGAAAGTACCTTTGATTCACTCATTTGATTCACCTCTCAACACCCTACCAGCTGAGCCACAAGGGAAGCCCAAGAATACTGGAGTGGGTAGCCTAACACTTTTCCAGCGGATCTTCCCGACCCAGGAATGGAACCGGGGTTTCCGACCCAGAAATCGTCTCTTGCATTGCAGAGGAATTCCCCTATCAGGGAAACCCCAACACCCGGCCAGGGAAGCGTGTATACCTTTTTTTTCTTTTCAGGCAAGTGAGGAAAATGATGCCAGACTTTTCCAAAGGCCAGGCACAGTCGAGTCGGTGGTAACAGCGGAGAGGCAGGCAACCCCACCCCCACCCCACCCCCGCCAAGGGCAACCGGGCCTGCCACGCTCCCCTGAAGTTCACGGTCAAATCCAGGTACACAGCCGGGCACTGCCCTGCAGGCACTAAAGCCAGGCCGAGTGAGATGGGCAAATGGTGGCGAGTGCTGGGTTAAACAGAGTGAAGGGACTTCTCTTTGGGATGTTGATGGACTTGTGAAGCAGATGCGGGGTATATAGGGAGTGACATTTTCTGAGCTTGTTTCCCTCTGGAGGGAATGTCAGTATCTTCCTTGGCATGCCGGTGTGGGAAACCCTCCTACTGCTGTGCGCCTGAAATGCTGGAGGGTGGAGGTGGTTGAATAGGGCCGAGGTGGAGAAGACTCTTCAGAGTCCCTTGCACTGTAAGGAGATCAAACCAGTCAATCCTAAAGGATATCAGTCCTGAATATTCATGGGAAGGACTGATACTGAAGCTGAAGCTCCAATACTTTGGCCACCTGATGTGAAGAACTGACTCATTGGGAAAGACCCTGATGCTGGGAAAGATTGAAGGCAGGAAGAGAAGGGGATGACAGAGGATGAGAGAGTTAGATAACATCACTGACTCAATGGACATGAGTTTGAGCAGATTCTGGGAGACTGAAGGACAGGGAAGCCTGGGGTCTGCAGTCCATGGGGTCGCAAAGAGTTTGACGCGACTGAGCAACAAGGAACAAGATGCATGACCTCCCTTTCAATCTGACTTTCTACTTTTCTCAGCAGCCAGCCAAAAGGACTTAGCGGGAATCCTGGGAGGCAGTGTGCTGTAAGGTGGTCCAGAGGGGCTCTGGTGTGAGATGCTGGGGTTCACATCCAGGGCTCATCACCTGCTGGAGATGAGACCTTGGGAACGTGCTGGGACTGTCTAGGCTCACTTTCCTCATGAAGATTATGGGATCTGGTTCCCAGTGTTGTGGGAGGAGTAGATGAGAGATGAGATTAAGCCCGTCAGACAACTACCCCAGTGCCCAGGTGTGCAGGAAGGGTTCCTTTTACTCTGCATGGAGTGTTTACCTCTGCTTTCCCTGCCATCCATGGGTCCCCTTCTCCCAGGGTGTCCTCCCTTTTCCAATCTCCGCTCTTCAAACACCACCACTTCTGGCAAGGGTCATTTTTGCAGCTTGTGCAGGAAAACTTGTCTTAACCTGCCCACCTCCTTACCCCCAATACATCCTGCTGCTGCTGCTGCTGCTATGTTGCTTCAGTCGTGTCTGACACTATGCGACTCCATAGACGGCAGCCCACCAGGCTCCCCCATCCTTGGGATTCTCCAGGCAAGAACACTGGAGTACATCCTAGTACCTTGCTGTTAGAACCTTGTGTTCAAGCAGCTAACCTCTGTTAGACTGAAAAGTCCCTGAGGCCAGTGAAGTCGCTCAGTCGTGTCCGACTCTCTGTGACCCCATGGACTGTAGCCTACGGCTCCTCTGTCCATGGGACTTTCCAGGCAATAGTACTGGAGTGGATTGCCATTTCCTTCCCCAGGGGAATCTTCCCGACCCAGGGATCGAACCCGGGTCTCCCACATTGTAGACAGACGCTTTACTGTCTGAGCCACTGAGGCCAGAGATGGATCTTTCTCCAGCAGGAGCAGAGAGGAACTCAGGCAAACACACTGAGAGCCAAGGATAGGCTAGTCACATTTGGTATTGGGGCAGAGGCGAAGGCTAGGGCCCTGTGTCCCTCACAAAGGGAAGACAGACATCAGGCTAATTGCAGTCCTGTAGCCTGAATAAAGCCCCACAGGAGTGCAGGCGGTTTATTGTTATTGTTGGTCAGCCACTCAGTTGTGTCTGATTCTTTCCAACCCCATGGACCACAATAAACTCTGGAAAATTCTTAAAGAGATGGGAATACGAGGCCACCTGACCTGCCTCTTGAGAAATCTGTATGCAGGACAGGAAGCAAACTAGAACTGGACATGGAACAACAGGCTGGTTCCAAATAGGGAAAGTATGTCAAGGCTGTATATTGTCACCCTGCTTATTTAATTTATATGCAGAGTACATCATGAGAAACGATGGGCTGGAGGAAGCACAAGCTGGAATCAAGATTGCCACGAGAAACATCAATAACCTCAGACATGCAGATGACACCACCCTTATGGCAGAAAGCAAAGAAGAACCAAAGAGCTTCTTGATGAAAGTGAAAGAGGAGAGTGAAAAAGTTGGCTTGAAGCTCAACATGCAGAAAACTAAGATCATGGCATCCAGTCCCATCACTTCATAGCAAATAGATGGGGAAACAGTGGAAAGAGTGACAGACTTTATTTTAGGGGGCTCCAAAATTACTGCAGATGGTGACTGCAGCCATGAAATTAAAAGACGCTTGCTCCTTGGAAGAAAAGTTATGACCAACCTAGACAGCATATTCAAAAGCAGAGACATTACTTTGCCAACAAAGGTCTGTCTAGTCAAAGCTATGGTTTTTCCAGTAGTCATGTATGGATGTGAAAGTTGGACTATAAAGAAAAGGCCTTTTGAACTGTGGTGTTGGAGAAGACTCTTGAGAGTCCCTTGAACTGCAAGGAGATCCAACAAGTCAATCCTAAAGGAAATCAGTCCTGAATATTCATTGGAAGGACTGATGCTGAAGCTCCAATACTTCGGCCACCTGATGGGAAAAACTGACTCCTTGGAAAAGACCCTGATACTGGGAAAGATTGAGGGTAGAAGGGGATGAAAGAGGATGAGATGGTTGGATGGTATCACCAACTCAATGGACATGAGTTTGAGTAAACTCTGAGAGTTGTCAATGGACAGGGAGGCCTGGCGTGCTACAGTCCATGGGGTCGTAGGGAGTCGGACATGACTGAGCAACTGAACTGAAATAGACTGTAGCCCGCCAGGCTTCTGTCCATGGGATTTCCCAGGTGCCATTTCCTCCAGTGGATCTTCCCAACCCAGGGATCAAACCCCTGTCTCTTGTGTCTCCTGCATTCAGGTGGATTTTTTACCATCTGAGCCATGGAGGTTTCATTCCTGCCTTCCTAACAAATGCAGCATTTGTAGTCCTGGAGGAAGTAGCTGCTGGAGGAGGAGCCAGATGAAGGCCTTTTTTCTCCGACTGTAGGTGGGGTGTCTGTACAGAAGTGTGAGTGGACACTGGACACTGAAGGAGACAGCCTCATAGGGTTAACACAGATACTGGGTTCAGCCTGCCCCCTGCCCCCTGCCCCTGGCGACTTCCTTCCTGTTTCCCCTAGTTTGTTGCATTCATTCCGCATTCAGGTGCCTCTTCCTCTTCTGCTCACTTGATAAGTCCTGGCGCTTACCCACCCTCTACTCAGGGGTTCCACTGTCCCCCCTGGCAGCACAACCGCCCTCTCCTCTCTCCCTCTCCCAACAGATGATCGTGGAGGGCCACCTCCATCTTTTTCTTTTGGCTAGGGTGCTGTTTCAAAAGCGACTGTCATTAGGTGAAAAGACGAAGGGACAGAGGACTGCTAAAAGGAGGGAGTTAATCACATTTATTGATCAACAAGCAGGGTAAACAGAAAAGTCAACAGACCTGGGCCAAACTGCCCCAGGTTGCTTCTGGTCTGGGCTCTGCTGGGCTCTGCAGAGACAGGGAGAAGCAGTCTCTCTGGTTTGGTACCAGGAAGGAGCCAGCCCTGGGTCCTGGTGCTCAGATCCCCTGAGGTGTTCTGTCCTGCTGGGCTACTGGTGGGAGGCATCAGCCTGGGCCATGATCAGTCCTGGGGTCCTGGCCCATCGTTCTCCGTCAGCGTGGGCCTGGGCCCATATGGGGCAGGGCGCCCTGGACGAGAGGTGGGTGGAGGAGACCCTGGCTTGGTGCTGGGGAGGCCCAAGCTGTGAGGAGGTATGAGCATGGCCAGGATCAGAGCCCAGGGTGACACAGTGGATGGTGGGCCCGTGAGGCGCTCCCGAGCTCAGAGGATACAGTGCTCCTGGGCCTTCTCTCCAAAGTAAAAGCGGCCGAAGAGGAAGGGGCTCAGGTTGATGGTCTGAAAGTGGCCCTCCAGCATCATCTCGGCCACAGCCCGCCCCACGGCAGGGGCCTGCTGGAGCCCGTGGCCACTGAAGCCCGTCGCAAAGTACATGTTGATGACAAGGGGGTGGGGGCCCACCACACCGTTCTGGTCAAAGGTGTTGTAGTCATAATAGCCAGCCCAGGCACTCCGGACCTGCGGGGGCATAAGACGTGGGGCTTCTGGGAGGGCTGCCCATGCACCCCATCTCACTCCCGGTACCCTCCACCACCTCCGAGCGGGCCCACGGAATGGTCCTCAGCCGTTGTGAAGTGGAGGCCCTTGTTGTGTGGGGCGGCCGGCAGGCTCTGAGAGCAGGCCCAGAGGCTCCAAGGCCATCTGTCTCAGTCCAGTTACCTTTAGAGTCTCAAAGGCTGGTACCCTCTGGGCCAAACGGGGCCACACCTTCTCCTGGAAGAAGTCGTAGTCCACTTCCAGGTTCCCTGGGTCTGGTTCCTCCTCCTGGTAGGGAGAGGTGGGGACAGGGCTGACGTTGTCCAGGACACAACGGCAGATCCAGATGTCACCCACCTCTTTAGTCGGTCCCCTTGGTGGGCAGGGGCTGGGGGGAAAGAGACCCCAGTTCAAAGCCAGAGGGGACTGTGACATCAGTACCCACGTGGGGCTCTCCCAGGAAGCTTGAATCCTGAGTGACACCCGCTCTCCGTCTCTTCGCCGGCACCCTGACCCCACGGAGCTTACCTCTGTGGGGCTACAGCTGCCCAGGTAGTTGTTGCCTAAGCCTTCCCGGCGGAAATAGGCTCCGCTGGGGTCTGCGACGAGCGGTGCCTCCAGGCCTGGTCCCTGGGGGCAGTGCCACAGGTACACATACCTGCCGTGACCAGCAGCGTGAGAAGCGGCGAGAACAGTGACCCCTCGCAACCCAGACCCTCGTGTAGCCACCCCCTGCAGAGCCCTAGAGGAGTCACCTTTTCCTCGGCTCCACAGGCAGCTTGGTGCCCTGCATGGTACCCGGCGGCCCAGTCCCAACGCCAGCCAGCTCTGCGATTTGCCCAGACCAGGCCCCCGCTGCATTGACCACTATGGCACACTCCACGGGCTGGAACTCCTGGCTGTGATCCATCTTCACCTGCAGACCCCAGCCTCAGCTTACCCACGTCGGAAGTGGGTAGAAGAAGATCAAAAGCACAGGCATGTGTGAAATAGCTAGCGCGTGGGAAGGGACTATATAACACAGGGATCCCAGCTTGGTGTTTTGCGACAATCAGAGGAATGGGATGGGAGGGGGCAGGGAGGATCAAGAAAGCAGCAGCTGCTAAGTTGCTTCAGTCTTGTCCGACTCTGTGCGACCCCACAGACAGCAGCCCACCAGGCTCCCCCATCCCTGGGATTCTCCAGGCAAGAACACTGGAGTGGGGTTGCCATTTCCTTCTTCAGTGCATGAAAGTGAAAAGTGAAAGGGAAGTCACTCAGTCATATCCGAAAGGGAAGTCACTCAGTCATATCCGACTCTTAGCAACCCCATGGACTGCAGCCTACCAGGCTCCTCCATCCATGGGATTTTCCAGGCAAGAGTACTGGAGTAGGGTGCCATTGCCTTCTCCGCAAGAAAGCAGGGATATATATAATTACAGCTGATTCACGTTGTTGTATGGCAGAAACCAACACAACATGGCAAAGCAATTTTCCTTTATAATTAAAAAAATTTAAACAAAATGCATAAACACAAGGACAGTCATGACTTTCCTCACTCTGCACTTTGCTAAGGGAGGTCCCTAGGCTGGGAACTTACATGGACCTCATGAATCCTTTTCAAAGTCACCTGCTCCCCACTGGCAGTCTCCATGTGGCTGGATGAAGAGATGAAACCTGCAGAAAAAGGGAAGAAGATAAGTCCTTGAGGCCTCAAAGAGGAAGGAAATGGGGCTTCCACTGGTTTCCTAAGGACAGAAAGCTGAAGGCTGTGAGTTGTCCCACAGGCATTGAAGCCAAAAGGGACAGGGCAGCCAGGACGAACTTGGCCACACAGGATAGGATGATGCCGGAACTTCAAGCAGCTCACGAGTCATGGAAAAATCTGCTTAGGAGCTGGAGTTAGGATGCTTAGGACCAGACCCGGGGAGAAGCCCCCACTCCCCTTGCTCAGCCTGTGTGTGAAGGCGAGACCCAGCGTGGGCTGGCCTCCCCACCAGCAGGACATAAGCCACAGGCACCGGCCTCAGACTCACGCGTCACCTCTCCTTGGCAGAAAAGGACCCCCATGGACTGTAACTTTCGCCGAAGCCCCTGGAGCAGACACCAGGGGTCAAACCAACCTTCGTTCTCCAGCCCTGTGAAGAGAAAGAAGATGCGTGGAGGGGGCCTAGGACCCTCTTCTCCTGTTGTTTTCCCCACACCCCTTGACTCTTCGGGGCTCGTAACCTGGGGAATGTCACATCGACCAGCTGCACCAGAGCTGGATCCTACGAAAGGGCAGAGAGCTGGCCTGGCCCGGGGCAGGTCCTGCTGGCCAGGAGGGAAGCATTCCTCCTTGACTTGGCTGCGGGGTGCTGGGACCTCTCACCCTGAGGCACCCCTCAACCTCTGACCCCCTCTCCAAGCAAGGCTCACCGTATGATGCCAAAGCCACTCCCTCTGTGTTGATCCAGGGAAACTTTTTCTGAAGCTGCTCCGGAGACATCAGACAGACTTTGGCTCCTTCCTGCCTGGAGGAATGTGTGGGTAAGCATGTGTATGCGGGGCCGGGGAGGAGGGAGAGAAGGGTGGGCCTGGCTCCACAGTCACCTCACCCACGTCACTCTTCCTTGCTGCCTGGTCAAGACTCTTCAGCCTCTGCCCTCCCTTACCATTCTGACACCCTAGACTCCCTTTGGCCACACCAAGCCCCCTGCCACCCCCTAACTGTTCCCTGTGCTTTCACGACAGGGAGGGTCACTCTGTTCTGCTCAGGGGGCCCTCCCCGTCCACCTTCCAATACAGTGCTGCTCACCACACAACTGTCCCCTCTGCGACCCTGATGCCCAAAGGCAGCATCACGGGTGCCCAAAGGTCACACACACGAGCAGTCTGGTTCAAATCCTGGCGCCACCACCTACTAGCTC
This sequence comes from Capra hircus, assembly GCF_001704415.2. Classification (NCBI taxonomy): domain Eukaryota; kingdom Metazoa; phylum Chordata; class Mammalia; order Artiodactyla; family Bovidae; genus Capra; species Capra hircus. The sequence continues at coordinate 28,960,858 of NC_030836.1, read as the reverse complement.
CGGGTGCCTCAGGTTCCCCACGTGGGAAATGGGGATGTTCTGACAACTAAATGAGTTAATATTTATAATGCATTTAGGACATGACTTGATGTCACTAGTGAAAGTCATAGAACCATCTGGTGAAGATGCCTGCTCTTGGCTGGCTGGTCATGAGACCCCGTAGCCTTTGACACGAGCCCCCTGTAAAGCTTACAAGTTCTACTTTCTGGCTATTAGCGAAAACACTTGTGGATTCGTGGGACTTGGTAGGAGGGATGTGTCCTGGGGGGTTCTCATTGCCTGGAAATTTAGCAACCACTGTGACAGCGACTGTCCACGTCTGGATACAGCACTTAGCATGGGACACTGGAGGTCTGCCCATGTCCATCTTCTTGACAGACTGAGCTCCTAGGGAGCAGGGCCTGTCTCATCAGCTCTATCACCCTGGCCTCTAAAGTGAGTCAGAGGGTGGCTGAGATGCAGCGTGGAGGCCGTGCCAGGCGCCCACCTCTGGATTTTCACGTTGCGTTCCATGATCGCAGCCCCTTCCTCAGAAGCCAGAAGGAGGTAACCGGAGGGGTTGAACTGGAGGTCTAGGGGAGGGTCATCGACCACAGCCAGGTACTCCTGTGTGCAAAGAAAAGCTTGTCCAAGAAACTGACTTCAAGAAGGGAGGCAGTGGGACTTCCCTGGTGTCCAAAGGCTAAGACTCTGAGCTCCCAACGCAGGGGGCCCAGGTTCAATCCCTGGTCACAGAACTAGATTCCACACACCACATCTAGAGATCCCACCAGCTGTAACTAGAGATCCTGCGTGATGCAACAAAGATCAAAGATTCTGCATGCTGCAACTAAGACCCAGTGCAGCCAAATACATAAATATTAAAAAAAAAGAAGAAGGGGAGAGCGCTTTTCTGGCTTTCTTACCACAACCCTCAACTCAGTGTCCTGACCCAGAGAAAAGCCCCCTCCAGGCACTGCCACTGGGAAGAAAACTGGCATTTCCAACTCCTAGTGGCCTGTCTCCCCTGCCAGCAGGACTGGCCGCCTCTCTGGGCTAAAGGAGGGGTCGCCACCCCCACTCCCCCAATCTCACATTGATGTTCCGTAGAAATTCGGCCGAAAAGAGGGAGAGCTGGACGTTCTCAGGCAATGAGAACTGCTGGCGAATCCCGCCCACGGAGAGCACGGTGGAGGCCCGGGCATACTGCGGAGATGAGAGAAGGTGAGGTGGGCCCTGTCCAGCGTGAGCAGAATACTATAGTGAAGGTTGAAAGTCACATGTCCAAAGGTGAAGGGGAGTCCTACCTTCAGGTTTTATAATCTAAGAGGAGCTGAAGTGAACAAACCCAAATGAAGGCAGTGAGGACAACGGTCATTAAAATCCTTATTAGGACAGGTACAGAGCAGAGGGTCAGTCATCAAAAGGCGGGACACCCTCATACAAAATGTTACAAAATGGTAATGGCCCTGAAATCCAAGGCTGGAGACTGACATTTCGTTCTACTAACTGGAAAATAGAGGGACATGGCCAATGGAGCAAGACCTGTGACTAGCCAGCAGTGGTAAACAGGAACAATTAAAGCACAAAAACCTCAGAAGCAAGCAATGAGGCCTGCAAGGGGGTTGTAATAATTGTGCTGGTCACAGCTGGAATGCAGGCCAGACCTCCGAGATCTCAAAACACACAACATTGTGAAATTTGCTTTCAAAAGCAAAAATTGTCAAAGTCAATAGTTTGAGGAAGAACCCTGGGGCTGTTTCCCAACAAGGGCCAAAGTCCTGTCCCTTCAGAGATTTCAGCCTTTCTTCTCCTCCCCTGCCCCTGACTCTGAGTTGCCCAACTCTGCCCCACCCCAGACCTCACCGTGTGGTCCCGCTCCACGACCAGCACCTGAATGGCACCTTGCTGCTTCTCCAACCTCTTCAGCCAGTAGGCCACAGACAGTCCAAGCACCCCACCCCCAACAATCACCACATCTGAGCGTTCGGGGGGCAGGTGGCTGGTGTCATACAGTGGGCTCCAAGCCCTGCCAGGGAAGATGGACTGGATCTTCTTCTTGATCTTCGACACCTTTCCATCCCAGTCTGTGGGACGCAGTTATGGTCAGAGAGGGCCATGCATATCCTTTCCAAGAGGCGGGGTGGGGGGTGTGTGTGTGTCGTGGTCAGAAGATGGGCACAGGAAAAGGAGGGCTAAACTGACACTGAGTTTTTAGTCCTCACAAGGTCAGCTGGCATCCAGCAGCATTCCACAGCTTTGCCTCATGGTCTCTGTGCCCGAGTCTCACTTCCTTTGAGTGCATTATACCTAGCACTGCAAGATTCAGCTTCCTAAAATGAACACTCTCTACTTTCTCCCTAGGCCAGGGGACTTACACGTTTCTCTGCTGGGCTTCTGGACCAATAGGTCCTGGCACATCTAGAGCCACAGGGCCCTCAGAAGCATGGACCTCTGAGTGGCACCTTCTCCTGGATATTCATCACCACCAGCAAATCTACACTCACGTCCTGTCTGTTATCAAGCTCTTATAACTTTGCCTCTTAAATCTCTCTCCAATCTGTCCCCTTTTTCCCCCATCTCTACCACCACTGCCCTGGACCAAACCACAATGATTAAGAGCTCCCATTTCCACTCATTCCCCTCTTGTCCTACCCCTCAATTTCTTTCCTCTATCACAGCTTTGTTGTTGTTCAATAGCTAAGTCAAGTCCGACTCTTTGCGACCCTGTGGACTGAAGCACACCAGGCCTCCCCGTCCATCACCAACTCCCATAGCATGCTCAAACTCATGTCCACTGAGTTGGTGATGCTATCCAACCATCTAATCCTGTCGCCCCCTTCAGCTGCTGCCTTCAATCTTTCCCACCATCAGGGTCTTTTCCAATGAGTCTATCATAGCTAGAATGACCTCTTCTGAACATTAATCTATCAAACACTCTCTTGCTTAGAACCTTTCATGGCTTTCCATCACTCTAAGGATAAAGGTTCAAAAGATTTCACGTGGCCTGTGAGACACTGCCCGATCTAGCTCTCGTTCACCTTGTCTTCCCAGAACCCTCCAACCTCACCCCTTCATTTCTGCCAAAGAGGACCTACACAGGTGTTCTCTCTGCTTTGAAACTCTGCGCCCACTTCTTTGCCCAGTTAACTCCTTGGTTCCTTTAGATCTCAGTTCGGTTATCACTTTCTCAGGAATTCCTGACCTCCCCTAGACTATGCCAAGTAATCCTGTTCTTATCTCGCAGCTCAGTGAACTGTTCCTTTGCAACATGCAGCACACTTGCAACTTTAAACTCATCTGTGATTGCTTCATACTGTGCTTCGTCTACCTTCTCCACCAAATCTCCAGCCTAGCACAGTGCCTGGCACATCCCAAGTGCTCAATAAATGCCTCAAATACATGAATCTTTTTGTCTTTCACACCAAGCTCATAAATTTCCAAGTCTTCTGTCACTGTTTCCAGTTCCAAGTTCAAACTCTTCTCAGCATTTGAGTCTTTCCTTGATCTGGGCTTAACCTTACCCATCATTTCATACTACTAACTCAACTGTCTATCCGGATGGCCTTTGCTAATTCCTTGCACGAAAACGATACTTTTTCCTAACCTTTGCTCAGTTCTCCAGAACCTGGAACTCACACTTTCCTTGGGCCAATAAACATCATCTTTCAAGGCTGATCTCACTTTCCACCTGTTCCATGTATGGCTACCGGCACTACCTACTGGCAGTGCAGGACATCGTCCTAGTCGGCTTCTCTCCAATTTTCAACTGGTCTAGGAAGCCTTCCCTCTCCAGCTACACTTCAGACACCTCCAGGACGTGTATCGAATCCTTTCTTTCTCTTGTTTCCTCCTCACTGCCACAGAACAGCATCGTGCATGCGAGCAGGGCTTCATTAATTTCTGTGCAACCAATAAATTAGCCTGGCTGCAATTCTGGTGGCAAACTCAGGGATAGAATGATCTGGGATATGCCACCTGAGAAGGGCAACTCTGGGATCCATACCCCTGTCCAGGCTCTACAAGCTCCGGCAGGCAAGGTTACCCCCTATTCCAAGGGACCCCACTGTCTTCCCAGCGTGGGCCGGGATTCTGAGTCCTGAAGGTCACAAGGCTGGAGACGGGGGACACCCCAGAACCACGATACCCTCCGCTGCCCTCAACTTTACCCAGAGTAGAGCCTCCTCTGTATGTGCCTAGCCCCCGTCCGGAGAGGCACGGGCCCAGGCGGAGCCGCAGCGCCCTCCGAAGCATGGCCCTGCTGTTCCGGGCCGCTAGGAGAGAAGCACCCTACCCGGGTACAGTCCCAGCCTGCAGTCACAACAACGCGCCGCCAGTCATTCATTCGAGCACTCCCATTGGCCAGCGACGCCTCCGGGCCCCGCCCCCCCCGCCCTATAGGCGGTCGGTCCCTCCGGTGACATGCTGAGAGCCCCGCCCAGGCCCGCCCCCACCCTCCGTTGGCCAGCTGGGCGTCTACGTCAGTCCTGCGCGCCGTGGGCGGAGCCGGGGAGGGTTGCGGGCGGCGCTGAGCGGAAGTGCGGCTGCGCCGGTTTCCGGGGCCGCTGGTGTGACGTGTCCCGCGCTTGGCGCAGCAGGAAGCGGCAGCGATCGAGGCCTGAGTTCCCGGCGCGGGCCCCGGCTCCTTTCCCGCTGCCGCCATGCTCGACTTCTTCACCATTTTTTCCAAAGGCGGGCTTGTTCTCTGGTGCTTTCAGGGCGTGAGCGACTCATGCACCGGGCCCGTTAACGCGTTAATTCGTTCCGTGCTGCTGCAGGTACCGCCCCCGCGGGATCAGAACTCCAGGCTTGTCCCCCTCCCCCCCTGACCCGACCCCTAGTCCCCTTTGCCTGATCCCGGGCCTCCCTCTCACCCTGTCGGCCCACCTCAAACTGGCCGCTCTCTCGTAGCCGGGACTCCACTTCTTTCTCCCGCTCCTATCAGACCATCCCGCAACTTTGTGATGTCCCCTCCCCCCTCCGCTTTCTGGGACTCTGGCAGGATTCCGTAGTCTATTGAGACCTCCCTTCGTTCCCCACTTTCACTGCCAGCGGCTTGCTTTTCTGTTGTCGCAAAGGCTGGGTGGGATAAAGGATGAAAGAACGTCTTTTAAGAAGTGTAGATAGTGTCCGACTGCCGGTAAACCTGATTGTTTACATGAGGACTCCCTTCTCGCTCGCACATGTCGGTCCCTCCCACCTTTCCCCTCCTCGACCCCAGCTGGGTGTCTACACTTTTCTCCCGGGTGGAATGCTGGAGAGCAGTGGCCCTGAATCTTTTTGCCTTGGGGGACAGGTTTGAGTATAGGGGAATGTCTGGTTCCTTCCTGAAGGGGCCCAACTCCAGGTGTTTGAGGGGACAGTCTGAACTCTGAGATATACTCTTTTTCCAGGAGAGAGGAGGTAACAACTCCTTCACCCATGAGGCACTCACTCTCAAGTATAAACTGGACAACCAGTTTGAGTTGGTGTTTGTGGTAAGTGAGTGTATTTTAGAGGGGTAACGATTACATTGACAGGCAGTCCTGATGATTCAGAAAATCCTGATTAATTACACCCAGTGTCTATGATGAAGTAACTGAGAAAACAAGGAGGGTGGAGGGGGAAAGGGAAGCCGCTCTTGGGCCCAGTCAGAGGGCTTGGCTGCTCCTCAGGTCAGGGAAACCGGCCAGGGGGCTGAGCCAGTCCCTGGAGGCCTGGGTCAAGTTGGCTTCCCTCTGTTCTGGACTGGCATGTAAACAGATTGCTGGCTCTGTTCCTTTCCCTGAACAGGTAGGTTTTCAGAAGATCCTAACACTGACATATGTGGACAAGTTGATAGATGACGTTCACCGGCTGTTTCGAGACAAGTACCGCACTGAGATCCAACAGCAGAGTGCCTTAAGTCTATTGAATGGCACTTTCGATTTCCACAATGACTTTCTGCGGCTCCTTCGGTGAGAGGCCTCCCCTCTGCAAAATCAGTTTCTGAGACTTGATGAATTCCCTTCCTTCCCAAGAGTGGGTAGTACGCTGTGGGTTGAAAGGGGCTCCTGAGTTGGCTTCCCAGTTCTGATTGCCTGCTTGGTGTGAGGGCCCTTCCCCTGGATTTAGACTGTCCACCTTTTCTCTTTGGCTTAGATGGTGAAGAATACCTGCCATGTGGGAGACCCAGGTTTGATCCCTAGCTTGGGAAGATCCCCTGGAGAAGGAAATGTCAACCCACTCTAGAATTCTTGACTGGAGAATCCCATGGACAGAGGAGCCTAGCCCACCAGGCTCCTCTGTCCATAGGATCACAAAGAGTCAGACATGACTGAGGTGACTCAGCACAAACTTTTCTCTTTAGTGAAGCAGAGGAGAGCAGTAAGATCCGTGCTCCCACTACCATGAAGAAATTTGAAGATTCTGAAAAGGCCAAGAAACCTGTGAGATCCATGATTGAGACACGGGGTGAAAAGCCTAAGGAAAAAGCCAAGAATAACAAAAAAAGCAAGGGGGCCAAGAAGGAAGGTGAGTTTGAACTTGGACATCCAGGGGCATGAGTTGTTGTTAAGGCGGCACTGAAGTGGTTCCCTGTCCTCCCTTCGTCATTGCTTGCCTTCCTGGCCCAGGTGCCCACCACCCTCGTTATCGTCCCCAATCTCAGTGATCCTCCAGGTGTTTCTTCATAGTTTTCTCTGAATGATCTGGGAGACTTTTCCCCATTTGTCTATTTTGTAGGAATTTGGTCTTTTTTTTTTTTTTTCAGTGAGTTTTCTCCTTGACAGGTTCTGATGGCCCTCTGGCTACTAGCAAAGCAGCCCCCGCAGAAAAGTCAGGTCAACCAGTAGGACCTGAGAACGGGGAGGAACTTTCCAAAGAGGAGCAGATCCGCAGGAAGCGGGAAGAGTTCATTCAAAAGCATGGGAGGGGTATGGAGAAGTCCGGGTGAGCAGCCCAGCTTTGCCCTAAGCTTTTGCTGTCCAGACACATTGGGGGCAAGGGAGTCCTTGTCTCTGAGGTAGATGCTGCCTCTCCTGCTTCTCCACCATAACCCTTTGTACTGTAACCCTTCACAGCAAGTCCAGTAAGTCAGATGCTCCCAAGGAGAAGGGCAAAAAGGCACCCCGGGTGTGGGCACTGGGAGGCTCTGCTAACATGGAAGTTCTGGACTACAGCACTCCGACCACCAACGGAGCCCCCGAAGCGGCCCCACCCGAGGACATCAACTTGGTAAGAGGTAGCACGGGCCAGAGTGAGGGTTACCGGTAATAAGCAGCAGAGGAGGAAGGAGATGAGGGCAGTCCCCTTGATTCCTTGGAGCCAGAGGGTGGGTTACATTTGGAGCTTCTGGAGTCAAAGGGGCAGAGCAGTGTAGGACAGGGTCACTACAGGCTTCCCTCCCCGCCAGCTCATGGTTTCCTGATCCCTTCTTCCTCTCCCCACACCCTCCAGATTCGAGGGACTGGGCCCGGGAGGCAGCTGCAGGATCTGGACTGCAGCAGCTCAGATGATGAAGGAGCTGCTCAGAATTCTGCCAAACCTAGGTATGGGATTTGGTGGCGGGTGGCGGGTATGGCTCCAGAAGGGTAGGGACTTGCTGATGCCTGCTGGCTTTCTGTGCATCTGTGGTTTTCTGTGCCTGCAGTGCTACCAAGGGTACTCTGGGTGGCATGTTTGGGATGCTGAAGGGCCTTGTGGGTTCCAAGAGCTTGACTCGTGAAGACATGGAGTCTGTGCTGGACAAGATGCGTGACCATCTCATTGGTGAGTCAGAACAGGGTAGACTCGTGTTTGGGGGGTAAGGATGGTGGGGGAGAAGGGCTGTAATGGGGGTCGTTCACTCCTGCCGGGGCACTCACCCACGCTTGTCCCCCTCCTTAGCTAAGAACGTGGCAGCAGACATCGCAGTCCAGCTCTGTGAATCCGTGGCCAACAAGTTGGAAGGGAAGGTGATGGGGACGTTCAGCAGTAAGTGTCTCCCCAGACCCGGAAGTGCTTGGGTGGAGGTTATGAAGTCACCACCATTCTTATTACGTGCATGACTTGACAAACTATAATCTCTAAATCTCTGTTGTTTTACCTAGACTTCAGGTGTTCATGACATCTAGCTTAAGAGGATTTGAATCAGTTACCTGTCAGGTGCTTAGGGCTGTCAGATATGGTGTGGATTCCTGGGCAGGATCCTAGTTCCCTTTAGCTCAGCAAGATGCCAGGTGTTTGGAGCACCTGACTTGGGCTTCATGGGTATACCTCCCTGCCCCATCCCCAGCGGTGACTTCCACGGTCAAGCAAGCTCTGCAGGAGTCCTTGGTGCAGATTCTACAGCCGCAGCGCCGCGTAGACATGCTGCGGGACATCATGGATGCCCAGCGTCATCAGCGCCCTTATGTGGTCACTTTCTGTGGTGTGAACGGCGTGGGGAAGTCTACCAACCTTGCCAAGGTGGGTGCCGTTCCCCAGCCTGAGTCTGACATTGTTTCTGCTACTTTTTCCTTCTCTGCCGCTCTGGGGCTGGCTGACAGTTCTGCCTCTTTCGCAGATCTCCTTCTGGTTGTTAGAGAATGGCTTCAGTGTCCTCATCGCTGCCTGCGACACGTTTCGTGCCGGGGCTGTGGAACAGCTGCGTACACACACCCGGCGTCTGAGCGCCCTGCACCCCCCCGAGAACCATGGCGGCCGCACCATGGTGCAGTTGTTTGAGAAGGGCTATGGCAAGGATGCTGCCGGCATTGCCATGGAGGCCATTGCCTTTGGTACAGTGCACAGGAAGCGTGGAGCTTATGTGGGCCCCTTTGCTCCGGGGGTTCTCTTGGCACTTGAGGACCAGGGTTACCCTACCACCAACTTTCTACTCAGCAGCTCAGAAGTCGTGATATGCCATGCCATACTGCACTTTGGGGTAACACGTGTAGTTGCAGGCAAACCTCACAGATTCGTTTTGTTACCTGAATATCTGGTCACCTTTATTCTCCTGCTAGGGCTTCCCAGGTGTGGCTCAGTGGTAAAGAATCTGCCTGCCAATGCAGGAGACATAAGAGATGCAGGTGGTTCCAGCCCTGGGTCGGGAAGATCCCCTGCAGGAGGAAAGGCAACCCACTCCAATATTCTTGCCTGGGAAATTCACGGACAGAGGATCCTGGTGGGCTACAGTCCACTGAGTTGCAGAGAGTCAGGCACACCGAGTGTACACACACACACCCGCCTGCTCTCCTTTCCCTAAATATGCTTAACGACAGAGTGTGGAAAGTGTTTCTTACATCACCTTGTAACTTGATTCAGAACCTAAGGAAATAAACAGGCAGACTTTTAATAGGGCCAGTTTAGGACCTGTTGAGAGGAAGCTGGAAATGAGTTTAACAGTCCAGGAGTTTTCCGTTGACCACTTTTTTCTTTCTAGCACGTAACCAAGGCTTTGATGTGGTGCTGGTGGACACAGCTGGCCGCATGCAAGACAACGCTCCTCTGATGACTGCCCTGGCCAAGCTCATCACTGTCAACACACCCGACCTGGTGCTGTTTGTGGGGGAGGCCTTAGTAGGCAACGAGGCTGTGGACCAGCTGGTGAGGGCTTGGGCCTGGTTCTCTTCCCAACCTCAGCTCTGGACAGTTAGGTATGTTATATTCATATCATATTTCTCCTTTCAGGTCAAGTTCAACAGAGCCTTGGCTGACCATTCTATGGCCCAGACACCTCGGCTCATTGATGGCATTGTCCTTACCAAATTTGATACCATTGATGACAAGGTAAATGTGGACAATACAGGGCAAAGTGGGACCAAGAAGGGGAATGGCTGTCCTTCACAGGGGAGCAGAGGCTCTAAGGGCACATGGGTTCCAGAGCCTCCTGTTGCGGAGGGAGTGGAAAGGCAGGGTCCAGAGATGACTGGGTATCCTGTCTCTGCTTCAGGTGGGAGCTGCGATTTCTATGACCTACATCACAAGCAAACCCATCGTCTTCGTGGGCACTGGCCAGACCTACTGTGACCTACGCAGTCTAAACGCCAAGGCTGTGGTGGCTGCCCTCATGAAGGCTTAATGTGGCTCTTGCCTGATAACCAAATCACCGCTTCCCCCAAAGTCCCTATCCCTGTATCAAGAATGTGCTTTAGAGTATGTGAGCAACTTGTCTTCAGTGTAGTTCAAAGGCAGAGTGAGGGGGGGCTCTGGGGCCTGCAGCCCCTCCTAACCCCACTCTCTGTTCAGCCCAGCCTCCACCTGCAAGGAGGGCCTAATCATGTTACAGTCACTGCCCACTACCCATCCCTGCCCCACCCCCATGCTCTTCCCCCTTCCTAATCCAGCATCCCTCACTCTGCCTACAGACTCGGTCTCATTACAGCTTTGACCAACGGTTAGTAGATCCAACACCAGAGCTCTGCTAGTTAGTGTGGTCATGGGGACGTCCGAGCATCGTCCCCCGCTCCATTAGAGAAGAGGCTTGAGAGCCTGCTCTGGGTCTCAATGGCCCCTCTCCGTAGGATACACAGCGTTCAGGTCTGCAGGGCCAGGATAACACCCCCACACTGTGGCAGTGTATGGCCTCTTCTTAATTGCTGCTAATTCAATGATCCCTTCCCCTTTTCCCCAGAGCCTCAGCGAGGCCAGAGTGATGCGTTACAGATGAGTGAGAGGGGTCCCCGCCTCCCACAGAAGTAACAGGAGCTGCACTGCAGTGTTGCATTGGGCTTCTCAGCCTCCAAGACCTCCTCCCACTTCCAGAATCCACATGTAACTTTGCATGTTCCCCTTCCCGGGAGAAAACCAACTGTCAGAAGGGGTACATGTTGCCCCCTCCGCCTTCTGCTCCCGAGCGGATCCTGGCTCCTCATCCTCCTCTACAGTGCCTGGTAGACAAGTGCTACGTTGAAGAATACAGACCTTGTTAAGACTTGTCCTGTAGCTTGGTATTACAGATGTGCTATTAGTGCAATAAGGTGAAGGCTGTCTGCCCAGAGAAATACATAATTTATATGAGAAAATAAATTTCATAAGTAAATTGCCTTTTAGGTCTTGGGAGTCATTTGACAAAGGATTCAAAAGTAAAATCCTGCAGCACACTAGAGTTTCTAGGGTACATGGCACAAAGGGAAACGGGGATTGACAGTGCTGAGGAATCAGGTGGAAATCTGCGCTTGTCCCGAGAATGAGATCACCTTCCCCACAGGGTGCAAGAATAGAACTTTTAAAATTTAAATTCGGCCTGTACCTTTGCAGGTCAGGAATTTTCTAAAGTGACTCAAAGTAGAGCTGGGGCCCTGGGAAGTAAATGAAGAAGCTTTTAATATTACAGCTCAATTATGTAAAATACTGTACACTGTAAAAGGCCTAGAAAACTAGAGCTTCAAGTCATATTTTAAAAAAGCCATTAAGCTTAATTGAAAAACCAAGTATAGAGTACAAAACTGCCACATAGGCCACGGCGAACCCGTGGCGTCGGGAGCCCAAGTCCTCTGCAGCCACGGTCGGTGGAAACGTCCTGTTGACCTGCTGTGTGGACACAGACTGTTCTGCCTGAGGTGGGGTGGGGGCTCCATTTGGGCCCCTTGTCACTTGGGTATTGAACTGGAACAGGCTGCAGAGGAACGAGCGGGCATGAAGGATTCAGTTGGACATCTCCGCTAACCCCCAGCTTTCAGCCTCTGGGTATTGGTACTTCCTAGCAGCTGCTTCGGGTTCTTGTAAGTTCACTTGTGAAACACTCCACGGTAGGCCCTGACAGCTTGATCTAATGGTGGCGGTTCCTCTAGCCCTCTCAGGTACTACGGTCTGCAGAGAGAAAAAAGATGGTAAGTGAAGTTTCACAGCTCAGGTTTATCCACCTAAAGCTGCAGAAACTGAAGTCAAGCTTAACCCTTCAGAGGACAAGACACCAAATACTAGGAAACCTGTGAATGGACTTGGTAGGAAAATCCAGACTCTACAGGTAGAAGAGCCAAGTCATTCTTCTCCAAGGTCTTAACTGAGCTCTGGGAAAACGTTTTCTGCTGACAAATGGTAGAACAGGAAACAGAATACCTCTTATTTCACTGTGTGCTGTAGACGAGCCATTCAGCTGGCCTTCTCTCACGATCCCTGCTGAACAGAACACACATCAGTATCAGACAATATGACCGAACAGCTAAAACTCAGCAACAGGAAAGCAGCCAACTAAAGGGAGGTGAAAAAATAAATAAAGGGAGGTGAAAGCACATGGTCTGACCAAGGATGGAATTATTCCAAACGCACAGCTAGGCAGGGGCATAACCAAGTTAGTCTTCACACTGTTGTACTAGATGACAGGGAAGCACTGAGGTCCCTGAGTGCACTAACACTCTTTGTGCAAAAACAAGTGTGTCCCTAACTAGTCCAGAAGGCCACGTTTAGGTAAAACTACTCCAGCCGGGGAGGACAGGAAGTAGCATGCAAGGGAGCAAATTCAACCAAGCAGAAGAGGGACTAGTAGCTGAGCTAACACCCCCAGAACGGGCTTAGAGCCTTGCTGTCTGATATAGTGCTGATGGCCACACATGCTGTTTAGTTCTAAATTAAAACCTGTGCTCCTCGGGGACTTCCCTGGAGGTCCAGTGGTTAGGATTCTGCACTTCCACTGCAGGGGGTGGGGGTGGGAGGTGGGTTCAATCTCTAGCTGGAGAACTGAGATTCCACAAGCAGCATGGTGTGGCCAAAAAGGAAAAAAGTCTGTTCCTCAGTCACACTTAACTACACTTCAAAACTCAATGGCTGCATGTGGCTTGTGGTTACAGTACTGGACAGAGATGATAGAATACTTCAGGCAGTGCAGAAAATTTCTGCTGGACAGCACTGGAATAAATAATATGTAGGAAGAAGCTTAAAACTGAATACACAGGAGAAAAGGACAGAAACACGGACAGCTGGAGTGAAAATAAGCGAGGGACGGTGCTCACACACACGAATTGGGACTCCCCTCTTGGAAAACACTAGAGCAGTATTTATCAGCCATAAAATGTTACCTCTGACCTAGTAATTATACTGAGAATCCAGCCTATGGAAGTTACTGGCAAAAGGAAACACTCCAGGGATGAAGACGTGCTCACTGCAACAGTGCTTACAGTAGAAAAAAACTACATACTGCCTAATACAGGGGAATAATTAGGTAACTGAGACAGTGGGTTATAACACAATCTTTCACTGGCCAGGAAGACTGCAGCCATGTGGGGAGATGTATGATATACATATCACTGAATTTAAAAAGTACCAGAACTGTATATAGATTTTATTTACAACCATGAGGAAATGCACAAGGAAAACTCAACTGAAATATACCAAAGTAACTGCTTTTGTGATAGTAGTGAATTATAAAAGAATTACCTTCTTTTCCCCATTACTTGATTTTCCTGAAATAAATGTACTTGCAGCCTACAGAATCTTTCAACCTAAGTAATTTTCACTATGCAAAAGTCTGGACACAGCACAGTGCCTGACACAAAGCAAGAGCTCAGGTTTATAAAACAAAGGCAGTGAAAGACCTCTGACCTCTCATTGGTATTTATCTATAGACTCAAAAAATAACTGTGGATGGAAGGTAAATTTGACTTAAAGTGCTTTTAACCTAAAACTGCTCTGCTAGATTTCAGATCACAAACTTTAGCTGACCATTCTAATTAAAGCCCCTGGCCACAGAGAAAATCCTTGATGTTTAACAATTCACAATACCCTAATGAGTGGTACGGAGAAGGCAATGGCAACCCACTCCAGTACTCTTGCCTGGAAAATCCCATGGATGGAGGAGCCTGGTGAGCTGCAGTCCATGAGGTCGCTAGGAGTCGGACACGACTGAGCGACTTCACTTTCACTTTTCACTTTCATGCATTGGAGAAGGAAATGGCAAGCCACTCCAGTGTTCTTGCCTGGAGAATCCCAGGGACGGGGGAGCCTGGTGGGCTCCCGTCTATGGGGTCGCACAGAGTTGGACACGACAGAAGCAGCTTAGCAGCAGCAGCAGCAGCAATGAGTGATAACTTCATGGGGAGTCGCTCTGCTAGGAAGCCCAGGCAGCTAAGGACAGTCTGTGCAGCTTCACAATACTTCTGATGACTTTTGTCAATAAAAGACTTAGTGTAGGAAGAGCTGTCCGGCGGGATTTTGTTCTCTTCCACGTTAGCATCTTCCTTGGCTAGAAGATCTCCAGAACACAGATCAAAAGAACAATGTATGTACTCCTTGCCCAGTGGAAAAGCCTACTGAGAGTCCCACCTATGGGCAAACAGTAGAAGAATCTGGAATATTGCAGGACAGCAAAAAACATCACCAAGAAAGATCAGCAAACTGCTTTCACAAAAAAGATGAATTGGAAAATTTCCTTTTTTAAGGGTTTTTAAAAGTCTTCTGTGAAAAGGGCAGACTTAGTTTTCAAAATGTTTAGTTATGGTGATGCCTTTTACAAATCTTGTTCCATCAAAAGAGAGCCATGGATAATCACAGTTTGTGGAATGTCTCATCACAGAAGAATCCCATTGCATAGGACAAGTTCTCTCTATATTAAACTACTCATCCTTTAAGAGGCCCCTACTGCAAGGAGATCCAACCAGTCCATTCTGAAGGAGATCAGCCCTGGGATTTCTTTGGAAGGAATGATGCTAAAGCTGAAACTCAAGTACTTTGGCCACCTCATGCGAAGAGTTGACTCACTGGAAAAGACTCTGATGCTGGGAGGGATTGGGGGCAGGAGGAGAAGGGGACGACAGAGGATGAGATGGCTGGATGGCATTATTGACTCGATGGACGTGAGTCTGAGTGAACTCCAGGAGTTGGTGACAGACAGGGAGGCCTGTCGTGCTGCGATTCATGGGGTCGCAAAGAGTCAGACATGACTGAGCGACTGAACTGAACTGAAGATGCATTCAGATTGACCATGAAAACGCATATTAGCAAATAACTTTTCAAGAACATATTCTACATAACAGCAGCAAAGTTTCTTTGGAACTGTGTGCTGAGTCAGAATGGGCATACCTTAGGGCCCGGCTTTATTCAAATTAAGGTTTTAAAAAGTATTATCCGATTTAGCTATACCAAAAAGTTTTGCATTTGGTAGGCTGTTTGGCAGCTTGCCTGGAGCCATTAGTAAACGGAAACTTTTAACTGCATTTGGCTTTCTGGTTAGAATTGAGGTAAATGTCAAGTGACTCCTAACTTGACTGTAATGCCACCACAACAGTTTCCACATAACATTTTTGCAGCGTTTTTTCTGTTTATAAAGACAAAGCATAATCGTAAAAAATAGGATTTTCATATTTCATAACGTAGGAAAAAATATTTTTTAAAAAAACATTAACTCCTACTGCATAGAGAGAATCACAGTTAATTTTCTAAGCATCATGCCAGGCATTTCTCTATGTTATTGTTTAGTCGCTCAGTCATGTCCAACTGTTTGCAACCCCATGGACTGTAGCCCGCCAGGTGCCTCTGTCCATGGAATCTCCCAGGCAAGGATACAGGAGTGGGTTGCCATTTCCTCCTACAAGGTATCTTCCCGACCCAAGGGTCGAACCAGCATCTTCTGCATTGGCAGGTGGATTCTTTACAGCACCAGAGAAGCCATAAAGCACACCAAACAAAAACAGAAAGCATCTACAATCTCGTATGCCAGGTAAGTGAAAAACTGAAGTGAAGTCGCTCAGTCGTATCCGACTCTTTGCGACCCCATGGACTGCAGCCTACTACACTCCTCTGTCCATGGGATTTTCCAGGCAAGAGTACTGGAGTGGGTTGCCATTTCCTTCTCCAGAGGATCTTCCTGACCCAGGGATCAAACCCAGGTCTTCCACACTGTAGGCAGACGCTTTACCACCTGTATGCCAGGGACTGGGATATAAAAATGCATGTTACAACCCGCATTTTATTTTTTCCAGTCAGAGTATTATCTCTGATATTTTGGGCAGTAAAAGCATTTTTTATTTTATGGCTTCATATGTATTTAATATTTAATCAATTAATAAAGGGTGTATTTATAGAAACACCTATTTTCTGGAACATTTTAGGTCGCTTCCAATTTTTGCCATTTATCTACAACCCTGATTACATCCCCACACCTATATCTTTGTGCAACTGTGTCGTATAATTGTGTAAGTATCCAATGATCTCCTTTAGGAGAAATTTCTAAGATTTTATTGAAAGGGATTTCTGGGTCAAAAGTTTTAAAATTTTGAACATATTCCAAATTTACCCTTCAGAAAAGTTGTACTAACTTTACCTTCCCACCAAAATTACACAAATATATTTTTTTCCTCACAGCCTTAGCCAAAAGGGAGTTACCATTCTCCCCTATTTTTCAAATCTAAATTCTTTCTTTTTTAAAATTTATTATTTTTTGGGGGGGAGAAATATCAATAACCTCAGATATAGAGATGACACCACCCTTATGGCAGAAAGTGAAGAAGAACCAAAGAGCCTCTTGATGAAAGTGAAAGAGGAGAGTGAAAAAGTTGGCTTAAAGCTCAACATTCAGAAAACGAAGATCATGGCATCTGGTCCCATCACTTCATGGCAAATAGATGGGGCAACAGTAGAAACAGTGGCTGACTATGTTTTGGGGCTCTAAAATCACTGCAGATGGTGACTGCAGCCATGAAATTAAAAGATGCTTACTCCTTGGAAGAAAAGTTATGACCAACCTAGACAGCATATTACAAAGCAGAGACATTATTTTGTCAACAAAGGTCCATCTAGTCAAGGCTATGGTTTTTCCAGTGGTCATGTATGGATGTGAGAGTTGGACTATAAAGAAAGCTGGGTGCCGAAGAATTGATGCTTTTGAACTGTGGGGTTGGAGAAGACTCTTGGGAGTCCCTTGGACTGCAAGGAGATCCAACCAGTCCATCCTAAAGGAAATCAGTCCTGGGTGTTCATTGGAAGGACTGATGTTGAAGCTGAAACTCCAATACTTTGGCCACCTGATGCAAAGAGCTGACTCATTTGAAAAGACCCTGATGCTGGGAAAGATGGAAGGCAGGAGGAGAAGGGGATGAGATGGTTGGATGACATCACCGACTCAATGGACATGGGTTTGGGTAAACTCAGGAAGTTGGTGATGGACAGGGAGGCCTAGCGTGCTGCAGTCCATGGGATCGCAAAGAGTCGGACGTGACTGAGCGACAGAACTGAACTGCCCTGGGTCTTTGTTGCAGTGCACGGGCTCCAGGCTTAGTTGCCCCTCGGCATGTGGGATCTTAGTTCTCCGACTAGGCATCGAACCCACATCCCCTGCACTGGAAGGTGCATTCTTAACCACTGGACTACCAGGGAAGTCCCTGAAACCCACATTTCAATCGCATTTCACCAATTAGTCTAATCTGAAAACTAACCATGATCTCCCTTCATCATCTGGTCAGGATTATATTCTGCATCTTGGTGATGACCTGACCCACCACACACACATAACAGGCTGAAGAACAGCTGCCCTCCAACCCCTCTTAGTCTCCAAACGCAACTTACCTGACCTTCCTCTCGTGGAGATCTCACATGTCAGTCGTCTGAAATATTCTGGAAGGTCAGCATAGTCATTTCCATAGGAGATGACCTTAATCCCTTTGTCCAGCATGTTTTCTCGAAGCTTCTTGAATTCATCCACATCTCCTCTCCGAACCAGCATGAAATGCTCTAAGTCAGACTTATGCTTGATGGCCTCCAGAAAAAGGGCCTGGAAAGTGGTGTCATCCACAGTCCAGCCGCAGCCCAGGAAGAGGAAAGACTTGTTCTCATAGAGCTTCTGAATCTCTCTCTGGCAGGGAGAGAAGCAACATGTAAGTCACACTGTGAAGACAGGTCTGAAAAGGAAGAATCCACGGGGCCGCAGCTGCCCATCAAGCAGACTGTGGTGACCAGTGAACCAGGATCAAGAGCCAGAGGACAGACCCTCCCATGAAGGAGTACGACCTTCTCACTGTCTACCGCTGCAACTTGATGACTCTTCTCAAACTGTGTCTTTACCTGGCATTCTCCTGCAGGGTCTCTATTCAGGGTCTCACGGGTCTACATCATAGCTTATTTTTTGGATCTGTGTGCCCAGAGGCCGTTAAGGCAATCAGTAGTCTTCAATGTATTTTACTCTTTCTGTTTCCTTGACCATATCTGCTTTTTCTGCTTTACAGACTGGGCCATGAATAAGCAGAGAATCCCATCACCAGAGCTGCTCAAAGAAAGCCTGACCCTCAGAACACTAATGAACATGTGTATACACTTTTAAGACATTTTTTAAAGATTGGTTTGATATGGACCATTTTTAAAGTCTTTTATTGAATTTGTTACAACATTGTTTCATTTTATGTTTTGGTGTTTTGGCCGCAAGGCATGTGGGATTTTAGATCCTCCACCAGGGATCCAACCCGAGCCCCTGCATTGGATGGCCAAGGCCTAACCACTGAACTGCCAGGGAGGTCCCTGTGTGTATACATTTATACATACATGTATGTACACATATATCACACACACTATATGTGTCTAAAGTATTAGAAATGATTTTGCTTAAGGGATCACTCAGTGTCAGTTAAAGATAGAAGCTGTAACAGATGTCAGGGAAAGAATGGGTGACAAAAAGTCCCCTTGTGCTTTAAAAAACATCACATTTTCTTGGTCTTTTTTCACAAAGCTTCCATTTTATTACCCTATTCAAATTAAAAAAAAATTTTTTTTCCAGTGATCAATAAGTGAGTAAGTATGATGAGTCAATACAAAGCCACCACCATTTATATAAAAACTCTTTACTCTAGTAGTAACTGGTCAGTGAAAACCTGCACAAATTAGTCTTGGCATAGAGACAGGGTTACTAATACCATGTATGTGTCTGTGAGTGCTCAGTTGCTCAACTGTGCCAGACTCTTTGTGAACCCAGCCAGGCTCCTCTGTCCATGGGATTTCCCAGGCAAGAATTACTGGAGTGAGTTGCCATTTTCTTCTCCAGGGGATTTTCCCGACCCAGGGACTGAACCCGTGTCTCCTGTGCTCCTTGCACTGGCAGGCAGATTCTTTCCCACTGTGTCACCTGGGAAGATAATACCATGTATAGCAAATGACGGATACAAATATATATTCTTTGCATGTGAAGATGCTGCCAGTTAACAGTGCCAACTGCTGGCTGTCAATCAAGAACAAAGTAAAACCAAAAGGCCTAACACCTGAAGAGATGTCTGACATTTCCCAAGGTGGCACACACGTCCCACAAGCTAAGAAGCACAGAAAAGAATGCTTGGCCTTCCAATGTTAACTGATGAAGAGAAACTGTTAACCCTGGAAGCTCAGTGGTGTGTTCAGAAGGCTCCTAGGAAGACTTCCCCAAGAGCAGCTAGGCCAGCACCACTTACCATAACTTCAGTATTCCTGAGCACATTCTGATAACCAGCTGGGTGAAGGACAATGCCACTCGGGTTGGTGTAGACCCCATGGATGTGCAAGACGCTCAGCTTCCGCTTCTCCTGAGCCCACTCAAGGACCTGCACAACATAAACACAGCTTAACCAGGAGGGCAGGGCTGAGCACCTGCTTCAAGGTCCCAATGGGCAAGACAGTCTTCTGAGGACCAGGCTTCTGACACAACTCTCCAGCTTCATGATATCACAGGGCAAGAATGTGGCCACTCGATGTGGCCTTCATACTTCAGGCATGATTGTTAGGAATGACGGCAAGTCTGGTTATTTCTCTCGCAAAGAAAGAATCAAAAGTCAGAATCTGTCATCATCTGCAGAAATCATACGGGCTCTTTCCACTGGTGATACACAGGACAGCCACGGAGGCCCTTTCAGTACGGATCCCCGAGACGTCAAGCCTTGTAACGACTCCCTGGTCTAGTCCCCTTTCACATTTACTCCAGGCTCGGCCATATGGCTGGCTTTAGAAAACGGGGCATAAGCAAACAGGAGAAGAAACTTGGAAAACGTTGGCACAATGTGCCTTCTTTCTCTTTTGCTGCTTTTGGAACCCAGCTACCATGTGAAGTAGTCTGACGGCCCAGCCAACAGCCCGTACCAACAGACACACAAGCAACGTTATCTCACACCACCCAGTCTGGCCACGAGAGGACCACAGTCACGTGGGTAGCCTGCAAAACCAGCAGAATGGCCCAGCGGAGCCCATCAGCCCAGCTCGGGTGTCAACTTCACACTGTCATGGGCAAATAAAGTGTTGTTTTAAACCACAAAGTTTTCAGGGTGATTTCTTGTGCAGCAATTGATAAGTAGTAAAAGAATCACGTCAGTCACCTGCGAGTTACCTAAGGGGCCACCAAGGAAGAATGACCACTTAGATGCCAATGGTAAGGACCAACCAGGTCCCATGGTTTCCATTTTCCCAAGGACTTGAGACAGTATAAATTTGTTTTTATAACATTCTAGAGAAATAAGGTATGGATTAGGGAAAAAGGAGGCACAGAGATTTAGAATCATAAGTATTACTAGGCTCTATTCTGACTACCAGTCAGTGGCTTTAACCCTTTAACTTCAATACTGCCCCTAATGTGGACTAACTACAAAAGCAGATCTTGAGACTCCGGGATGAAAATGAGAACGAAAATTTCAAGTCTGATAGATATCCTTAACTTTATTTTTTGGCTGCACCTCGCAGCATGTGGGATCTTAGTCCCCTTACCAGGGATTGAACCTGCACTCTCTGTGATAAAAGCATGGGTTCTTAACCACTCGACCACCAAGAAAGTCCAGGAAATCCTTAACTTAAGAAAGACCCTTATGTGTCTGATGCTGGTCATGATCTTCAGCGATTATGTCAGAAACAGGATGGAAGTTGTTTCTTGCCATTCATTTTTAAATTTCATTCAATCGTTTATTCATTGACAAAATATTTACTGACCACCTACTAGTATGTGCCAAGTACCTTCTTACGTACCAGGTAAGAAGGGCTGACGTGGTCCCTGTCCAAATAGAGGTGCTATTCCTCTAGGGCAGACAACAACCCAAGATGAAAATGGAAAGTTACGACACGTACTCCATTGAAAAACTGAATCCAAAAATAAGGGTGGGTCCCTTTTAAATTAGGGCGGTCAGAGAAGACCTCTCGGAGGAAGTGATTCACAAGTGGAGTCTTCCAGGTGAAGAAGGAGCAGGCCGTACAAAGCATGGGGGCAGCAGGGGGAAAACACTCCAGCCAGACAAATCCAGTCTTCACAGCACCATTTCTCTGAATTGGATTTCCTTTTACAACCTGACTTCAAGGCCAGCAAAACCACAAAACTGGTATTACAGCCCCTGCTCTGGCCAGGGCAGTGCTATGACGATGAGTGCCAATGGGGGAAATCATTGCTTTGTCCCAACTCTGCTCAGATGGGCTCTAAGTGGGACACAAAGGCAGCTTCCCAGGAAAACAAAGTATACAAGTAAAATTGCACAGACTGCAGGGCAGGACAAGTGAGACCCAGTGGAGATTCATAATCCTTTTTTCTTTCCTCCCCTTCAATCATTAAATCTCGGACATCTTTTTATGGCAATGAAAACATTTTCCCTTTCATGGCTTCGGTGTATTTCATCAGTCAATTTAATGGTGTCATCTACAGACTCTCCTGTAGATGTGGTGCTGGATTTCCGACTGCAAGCCCTAGCGACCGCTGCAACACCAGCCTTCTCTCATTAGACGACAGAGGTGGGCATCTGTAACTTCACTACTATGAGAGACGACTCAGGTATAGTACGGGCTACATAAAAAATGTCTGCTCAGGTGTCCTTTAAATAATAACCTCATCAGCTGTCACCTGGCCTGAAACTTGATCGTCAGGCATCAGAAAGCAGTTTCTGTACATGTCCAGCAGATGCCATGAAGAATCTGTCCTAACAGAAAAACTAAATCAATACCACACCCACCTGATATTATCAAATGGTAACCATTTAGATCTTACAGTTCAAGCGGCTTCCTATCATCCTGCTTTAAAATTGGGTGAAACTGTCCAAACTCACAGAACTGATCACTTTTAAGATCTGTGCTCTTTACAGTACACTGATTTAATCTGAAAAAGCAAGAATCCAACCAGGGATAAGCGTCTCCCTCTCTACCTTTCTATGAATAGAGTGCTATACAACATCCCAGCCAGAAAACAGCCATCTCTGATGAGGAGTCAATCTGCTGGCCGGAAGACGAGACAAGCTAGGCCTTTCCTGTTTACCTTCTTCTCATCGGTAAGGTCAAGGGATTCCAGCTGTTTGCCCTGATCTGCCGCATACAGTTCCAGGAGATTGTCAAAGTTTGTAGTTAATACCAGGGCTCCATTTTCCATCAGGTGGAGAACTGACTGAAGTAGCTGCTTTCCAGAATCTTCCATCTTTGACTCCAAGTCATCAAATACTTCATATAAACAGTCCTTGAAAAATGTGGATCGGACATTACTAGTACGCTGGGGAGGGATATAAAAGGGAAAAGTTAGTTCTAGGCATTTTGGTAGGTCATTTGTTTTCCTTGAATAATAGCAACTTTTTGACAAGTACTTTGCACTTAAAGGTAAAATACTTGTCTCCC
This sequence comes from Capra hircus, assembly GCF_001704415.2. NCBI lineage: Eukaryota > Metazoa > Chordata > Mammalia > Artiodactyla > Bovidae > Capra > Capra hircus. Next base: position 28,938,448 of record NC_030836.1, on the reverse strand, counting down.
TTACAGGGTGGATAGGGTATGTGCCAAGTGCCAACACAGCACTTAGCCCGTATCAAGTGACCCAGACTATTACATCATATGCAAAGCAGCATACACTCTGTAAATAGGCATATTTATGAATGAAGACAGTGGGCACGGCTAGGAGAGGTGACTGTTAACAGACTAGAGGAAAGCTGAGGAGGAAAACAGAGTACCAACCACCCTTTAAACAGGCCTCAGGTCAGAAGACAACGCTTTCTGTTAAACTTTCCTTTTCCAGGGAATAAACACTAGACAGCTCTCAAGGTGGTCTAACATGTCTTTTTCTCATCCCAGGTGCTTTTTACAGATGCTGATGGATAAAGGACAAGTGGTTTAGCTTCTCCGTGCCTGTTTTTCCCTAGTATAATCCAGCAACTTGTTTACAAGTCTTCCAGGAAGAATACTTATTATATAATAAAAGGTTTCCAAAAACCTGCATTTTGCAACTGGTAAAAATACCAAACACTAATCAATTCTAAACACACTCCCTATTTTTTAACATATGGTTCATTTAAATAACTGCTTTCCCAGCTTTGTTTTGAATACATGTAAAATCTCTGAGGACTAGTGAGGAAACAGAATATCAATCTCAAGTGAGAAGTTGGCTTTCTAACTTAAAAGACCAAGCAATCCCTGGGACGAAAGGAATCTGAAACAGGGAAGTAGCTATGTAATGTGCTATAATAAATATCTGATCTGTATCTTATTCCTGCAACACCATTCCTTAGATAACATCTAAGCAGAGAATCAGTTCTTAAAGGCCCCATTATTCCTCGTTCAAACTCCAAGTAACTGCATCTAGCTGCTAGTTAGCAGACAGCAATAATCTTTCTGTTAATCCTCAAAGCAGCCCCTTACCTTCCTGGTTTCACCTGTATACTGTCCTAATAGCACTGTGCTCCAATAAAGATCTGGTTCCACGGAACCAGGTACACAGATTCATAAAACATACTTCAATTTGCCAAATGTACCTCCTATTTTTCAAAGTGTTTTATAAAAATCACCCATTTGTTCATTGTATCTGCCAAATAAAGGGTGACTTACTTGCGCAGGAGAAACACGAGAGCACAGAAGGGAAGCCTGCCTCTGCTGGTGCTCATGCAGCCAGGAGTCCATCTGGTCCTGCTGGTCACTGTTCTGACCCTGTTGTCAGTGGCTCAGCCACTTTCCAGGGCTAACTGGATGGCAGAGCCTACAGTTTATGCGGCTAAGGACGTGGGTCACAGTTTTCAACTTTTGCTCATTCTCAACATGTCACGTTTTTCAACTTTTGCTCATTCTCTTATATCGTGGCATAAATTATTACATCACATATTAGCAGCCCATGAACTGGGGACTCTAACACTCAGAATTAATGACCTGATCAGAAATAAACTCTAGTTACTGAATTTTACTATGTACAAGGCAAAGTGAAAGCATTAGTCGCTCAGTCGTGTCTGACTCTGCGACCCCATGGTCTGAAGCCTGCTAGGCTTCTCTGTCCACGGAATTCTCCAGGCAAGAACACTGGAGTGGGCAGCCATTCCCTCCTCCAGGGGATCGAATGTGGATCTCCTGCATTGCAGGCGGATTCTTTACCGTCTGAACCACCAGGGAAGTCCCAAGTCAACTACTAATGAACGTCATGCACTTTCCTCAATTTGTTATTAAAAAATCAATGCCCCTTTAATGTCTATCAAAATTACAATCCATTTATCCTACAATCTTGCAATCTCGTTTCTGGGAATATATCCCACAGATGTAATGACAATCAAATAAAATGATTTCTGTAACATTATCACTGCTCTGTTATCTGGGACAGTAAAAGACTGGAAACCAGCCAAGAATCCATATACAGGAAACCGGTACGGAAAGACCCGGGACACACTCTTAGCTAAGACAGACAAGTGCAGATCAGCATGTCTAGAGTGCTACCTGCTGACATGGCGGTGGAAGCAGTGAGGTAAGAATAAATAGAATCCTATTTGCTTGTTTTCACAGAAAGAAACACTGGAACGAGACTCGAGACAGTGGTGACCCACAGAAGGCAAGTCTGGGGAAAGGAGGTGGACAAAGCTGTGGACTGCGAGTGAGATGCCATAATGGCTGTTAAATCCTTTTCGCCATTTTGATTTCTGCAACGTGTGTAAACAGTACCCATTCAGAAAACCAAACTGTGTTTAAAATGAAACAATACAGTGACTTTAAGAACTGCCTTGTTGCCTCATATACCTTCATTTTGTACTCTGATGCACGCGTCTGCGTGCACGCGCGCGCGCACACACACACACACACACACACACACAGTTAAACAACAAGGTGATCCAGCATCACTTTAATCATTATACAGACAGACAGAAACACCGGGATATGCAATCAGGTGAGCATGGGTGTGGATATACCTCCTTGCTTCTAAGAAAAGAAATACAAAAGGTTAAAGCCTGGAAAGAAAAATCATGAGTCACGTATTTTAGCTGACTATCTTTGGGTCCTACTTCTTTTGGTTATTACATTTTGCATCTCAACACAGGGAGGAAGGAAAGCAGCTACTGGAGCAGCACCAATTCCCTCAGACTCGGAGTGAATCGCTTCTCTCTTCAAACAGGTGACCCTGGAACTCAATTTCCCAACAGTGGCCTCTCTAAGTAAAGACAAAGGAATGAAAACAAATAAGGAGGTTCCGTGGTCAAAAGGAAACGCTGAACTCCCACACACGTTTATGGACATTTTCTCACTCATTTAAAACAATGGACCGCATCCAAGGTTGCTTCATTTCCCCCTACCCTGTAACTCTCATTCTTCCGATCCCAGACATAGTAAAAAACAACACAAAAAGGTTATTAACATTTACTGTGCATTATACTATGTACCAGACACTTCACATACAGAAAATGTTCTCACGTATTTTTCAAGTGGGATAAGTAACATCATTCCAGTTTTACAGGAGCAAAAATAGATTCTGAGACATTAAATGATGTGCCCAGGATCCCGGTGCCTTTAAATGACAGTCTTTCTGCTCCTGAAATCCAAGGTCTTTGCAATGTCATGTCCCTACTGTAAGAAACTGGCTCAGTGGATGGGCCTTTTTGCCTTGTCATATTACTATTGTTTGTTAAGATTCTTAAAAACAACAACAACAACAAAAAAAACCCTCCAAAATCGAAAAAAGGACCTTTTCAAAGACACACAAAAGTAAAAAAACAGAGAGAGAGAGAATACACCTCTCCCGTAACCATCATCTGATTTAAACAATCATCACCCATGGCCAATCCTGCTTAACCTAAACTCCCCTCACCATAACCCTAGCCCCCTTCACTGAAATTTTTCCAAGCATCATATCATTCAGACACTTCACAGTTTCCTAAAAGATAAGGATTCCTGCTGACATATAAGAAAGTCTGCAATACCACTATCACAACTTAAAAAATGCAATAATACCAATTCCTTAGTAGCAAGTACTCAGTGTTCATATTTCCCCAAATGCGCATATGTGAGTTTCTTACATATCTCCTATTGGATTGGTTTTCAAGATGCGGCCCATTGATACTGTGGATCCCTAAGATTCCTTAAGAGGTCTGCAAAGTCAAAATTATTTTCATAACAATATGAAGGCGATACTTGTCTTTTTAAAGTATGTTGATATTTGCATTGATGGTACAAAAGCAATGAGCTTCCCTTGTGGCTCAACTGGTAAAGAATCCACCTGCAACGCAGGAAACCTGGGTTCAACCCCTGGGCTGGGAAGACTCCCTGGAGAAGGGAAATACCCACTCCAGTATTCTGACCTGGAAAATTCCATGGACTGTATAGTCCATGGTGTCGCAAAGAGTCAGACAGGACTGAGCGACTTTCACTTTCGCAAGAGCAATGAAAGGCGGAACTGCTGGTGTCTTGGTGTGACTCGGGACTCATGGAACCCAGCTTGCTAGTTATCGGTGTTCTTCACTACCAGAGACTTACAGTAAGAGAAGAACGCCAGTTGCACTCGAGAACGCCCTTAACAAAGCAGTGAACATTATTAGCTGTATTAAGCACGGACCCTGGAGTACACGTCCCCCTAACATCCTGTGTAAAGAACGAGAAGTACACAAGGAGCACTTCCGCAGACTGGGGTCTCATGTGGGCCTTGAGGCAAAACACTGGTGACTGTTTTCAGCTTTAAGCTGAACCAGCCACCTTTTGTCATCAAATCTCATTTTTACTTAAGAGAATGACTGGCAGACAAACCATGATTATGCAGATTTGAGTACTCTGACCATTTCTGCAAAAATAAATGAAGTGAGCCTGTCAATTCGAGGAGACACAACCCAATGATTGCTGCCATTGCTGCCAAAGATAAAAGCTGAGTTTTCCAGCAAGAATCAGGTTTCTAGAAAATATTTACCTGCCACCACGAGCATGACAGCTTCCAAATACCTTTGTGATAGGACTGGCAGTGATTTTAAAGGATGCATTTTTTTGTATGTTATAATGAAATGGGTCAAATTCTAGAGTAAGATTCTTCTAAATGCAAAACGGACCATGGAGCCTAACGCATCACAGTAAGGGAAGTTCAGATTCTGTATCGCCGCTGACATGGCTATAACCTGACTTTCAGATTCCTTATGGCTATTAATCTCCAGGAAGCCATCACTTACAAAATTTTGGTGTAGTTATCAACAATGAATATCTACAGTTATCCAAAAAAGCATTAAAACACTTTCCTCTTTTCCAAGTGTGTACCTGTGAGACCTCATTTTTTTCACAGTTATACCAAAACCCACAAACACACCAAACTGACTACATTAAGCAGATGTGAGGATGTGTTTTCTATTAGGCCAAACACTGAAGAGATTTGCAAAATGTGAAACAATACCACTCTTCTCACTAATTTATTATTCTTTTTCACTAATTTATTTTTGTTTTGAAAAATATTGTTGTGTTTCATAAACATGTTATTTATGTTAGCATAACAGGTTTATTATCATTTTTAAGAGAATTTACTATTTTTTCAATTTCTCAGTTTTAATTTCCAACAGTGAATATGAAAGAGATATACTCCAGTGAAACAAAAAGCTGTTTTGAGATTCTCAATAATTTTTAGGAGTATACCAGGGTCTTGAGACCAAAAAGTTTGATCATTGCTGTTCTGTTGGAACTGACAACTACACTTTAAGGTGAGTAATAAATCTCCATCCAGAGATAATCGGTGAGTCCAGTTTGTCACTTGGTTAGTATATACTGACACTGACTTTAAGTTCTCTCATTACTTTCAGTCATAACTAACCCAACTAACAAGGTCATGCTTTCTACTCTCTGGAGACCATTCCAACGGACAAGTGGCATGGCAGACAAGTCCATGCCTCCGAGTCTTCCTGGACTAACACATAATACAGCATTCTTTGTCCTCATGAGCTCTTTCTTTTCCCCCTAGAAAGACAACACTTTTATTGTTATCTATTTAACTTTTATTGGGAGTACAGCTGCTTTACAATGCTGTGTTAGTTCCTATGTATAGTAAAGTCAATCAGTTATATGTACACACATACCCCTCTTTTTTGGGATCTCCTTCCTGTTTAGGGCTTTCCAGGTGGCTCAGACAGTCAAGAATCTGCCTGCAATGCAAGAGGCCCAGGTTCCATCTCTGGGTTGGGACAATCCTCTGGAGAAGGAAATGGCAATCCACTCCAGTATTGTTGCCTGGAGAATCCCAAGGACAGAGGAACCTGACGGGCTACAGCCTATGGGGTCGCAAAGAGTCGGGCACGACAGAGCGACTAACCCTTCATTTCACTTAGGTCACCACAGAGCACGGAGTAGGGTTCTCTCAGCTACACAGTAGGTTCTCACTGACCATTTTTATTGACTAGCTGACATACTTAATACTTTTCCCTTATATTTTGGGGCTATATAATTTTTAATTACTGTTTTATACAAGTTCGTATTTTTTTGAGCATGAAAAAATTATGTGTGCTTTCTTCTCTCTCAAGTGCACCTGTCAGGCATTAACACAGTCACTCTCTCTTTCATTGACTAGTGTTCAAATCATAATTTTCTCATCCTTTTACCTTCAACGGCTCTATGGAGAGACAGTTCACATAACATACAATTCACTTATCTGAAGTGCACAGCTGAGTGGTTATCTGTAGATCCAAAAATATGTGCAACTGTCACCACAGTCTTTTTTTTTTTTGGCCATATATCATGTGGCTTGTGGGATTCTCAGTTCCCCAATCAGGGACTGAACCCAGCTGCAGCAGTGAAAGCCCAAAATCCAAACCACCAGGCTACCAGGAAACTCCCTACCACAGTCAATCTTAGAAAATCTTCTCCATCTCAAGAAGAAAGCCCGTACCCTGGAACTCTCGCCTCCTGCCCACCAACCCCTGCTACTGCTAAAGCACCGGCCCTAAACCACTACTAAGCTGCTTTCTGCTCTTACAGATTTCCCTAGTCTGGACACTTCATGTGACTGGAATCTTCTAATACGTGGTCTTCTGTGACTGCCTTCCACTCAGCATAATATTTTAAAGGTTCGTTCACATTGCGCCATGTATCAGTAATTTGATTCCTTTTTACTAGCAAGTAATATTCCACTGCGTGAATGTCACATTTTGTTTATTTGACAGCTGATGGACAGCTGCACTATTTTCACCTTTTGTCCATTATGAATAATGCTACAAACATTTGTTTATAGCTCTTATAAACATTTGTTTATAAGTTTTTTTACATGGACAGATGCTTTCATTTCTCTATGTGTGTGTATGCAAATGGAACCACTGGGTCACAGGACAACTCTGTATTTATTTGAGAAATGGCCAGTTTCCCACCTTGTCTGTACAGCTTCACAATCCCAGCAATGAGGGTTCCAATTTCTCCACAGCCTTGCCAACACTGACTATCTGACTCTGATTCTAGCTATCCCAGGCATGAAGAGATATCTGACACGGTTTTTTGTTTTGTTTTGTTTTGTTTTTCCACTGCACTGGGTCTCCACTGAGGCACACGGGGGCTTCTCTAGTTGGGGTGCGAGGGCTTAGCCACCCCATGGCACGTGGGATCTTAGTACCCTGACCAGGGATTGAACCCACGTCCCCTGCATTGGAAGGTGGATTCTTAACCACTGGACCATGTCACAGAAGCCCCTGACATGGTTTTTGATCTGTGTTTTTCCAATGACTAATGATGTCAAGCATCTTTTCATGTACTTATTGGCTATTTGTATATCTTCCTTGAAGAAATGTCTATTCAAATCCTTTGCCATTTAAAAACTGATTTTAAATGCCAGACAGGGTGTGGAGAAAAGGGAGCCTTCCTACACTGTTGGTAGAAATTTAAATTGGTACAGCCACTATGGAAAACAGTATGGAGGTTCCTTAAACAGAGTTACCATGTGATCCAGCAATCCTACTCCTCGGTATATATCTGGAGAAAACTCTAATCCAAAAAATTACACACACCTCTATGTTCACAGTGGCACAATTTACAATAGCCAAGACATGGAAGCCACTTAAATGTCCACTGACAGATGAATGGGTAAAGGAGATACAGTATATACATACAATGGAATACTATCCAGCCATAAAAAGAATGAAATAATCTCATCTGCAGCAACATGGATATAGAGATCATCATACTAAGTAAGTCAGACTTACTTAGGCAAATATCATACAATAAAGACAAATATCGCATAGGAGAAAGACAAGTATCATATGACAACACAGATGCAATCTACAAAATTATACAAATGAATTTATTTATAAAACAGAAACAGATTCACAGACATAGGCAACAAACTTACTGTTATGGGAGTTTGGCATTACCAGGTACAAGTTACTACATATAAGACAGATAAATAAGGTCCTACTGTATAGTAGAGGGAACTATATTCAATATTCTTAAAATAAACTATAATGGAAAAGAATACGAGAAAGAATATATGTACAACTGAATCATGTTGTTATACACCAGAAACTGTATAGAACACTGTAAATTGTATTTAAAACAATTTAAAAAAAACCTGGATTATTTGCATTATTAAGTTCTCTATATATTCTGATACCACACTGTTACCAGACACATGAATTGTTTACATCATCTCCTGTTCTGGGGGCTGTCTTCTCACCTTCCGGATAATGCTTGGTGAGCCTAAAAGCTTTCGTAACTTTGACAAAGTACAGTTTAACCTAATTTTTCTTTTGTTTCTTAGGCTTTTGGTGTCGCAATTAAAACCTACTGCCAGATCCAAGATCAGGAAGCTTTAAAACTATGTTTTCTTCTAAAAGTTTTATATCTTTTAGCTCTTAACATTTAGGTCTTTAATCCACTGAGTTAATTTTTGTATACGGTATGAGGGAGAGGTACCAGGAACTCTTAAAAGTCTATTAATTTTTTATACTGTTCCAGATTAGTAACATTTTATCCCAATTAAGGACAATGAAATGAAAAGAGGAAGTAACAGGCCCTCAGTTTCTGAATGAGTCAGGAACTAGGAGGGAATTGCTTTTAAATACCTTTCAGGCTAACAGCTGATGACACTTCTTTTCTATAGGCCCTAGGGTGGAGGGGCAAAAAGCAGTGGTAATAACTGACTTGGAGTTCAGAGTTATATTTTTTTCCAAGGTGCACTTAATCTACTAAGCTTTAAAACATGCTTTGGCTACTCTATTATACCCAAATATATCTTAAGTGAATCCTGATTCTTAAACATTTTTAAAACAAAGCAAGACAAGAAGGCCCTTATATCATTCAGGAACTGATTTCCAGCTCAGTTTGACAAAACATGACTCTCTCAATCTCTCTCTCTCTCTCTCTATATATATATATATATATATTATAAATGAATGACTGCCTTTAAAAGAAACATTAAAAACTGGCACGGCTTCATCCACAAAATAAGAACTATCTCTAATCTTTCTGAGGTTCTCTAAAAGACATGGATGCCAGGGAACACAGCTTTTATAGTAGTGAGTATACTACTACTACAGAAAAAGTAAATTTAAACCAGCAGTAATGGGACCGTGGCCTCACTTTGTATATATAAAGGCTTCAACAACAACGTCATCATTACCACTCCCATCCCCACACTGAAATGGGGTCAAGGTAACTACCCTAATCAGGTCCACGGACAGACATTTTGGAGAAGAGCCAAATGTTATACAAATCTACAAACCAGAAATGAACATCCTTACTGCATTTAGCATGCGTGTCCTGTTTCAGGGAAGATCAAATACCAAGGCATACAGAGTACTCACGGGAGATAGTTTCTGGATGAGGTCATGGGCAACATGGACGAGGTTCTTGTCTTCATGCAGACACTTCTGAAATTTTTTGCTCTCCTCATCTTCTAGAAGATCAAAATCTATGGCTGCATCCAGTAAGGCCTGAATCAACCCCTTCCAGGATTTCAGGGCTGGGACCTGGGGTGCAACCGCAGCACTGATGCCTGTTCCAATCACCAGCACAAGCTCCCGAGGCTTCTTAGTTTTCAGGCTTGGGAGCAGCTTCCTGAAAGGGTCAAACAAACGAAGACTGGGAACACCCAGCAGACACAAGGCACAGAGCAAGGCCATCTTAAACCACGGTTTTCAGCTCCAGTCTTGCAACCGCAAAGATGACAAGCACAGGTCTAACGCCTTTACAAAGCAGAGTGAGCAAAAAGACCAGAGTACCGTGCCAGTGTTTGCTGAAAAACAGAGTAAAAATCCTACTGCGGGAATCCTAAAGAGCCTGATGAGATCAATCTTCTCTTTCGTAATCCTCACAACCTAAGAAAACCCACTAACACTAGGAAAAGGTCTGATTATCACAGCTCAGCTGAGTTCTGATAAGTAAACTATATTTTAAATCAACATACATTTCAAAAAGACATGTTTGATTTGGACTCCAGAGAGAAAAGAATCCTCTCCAACATGAAATTCCTACCGTTGAGAAATGTAAAACGGGAGACAAAAGAAAAGCCAAAACAAATCTAAGCCCCAAACTTGAGAACGTTAAGATGAAAATGGGCATGACTAAAGTGAAGCATGAGACAGTCAAATATGGGAACAAATTTGCCTTTGGTTTTGTTCTAGACATCCTCAGGCAAAAAATGAAGTAGAGGCCAACAGAATTCTGAAAACACAAGAGCCTTACAGACCTAAATAAAAAAAGAACTATTCAACGGACATGACGCAAGGTGGAAAACATTCCTTTCTTCCCGTGATAAGCACTGCGTCCAATCCTGGCTTCTGTGTGAGACAGCAAGGGTGCGAGTGTCTGTGTTTTGCTTCTCCACGCCCCTACATCCTGAGACTGTATCGTTAATAAAACCTGTGTGAAATATGTTTATGCACTTTAGTTTCTGCTGACGGCATGTGTTTTCTTAAGAAATTGCCCTTCTCAGCCTTTTGTCCACATAATGAAATGAACAGAAAAAGGATCTGTATGCTGGCGTTAACGCAAGAGAGGAGCAGGGCTTTTAGCCTTAAGAAACCTGGTTTTGAAACCTGGTTTTCTACCTCTAGAACTGCCTTCCCTGCTCCCAACTTGATGAAAAACTCATCAAGCACCACACACAGTGGAGTCCTTGACTGCAAAAGCTTTGTCTGTTGAGGAAGACTGACAATGGAGGTTAGAAGCAATGAAAGGTGCGCTTCAGTTCAAGGGGATCAAGGAGGTGAAGCAGGCACAAACATACTTAAGAAAACGTCTAGAAGGATTTGAAAGAACTGCACACAGTAGTTAACTCAGGGGATTGGGGAGAACAAGGACTTCTGCTTTGAACTTGAATGTGCTGTACTATTTGAATTCTTTACCTCAGACATTACAGATTTGAGGTATGATTTTTCCATATTTAAGATTTCCAGTTACAACAGGAAAATGTAACAGTTGTTTCATTTTCAGCTCTTCCTAAAACACTAAGTAAGAGTAATTTTTAAAGAAGGCATACGTTCATAAAAAGTGAAATAGGAGAAGATAACGGAAATAGGAAAAGTAGGCAAACCAGGTCAACAGAGCTTAGGAGCTGCCAAGAGCCGAGCCCCTGGGTAGCAGCTTGGGGATGCTCGGGTAGAACATCAGAAGGCAGAGGGTCAATTCACTGCAAGGCTGTGCCAGATGCGGTTAGAACCCTAGGAAGGGAGGCCTATCTTCTAGGGAGGTTTGGCCAGAGGCTTCTGTGTCTGAGAACACAGCCCAGCTTGACGAGGTGGCTGTGGAAATTCTATACGAGAAATATGAGACTTTCCCTTGCCCTCCCCTCCTAAAGGAAGACTCCAGGCGTGGGCAGTCAAGCTCAGACCTGTACCCCAGCCCCCCTGGGTCAGGAGACAGGAGGAGTCCCCTTTGGGGAAAAACGACCCACATGAGAGAAAAGATCCATAGCGGCCTGCCAGCAACCAAGCCCCTCACCACAGTCTCCAATTGGCTTTTTAGTGTTTTCTCTTAAACAGGAGCAGAAAAACAAGGGGCGCCTTCCCTTGAACAAACTCCCAGCATGCGAGTTACATCCAAACAAGCCAGCAGGTAGAGAGGAACTTGGGGAAAACAAGGGAGAACACAGGAGAGAGAAGAAAAACTGAAAAGGAAACAGGGACATTCTCTACAAAGGTGTTTTTAAAAAATGGCATCTGTGAAACAGAACAGGATGCTATAAAAAAAGAAGAAAAACTGCGCAAACAAAAAGATTTCTTAGAAATTAAAAATGTAACAGAAATAAAAATTCATAAGGTGGGAGATACAACTGAGAAAATCTTTGAGAAAGCAGACTGATGAAAACAAAAGTGACAGAAAACTGTAAGAAAATTAGAGCCTTATCCAGAAGGTCCAGTGCCTAAATACCCAGAGTCCTACCAAGACGGAAAACAGAAAAGAACTATAAAGGAAATTATCAAATAGTAACACAGGAAAATGTCTCCAACACGAAATCACCAGTAGTCTGCTTAAAAGAGCTACCTGATACCCAGACTCTATGAAGATACAGTGCTGTGAAATTTCAGACTACTGAGAAAAAAACCATCATCCTTATGAGCATCTAATGAGAAAAGAAAAAGAGGTCATATGTTACAAAGGACTGTGAATTAGATCAGAGTGGCTATTTTGGCAGGAACACTTAGATGTTAGCAGAGGATGGACAATGATCTCACAACTCTAAGGAAAATGATTTTGTACCTAAAGTTTTCTACTCAGCCAAATCAGCAAATCAATGTTAAGAGTACAGTTAGACACTGTCAAATGTCTCCCCAAACTTTTTCCCTCTGAAGTCTTAATAAAGAAGCTGATGAGACATTTTTCAGCAAAATGAAGGCGTACACTGAAAAGGACGATCCAGGAAACAGAGGGTCCAACACAGGAGAAATGTGAAAGGAATTCCCAGGGTGACGGGAAAGGAAATGGCAGGGAGCTGCAAGGTGGCAGGCCGGGAACACAGCCGAGGGGAGAGTCCACAGAACCATTAAGCTAGTACGTCCCTGGCGTGGGCCAGTGGATTAGGAGGTTTACTCTCAGTCACAGTCTGAGTTTAAATTAACAGGCTCAAAGAAAACAAAGCAAGCCAAAAAAAAAAATGGACACGCTTAATAAACAAGAGGAAAAAAATGGACAAGAAACGTAATCATCACATATGAGGCTCAGCTATGAACACTATTTATAGTCATATGATGTAAATATCAAACTGAAAATTGTGATATAAAACATACGAGGAGGTTGTGGGGAGAGTCCTTGGTGTGTGTGTGTTGCGGGGAGAGGCTTTGGGTCTGTGTGTGGGGGGTGTGTGTGTGTGTGTTGGGAGCTATGAGGGGAGGATTCATATGTGTGTGTGTGTGGGGGGGGTGTTGGGAGCTATGAGGGGAGGATTCATGATAGCAAACCTAATCCTTATTTTCCATAATTTGAAATAGATAAAACCAAAAACTGAAAAAAAAAAAAAGAGCAGTAAACAACAGAGTACTAAAAATCTGGAAGCAAACATTAGAAGAAACAGACAAAGCTGAAAGTGATTAGCTCCAAGGACGGCTGAGACACTACAAGCCTTGAAGAACTGACTTAAAATCATACACATTTCTGACCTTGATAAAAATAAAAATGAAATGCAAAATAAAAACAGTCTGACTTTTATATGAAGGCCGGTATTTTCTTTTTTTCTTTTTGAAGGCCAGTGTTAATTAGTGAAGCCACATGGGATGTAGGGCAAGTTCATTATTTCTCATCAGCTGCCACCAATGGTGATTTGCTCTGCTTCTCGGACTTCTTTCGCTTGTTTACCTGGGTTTCTTGGTGGGGGGTGCGCCATCACTGAAGAATCCCAAAATCTTGTCTATATCCGAGGACTGGCTCCCTGTGGAAGCCATCCAGTTTCTAAAATAGATTAAACACCATGGACCACAATTAGATGTGTAAAGTACATTACTCAAAAGAGCACATGCATTAAATAGTTTTTAAGAAGCTATACATCCTGAAAGCGATTTAGAGGTATAACTGGCTTAACAGAAACTCATTAATCAATGAGTGTCCCAAACTTATGGGATTAAATTCATCCAAAAGAAAGTGACCTTGAAATCAGGGTTCTGAAGCTCTATACTGTTATCTGACATACATAGCTAAATATATGTCCTGAAGGCTCCCCCACACTCCCCTACCCTGCTTCAAAAACAAACAGAACAGAACCAGAGCATCATCAACTCACGTCAATCGGCCATCACTTCGTGGAGCCTAAGAAATACCTGCTATTCTACCTTGAGACAGGTCTGGGGAAGACATGGGAAAACCCATGGGTGTTTGTGCTACACACCCCATATTACTAATATCCTTTACTGTCACCTAAGGAAATCACTGGATCAAGAATACGATAATCAACACTGATTTGCTGACTGCTAGACATTCCCTGTCTCTGAAGAACTGGTTCCTCATGGCAGGGAAGCATGACTCTCAAGCTAAGCATATGCTTACTCTCTTTCCTTAACAACAGCTCTATAAACATCTGTAATCTGGACAAAGTACACTCACATAAAAAATTGAGAAAGGCGACTTGAGAAAGATGAAAGTAAAATATAGAGGGAAGTAATATAATGTTTATTAAATTAAGTCCAATGATTAATTCAGCTACTAAATCAGAGTTTTAACAAACTCTATAATAATGCTTACCACGTGCCAAACACAATTTACAAATATTGACTCATGTTATCCCCATTATCTTACAAAGTACTACTATCACCTCATTTTAGTGATGAGAAAACTGAGGCACAGGAAGCTCAAGATGTGCGCGTTCAGTCACTAAGTTGTGTCTGACTCGCGGTACCATAATCCAAACCAAGGCGGTCTTCCTCCCAGGTCCGCGCTCTCAGCTGCGCTTTTACACCCTAAAAGCACTGTCCAAGTATTATCTTCTCATCTCCCCCCACCCCATTTTTAATATGCAGTTCAAAACCATCAAAGAAGGGAGCTCCCACATTCTAGAAATCTAAAAACGAAATCCCACATTCAGATTTAGCTGAAGTAACTGTGATGCTTTAGAGCTGCTATGACTAGGTGCTCTGCTGATACAGTTAGAGCAGTCAGTTAAATTTAGGAGCTGAAGGAAATCAGTTTTTTCCGGTGTTAAGCATTACATGTTACAAACCTCCCAGCACTACCAACTAACCAGAACCCCAGATCAGTCCCATCATTTTCCCCTGGAAAATGTACTTGTTTTGCTGGATTCTCTTTTCTGACAGATGGTCAATTCTTGGTGTTGACACCTGAATACTAAGCTTTTCCATTTTTTCTCTTTACAGAATCAACTATTTCAAAGGTCCATTCCATCTACATAATTTATGAGATTTAAATATGGCCAACAGCTCTTGACAAGTTGTTACTGGAATGTTCTGGGTCCTTTTACTTAGGAACTAAATGCGAAGTAATTCAATATGCCTGTTGTATTTGATCACATACTCATTCTGTCTTCTCACATTTTTTCTTCAGTATGAAAGATGTCTCATATGATACAAAATTACATGTACATCCCAGTGACATCTAAGCATAAGCCATATCTTATTCCTTCTAGAGTGCAATTTCAGAAAAAATAACCCCAGTTTAGCATTTACCCTAAACAATGTGCAGCTACTGCTAAAGAACTTCCGATTGTGAAAATCTCGCACAGAATTCCTAACATGCATCAACTAGTTCACACATTAATTTCTTTAAGTGATCGCCACTGGAGTTTTCATTTCAGTGGGACTTAGCAGAGGTGGGGAAAAGCTTTTCAGCCATAAGAAAACAAAGGCGGTGTCTTCATTACTCCAATTACTGCTAAGCTACTGAAAACTCCTTCAAGGCCAACAGAGTTCAACAAAATAAAAGACGCTCATCAAATGCCAAGACAAGTAACCTTATTAACAAAAATTTTAAGGCCTAAATCCTCATATCAGATAGGATACTTTTACTTCAAAATATGTCAGCTTGGCAAGAAATAGGATGCTTATATCTGGTGGATGAAAAAGGGAAAAACTGAGGCCAGTGTTCTAGGAAAAATCCAGTAAGAGAGATGGAAAAAGGAAAAAAGAAAAAGAATTGGCTATATGAATGAAATTAAGATTACATAAGACAGCAGTTATAGATTTGAAAACATGAGAGAGTTCCAGAAGTCCCTGCTTTCACAGCATTTTGCTTCTAGAAAGATGGCAAAATATGGCTTCTTCTTCCACAGAGGGATGAGAGTGGGGTCTCCCGCCTGCTCTCCTCATGCCGATCTGGGCGTCTCCCTCTGCTTCCAGTGTGTGGTCTTCAGCTCTAACGAACCACTGACATGCACAATGAACTCAGAATAATACACTTTCAGATACAAATGGATGGAATAAATAAAGAGAAAAGTTCTAATCGTGACATTTTTGCCTAGAAACAAAAGATGTACAAATGACTAGCTAGCGAAGGAGGTCCTTGCTTGGTCTAAAAGATCAGTTATATTTATAGCAAGCTTTACCCTTTTCTATTTAAAAGTATAAACAAATAAAACAGTGACTGGAATAGACCGGCTTATTTCTCCAGCATAAACATAGAAAAGGGTTAACTGTTTTCTAAGGGAAAAGACAGTCATCCTCGGATTTGGAAGAAACCAAGCCCCTCTGATTGTGGCTTCTGGACTAATTCCAACACATCTGTTTTTTTAGAAACTATGGGGAGAGGAAGGAAGGAAGAGACAGGCAGTGTAAGGTACTACAAGAGGGCACCCAACAAGCTTGCGGACAATTAACAATTCACTGGAACAGGTTAAGGCAGTTGATGAATTCAGTTCTGCTGGAGACTGCAGCCTATCCTGTCTGTTCTGTACAGAAAGAAGCTGCCATTCTCATCCTTCTCATTCACACAAAGAAATGGAACTGATGTGTAAGAGCTGTATGTGGAACCTACACAGATGGCATGGATGAGCCTATTTTCAGGGCAGGAACAGACAAAGATGCAGACAGAGAGAGAGGACGTGTGGGCAAGGGAGGTGGCGGGAGAGGAAGCGGGAGACTGGCACTGACACACACGCCCGACTCGGGTTAGAGCAGGGAGATGGCGGGGGCCCCCTGCATAGCGCAGGACACTCAGCTCTGTGCCTGCGACCGCCTAGGGGGCGGGACAGGGCGGGGGCTGGGGGGGGAGGTGCAGGATGGAGAGGACATAGGCACACATGCGGCTGATCCACAGTGTCACAGAGCAGACACTAACACAACGTTGTGAAGCCACTGCACTCCAATCATACGCATGTACACGTATGAACTGTACTTAGCTGTGCCTCGGCTGTGATTCCTCTGTGTACCCCAGTCTCGAAGTCTTTCCTCCACCTCTGGTTAACTTAGTTTGCTCCCACTTTTATCCCTAAATTACATGTGACCAACACCCTCTCCCTTCTGTCAGATGAGACCTGGATCACACTCATTTCCTGGCAATTTGCTTTAATACAGTCACTGATAAAATGCCAGATTCATTACTATTTATTCTTGGGATTTCACCAGTAAATAATGACCCAGCAATGAAAAATGTGAGAATGAACTCATAAGATACAGGATTTCTGGAAAGACTTTCAGGACTGAGAGGTATAATCACAAATTCTAGAAAGCCTTTAAACTCAAGTCCCAAAATAAACTACACTGATATTCTAGGCTCAAGAGCTCAGATGTTGTTTTTATCAGTTATTTTCGATTATAAAACCAAGGTAACACAGCATGTACAGGGAACAAAACTGTTTCAAGGAGTAATGGAACATCCAAATTAAAATCTGATTTGAAGTAGAAGCTGGTGATGGATGTCGATGGTTTTACTGTGCAAAGAATGATAACTGATAAATTCCTTCTGCGTCACTGCTTTCCCTCCTGTGAAGTTTCTGAGAAGGTACATGCTGAAAACAATGACACATGATGCTAAACGAGGTTTTAAAAACATTTAATGAAAAAATTGTCCACGTCCAAGTAGTATGACCGTGCAAACAAATTTATCCCAAATGACCTAGACAATTCGTTAAAAATGAGAGTAAATAAATCTTCAAGGGTAAGACAACACTCTAGCCAATCCTTAAAAACCGAAGTCCTCCTCCTAATGAGGCAGTATGAATTATGAATGACTGTGCCCTCAACTGCTTACTTCTCATGAGAACAAAAGGATAGCGAACAGATGCAGATTCCTTCAAGTCTGGGCGGGCCCACAAGTTGTCATCATTATAGAGGATCTCTCTCAGAGTCGGAATTTGACAAGTCTTAAAGGGAAGATTTTTCTGTCATGACTTAAACAGCACTGATTTAAAAAAAAAAAATTTAAGTTGCATTTTGACATACAGCTTGGCAAATGTTATGATTAAAAACTTCAAATGTAGCTGGATGTTAATAGTGATTAAGTGAACTAGTCAACACCAGGTTAGACATCTCAGAGGTCCCCACATTGTGGCCGTGTAACCCAAACCCCATTTCACACCAAACCAAGAACAGAATATAAGAAAGATAAACAGAGTAGATTTGTCTTTGCATGGTATCTTAAACTGTAAAAAAAAATTGGGGTCTTATGTTTAAAACTCAGTTATCAAAATATCCAATCAAGAGAGATTTAGGAATAAGCTTGCTTTGAGTGCAATCTTCTTATCCTGTCATTCAACAAATCAAATGTCTACAAAACACTTGAACTTCCCACTCAGGATGGCGCTGGAACAGGAGGCCTGAAGAGGTCGTGGCATCTCCTTTTAAAGAAAAAGAGGGTGGGCAATTACATCTGGGGGTGGTGCACACAGAGTTCTGTTTAAGGGAGAAAAGGCCTCGCCAATTTTTTAAGGGCCCTTCTAACTCTCAGTTATAGTAACCTGGATCACTTTCCTTTTTTACTGGGAGATGAAGGTAGAATGTTTTGCTTCAGAAAGCCAAAGACTGTGTGTCTCAGCATTTTCTTCAGTGATCATAGCTCGGCTTCAGCTTCACAGGAAACTAAGCTAGAAACAATGAACAGCAACTTTGCAGAGGGGACTCAAGTATGAAACAACCACGACAAATGGGGAAAGGAATCTGTAAGAAAAAAGTTTAAGAAACCACAAAAGGATACTCTGAAAAATAAAATTCAGAAACACGAGGAAAGATCAGTTCTGTCTTCCCAGGTAGAGCCCGTGGTAAAGAACCCGCCTGCCAATGCAGGAGACATAAGAACTCGGGTTCAGCCCCTGGGTTGGGAAGATTTCCTGGAGGAGGGTATGGCAGCACACTCCAGTATACTTGCCTGGAGAATCCCATGGACAGAGAGGCCTGGCGGGCCACAGTCCATGGGGTTGCAAAGAGTCGGACATGACTGAGAGACTTAGCACGCACACACAGCTGGAACACCGCAAGTATCTCACTGGATAAACTAAGGCTGGTTCTTTACAGTCAGAACCATGCATCCGAAACAAAGGTGATATGCAATACGCACAACAATATAACACACCTGAAACGCGCGTGACTTTGACAGTATTCTACTGTATCAGTCATTGATTAGGACTGGAAAGGAGCAGAACCCTAAACCTCTGCCCCCAAGGACAAACCCCGACCCAAGGACAAAGGGCCCTGCCTACCTTCTGTAGAGAAGCTGAAGTCTCCCAGGCCTCCCTGAGTCACAAAGGAGCAGGCTGAGGCAGCTCGAGATTAGGACAATAGAGCCACAGAGGCAGTGCGGGCTGCGCATTCCTGAGGTCTTGTACAGACCAGACTGCAGCTGTGAGTAAACGGCTCCATCTTGAGCAGTACTGAGTCTATGGTGAACAGCTCCAAGGAATGACCTTAAGAAAGTGGGATTAACCCTACTGTTCATAAGCTTGTTCTGCTTGTTTATGTAAACAGGCAACAGTACTGTCACCAACGGACCCACGTGGACATCTGCTCTAAGGAACTGCATGTCAGCAGAAGTCAGACCTTCACCCATGATCCCACAGAAATAGAAGGATGTTCTCACAAGTGGGGATTTGGAAGCAGCTTTTGGCAGGAAAGAGCTCTCTGCAGAGGCCCCTTAGATCAGGCATCCCCATGCTCTGCTCATCTCTGGGCCCAGCACACCTTTCAAGTCTTCTGGCCACAGGACACCTTGCCTAACCCTGATCTCTTGGGTCTTTCTGTAGATCAAAGGAGCAGAAATTAAGGATAAGAAGCTAACAGATGACAAGATCTCCTCCCAAGCTTCCCCTTCAGCTTTCCCGGGAACACACTGTGAACGGGACAGCATCTGAAGGAAAACCACAGGAATCCTCTGGTGGTCCAGTGGTTAGGATTTGGTGTTTTCACTGCCACGGCCCAGGTTCAATCCCAGCCAGGGAACTAAGATCCTTCACTTTGCAGAGCCGGAGGTGGGGTGGGGTGGGGTGAGGGTAGGGGAGACAAGACTGCACACAGTAGGAGGACGACCCCACTTCTCTCTCTCAAGGATTAACCAAGATGCCTTCCTTTTTCCCTTTAAAACCTTTCATGGCCAAGCAGAATCCTGGGAGATGGTTTGTGGAGGGACACTGAGCCTACTGTATCTGCATATTGCCAGCATTCTGATTGGCAGTAATGTTCCTTTCCACCAACATCTGTCTCTCTCTCAAGTACTGATTTCTGAGCAGCCAGCAGCCGGCCCTGACTGGGGAACAGGACCTTATGAAAAGCAGTGTACCTGATTTAGGCTGCCAACTTAAGAAACACAAGGAAAATCTCACTGAGTTAAAGAACAGAAAACATAGATCACCAAATAAAAATGATAAAAGAATCTGGAGCTACTTGAGCTTGAAAGAAAGAAGGTAGGTAACCAAATCTGCTCTAAAGTCCCCTCAGACTCGGCCCAATCTTCACCTCCATCACCGCCCGTCTCTGAGACAAGTGTGCCTTTGCCAATCTCTGCTATAAAGCAAAGCCTTTGGCTTTTGAAATCTATTCTTTGGAAGGGTAAATTTTTACCTTTTACTAAATGCTAGTTCATATGAGCTTGTGATCCAACATCAGTTTCTTATTTGAAGAAAAAGATTTTTTTGTTTGCCTAGCTGAATTTAAGAAACTTTTGTGTTACTTAGGAATTACCTAATTCAAGTTAAGACATGAGTTGGGGTATTTATAGATTACCACCTGCAGAACGTTCACAGGATGAAAATTCTTTCCCTAATTTACTCATTTATTTTGGCTTATGAATCTGACTGAGAAGCCTGTTCTGAAAAGGCAGAGGAGCTCCCTCCCTCCCTCTAGACCTGCAGGTTTCTCTACCCTTCCGCAAACAGGCCTGGAGCACTTTGGCCTGGGGCCTTTCTTTGTGTGGACTGTTCCTTTTGCTGGATCTGCTCACCCCCATCCCCCATCAGTACAAGTTGCCAATCCTTTGCTCCACTCAGACCTTCCCAGTGATGCTACCCTGATCACTGTATTTAAAGCTCCAGCCTCCTCACTCCCTCCACCAGCTGCTCTACAATTTCATAGCATGTACTACCCCCAGCACACTAATTATACTTAGTAGTAGTATAATAAAGATACTAATTATGCTTATTAATTGCCATCCACCTCCTCCCACTGGAATACAAACTCCTCAAAGGGTAGGGATCTCAGTTTAGTTCACAAGCATCCTCAGATCCCAGACCAGTGCCTGGCACAGGGCGGGTGAGCAAATACTTCCTGAATGAACTAACTGAAATGTAAGATGTTGCTCATGATCACAATTACAAGAAAGAAATTTATTGTGCAACAGACAAAGCATTTCCAATTAAAAGAAACATCCTATTACTGCTTTTAAGGCAGTCAGGATCATAAAAGGCTGACATCTTTTTAAAATGGAACAAGTGGGAAAAGACAAATTCCTGTGAAAATTGTGTGCACGGTAAATCAACATTCAGACTATATCGCTTTTCAGATACACTAACAGTCAGAACAGGGGCTGAAGGGAATCTGATTCCAGCAGGCAAAAGGATCTCAGACCTCAAGTTTTAAGAACGCTCTCCAACACTAACTGAACATTTTTAGATATATATCATCTTATTTTTATAACTCAAGTTTCTGATATCTAAGATGTAAACTGATTATTTATTTGGCTGTGCCGAGTCTTAGCTGCGGCATGTTCCCTGACCAGGGGTTGAACCCAGGTCCCCTGCATTGAGCTTGCAGAATCTTAACCACTGGATCACCAGCGAAGTCCCTAAACTGATTTTTAAGGGTGGATTCTTAATGCAAGAACTCTTTCTGGTAAACAACTCAAAGACGTCAGTATTTAGGGCTAAAAATATCTGTTTCTTTGTGAACTTCCCCGGTGGACCAGTGGTTGGGAGTCTACCTTGCAGTGCAGAGGGCACAGGTTGGATCCCTGGTTGGGGAGTTGAACCCACAGGCCGCAACTAAGACCCCACGTGCCGCAACTGGGACCTGACACAGCCACATAAATAATAAAAGAAAATTCTAAAAAAAATCACTTTTATTTCCTATATTAAATCTAAAGTATTTTACAAACAGAGAAGAAGAAAGGCTTTTGCAGCAGCAGAACGGATTTCAAAACACAAACTAGATTAAGTCATGGCTTAAAAATCACTCAATGGCTTCTCTGTATTTAATAATATGAAACGCCTCATCCTGCCGGAAAGACGTGGCCTGGCCTCTGCAGTCTTCTCGACAACCTCCCTCCCAGCCCCCTGCCCTGTCCACACAGGACACATCAGCCCCGCCCCCAGCCCACGCAGTCTCCCCTTGGAAGGGCAGGTGCTCACTGTCCTCGGTGAGCACCTCTGCCCCCGCCGTCCCATCCCTGAAGTCTCCCCTTCCCATGGAGGCCTCGTTTATGTGTCAGCGCCTTATTCAATTTCTTAACCTTGCCCTCAGCACCAGTTTCTGTCATACAGTAAGTGTTTACACAGTGGAGTCAATATTTAAATATTTGCTGAATGAATGAGTGTGTACCCACCAGGAGTTAATTCAAAGTCTAAGAAATCAACTGATACTTTTAATTTTATGAGCTGTAAAAAAACCAAAACAAAACCAGGGTGACTAGGTAGAGTGTGGTATTGTTTCTTTCATGCCAAATTCACTCTGCGAGGGCCATGCGTCGGCTGCTTCGGGGCATGCTCACTCCCACAACTGAATGTGCCCGCCTGTTCTGCAGGACTCTTCTTTACCTTTCAGTTTTCTTTTTCCCAACTACATGAAAAAAAACACAAAGACTACACAGTACCTCTGCAAAAAGTCTACAGGTTGTTTTATAAAACAAAGTTACATGCAGAGAATTCTCAGTCCAGAGGTTTCCCTCTGGCCTGGACCACATACATTCTCTACATGCTGGCAGAATTTAAAATGACAGTTATTGTATTAATTACAAGGTGTTGAATTTTCACATTAATACTTGTTAAATGCTAAATGCCAGGCACTGCTCTGAAACTAATACAATTATGACAGCATCCAGTTCACTGCCAACAAACTCCACGCGGCATTGACAGGGAGCCAAGCGTGGTTTTCTGCGCTTTGGGAATGTTCATTCCTGCATGACGGAGCCACCACCATCACCCTACACGCCACAGACGTCACAGGTAACAGAGACACCAAGTAGCTCACATGGCAGTAGACAACGGGCGCTGACTGTAGTGTCAATGTTGTGGAGACACAAGCCAATACTGTCTCACCACAGATGACTGACACCATACCCGTAAGGGCCATACCCTTGGGAGGTCTCCACCTTTTAGGGGAAGTGGAGCTGTGAACATGTGTATATATATACACAAGAGAAGACTCCACACATGGGCATCACCAGATGGTCAACACCAAAATCAGACTGATTATATTCTTTGCAACCAAAGATGGAGAAGCTCTAAACAGTCAACAAAAACAAGACCAGGAGCTGACTGTGGCTCAGATCATGAACTTCTTATTGCCAAATTTAGACTTAAATTGAAGAAAGTAGGGAAAACTGCTAGACCATTCAGGTATGACCTAAATCAAATCCCTTGTGATTATACAGTTGAAGTGAGAAATAGATAAGAGACTAGATCTGATAAATAGAGTGCCTGATGAACTATGGAGGGAGGTTCGTGACACTATACAGGAGACAGGGATCAAGACCATCCCCATGGAAAGGAAATGCAAAAAACCAAAATGGCTGTCTGAGGAGGTCTTACAAATAGCTGTGAAAGAAGAGAAGCAAAATGCAAAGGAGAAAAGGAAAGATATTCCCATTTGAATGCAGAGTTCCAAAGAACAGCAAGGAGAGATAAGAAAGCCTTCCTCAGAGATCAATGCAAAGAAACAGAGGAAAAGAACAGAATGGGAAAGACTAGAGATCTCTTCAAGAAAATTAGAGATACCAAGGGAACACTTCATGCAAAGATGGGCTCGATAAAGGACAGAAATGGTATGGACCTAAAAGAAGCAGAAGCTATTAAGAAGAGGTGGCAAGAATACACAGAAGAACTGTACAAAAAAGACCTTCATGACCCAGATAATCACGATGGTGTGATCACTCACCTAGAGCCACATTCTGGAATGTGAAGAAGTCAAGTGGGCCTTAGAAAGCATCACTACGAACAAAGCTAGTGGGGGTGATGGAATTCCAGTTGAGCTATTTCAAATCCTGAAAGATGATGCTGTGAAAGTGTTGCACTCAATATGCCAGCAAATCTGGAAAACTCAGCAGTGGCCACAGGACTGGAAAAGGTCAGTTTTCATTCCAATCCCAAAGAAAGGCAATGCCAAAAAATGCTCAAACTACCGCACAATTGCACTCATATCGCATGCTAGTAAAGTAATGCTCAAAATTCTCCAAGCCAGGCGTCAGCAATACGTGAACCATGAACTCCCAGATGTTCAAGCTGGTTTTAGAAAAGGCAGAGGAACCAGAGATCAAATTGCCAACATCCACTGGATCATGGAAAAAGCAAGAGAGTTCCAGAAAAACATCTATTTCTGCCTTATTGACTATGTCAATAGTCATATTGGCGTCAAATTAAAAGATGCTTACTCCTTGGAAGGAAAGTTATGACCAACCTAGAAAGTATATTCAAAAGCAGAGACATTACTTTGCCAACAAAGGTCCATCTAGTCAAGGTTATGGTTTTTCCAGTGGTCATGTATGGATGTGAGAGTTGGACTGTGAAGAAAGCTGAGCACTGAAGAATTGATGCTTTTGAACTGTGGTGTTGGAGAAGACTCTTGAGAGTCCCTGTGATCCACACAATCAAAGGCTTTATTTATTTTCCACAATAAACTGTGGAA
This sequence comes from Capra hircus, assembly GCF_001704415.2. NCBI lineage: Eukaryota > Metazoa > Chordata > Mammalia > Artiodactyla > Bovidae > Capra > Capra hircus. The sequence continues at coordinate 28,913,822 of NC_030836.1, read as the reverse complement.
AATTCTGGAAGAGATGGGAATACCAGACCACCTGACCTGTCCCTTGAGAAACCTATATGCAGGTCAGGAAGCAACAGTTAGAACTGGACATGGAACAACAGACTGGTTCCAAATAGGAAAGGGAGTACGTCAAGGCTGTATATTGTCACCCTGCTTATTTAACTTCTATGCAGAGTACATCATGAGAAATGCTGGGCTGGAAGAAGCACAAGCTGGAATCAAGATTGCCGGGAGAAATATCAATAACCTCAGATATGCAGATGACACCACCCTTATGGCAGAAAGTGAAGAGGAACTAAAAAGCTTCTTGATGAAAGTGAAAGAGGAGAGTGAAAAAGTTGGCTTAAAGCTCAACGTTCAGAAAACTAATATCATGGAATCTGATCCCATCATTTTATGGGAAACAGATGGGGAAACAGTGTCAGACTTTACTTTTTTGGGCTCCAAAATCACTGCAGATGGTGACTGCAGCCATGAAATTAAAAGACGCTTACTCCTTGGAAGGAAAGTTATGACCAACCTAGATAGCATATTCAAAAGCAGAGACATTACTTTGCCAACAAAGGTCTGTCTAGTCAAGGCTATGGTTTTTCCAGTGGTCATGTATGGATGTGAGAGTTGGACTGTGAAGAAAGCTGAGCACTGAAGAATTGATGCTTTTGAACTGTGGTGTTGGAGAAGACTCTTGAGAGTCCCTTGGACTGCAAGGAGATCCAACCAGTCCATCCTAAGGGAGACCAGTCCTGGGTGTTCACTGGAAGGACTGATGCTAAGGCTGAAACTCCAATACTTTGGCCACCTCATGCGAAGAGTTGACTTGTTGGAAAAGATCCTGATGCTGGGAGGGATTGGGGGCAGGAGGAGAAGGGGACGACAGAGGATGAGATGGCTGGATGGCATCACTGACTCGATGGACATGAGTTTGGGTGAACTCTGGGAGCTGGTGATGGACAAGAAGGCCTGTCTGTGAATCATGCTGCGATTCATGGGGTTGCAAAGAGTCGTACACAACTGAGCAACTGCACACACACCTGCACACACATACACACACACACCTGCACACACACACACACACGCTTTGTCAAAAAGTTCATTCAGGTTTTTCCTGGTATGGGAAAACCCAGATGAGCTTTTTAGTCAACCCAATAAAATACATTTGTGCTAAGTTTCTCATGCATGTATGAACAGATTAACACAGGAGATTAACAATTGTGTCTGAGGAAGACCAAGAATGGAGAAGGTAATGGCAACCCACTCCAGTACTCTTGCCTGGAAAATCCCATGGACGGAGGAGCCTGGTGGGCTGCAGTCCATGGGGTCGCTGCGAGTGAGACACGACTGTGCAGCTTCACTTTCACTTTTCACTTTCATGCACTGAAGAAGGAAATGGCAACCCACTCCAGTGTTCTTGCCTGGAGAATCCCAGGGACGGGGGAGCCTGGTGGGCTGCCATCTATGGGGTCACAGAGTCGGACACAACTGAAGCGACTCAGTAGTAGTAGTAAGATCAAGAAGAAATTTATGGTAAATAGGTATCATTGTGATAAAATTCAATGACATCATTAGGACTCATCCTCCTTTACCTTTTGGAAGCATCTAATACCAAATTCCATTCTCATCTCCTTTGGATGCTGAGTTTTCCTGACCTTCCTCCCATTCCTGTAGGGGAAGCTCTTCTTACTCTGCCCATTCCCTGAATGTGGACCGTCTCAGGGCGTCTGAAGCTTTCCAGTCCAACCGCTTTACCCATTCCCTCCTCTCCCCACCGCATCTATTCCAGTGGCTTACCATGTCAACTAAATGCTAATGTCTCCCAAATCTGTGTCTTCAGCCCAGATCTTGCCTGTGTTTCAGACCCATGAGGTACCTACTCAGAGTTTCATTACACAGTCCTTCAAAACACAAACACACTTTTAGACAGTCCTATTTCAACCTTAAAGATCAAAGCATTGTTTGACACCCTGTTCCTTATCATGTGTTGGAGCTATCTGAGTGGCAGAAATAAGTTCTGGGTGATAGGATTATTGGTGATTATGTCCCCCTTTCTGTCTCAAGTACTAATGCAAGTATTTACTGATTTTGAAAGAACTGTCCTCCACTTTAGGAAAGTTTTTGCGAGTACCTTCCCTGGATCAATTTCAGTAATCCCTTCAGAACAAGAGAATGAGTGGCCAGCCAGAACATAGGGAAGTGGCTAAGCTTATGACTGTGTGTGCGCTCAGTCATGTCCAACTCTGCGACCCCATCGACTGTAACCCACCAGGCTCCTCTGTCCATGGGATTTTCCAGGCAAGAACACTGGAGTGGGTTGCCATGTCCTACTCCATTAGCCGATATTCGTTTCAGGATTTTTTTCTCTTAATAAAAATTAACTGAAAAATATTCTCTTTGATCTGCAAATGAACTGAGAGATAAAAAACACTGTTTATACCTGAAACTAGAATCTGAAAGCTCCAGAAAGAGGCTATCATCTGCTACAAGGGCCACTGGAGCTAGAATGGCTAGGCTGACTTAGAAAAAACAGCCTGAACAGCACTGCTTTGCAGAGCCGGTGGCATCAGTCTTAAAAAGTAGCCAGTGAAAATAACTGAGGAAAAAGCTGAGAGCAAAACAGGTTAGGAAGACCTAGAAACATACTTTCATAAAAAGCGAAGGAGGTCAATGCAAGACCGAGGAGTCAGAGAGAGCAACAACAGAGGGCTGGGCGGCCTGGGTGCCAGGGGGACACTGCTCAGGAGTGGGGTGGGGTGGGGAGCATCTTTCTTTTCTGAGAAAAGGACTGGTCACATGTAGGCACCTGGGGAATACGAAAGGGACAGTGAAGCAGAAAGAGCAAGTGATCCCACCTGGAGAGAACGCTGCGGGTATTTTCGTTTATAAGGAGAAAAGCAGTTTTCAGGAGGAACTTCTGGGGCAAGTTAAAGCATCCTGGTTTCATGCTGATATCAATTCAAAAAACAGTATTCTTAGGAGCTTGCCCCTGCTTCTACAGGATACATTTTCTTATATGCAAGTCCCCCTCATGGTTTTGTTTTGTTTTCAATTTTTCTTCCTTTGTTTACCTTAATGTTTTATAGAAAATTATGATGGGCCCTCTTTGGAGCTACTGTATCCATATGACAAGAATGGACGTATGAAAAAGGATCAAAGGAAAAGAAAAGATGGGGAGAAAAATCACAGAAATGATAGAAGAAAATGTCCCAGGATTGCAGGACATGAATTTTCAGAATAAAAGGATCCACTGTGGACCAAGAATAGCAGAAGAGGAAAGACCCACACCAGGATACACCATCACGGAACTCCAGACCATCAGGAATGCAGGGACTGTCCTCAAACTCCCAGTGAAGGTGAAAAGAAAAACCGAACCAGCAGAACAAGGGGATGCAGAAAGGATGTGAACCTCCACACCTCAAAAACACTTACAGACCCTGGGACGTATAAGGACACCCTCAAAATCTGAGAGAAAAGCACTTCTAGCTTGGGACTCGACTCTACTTCCAAACTATCAAACAAATTTGTGGGCAAAATAAAGTCCTTCAGCTATTTCTTAGGACCTAAGGACGTAACCAAGACATGTGATGTCGTGGGAGCCAGCCCAGGAGGAGAGTAAAGGTCCGTTTCTGAATGAGACTGACAGGGAGCAGCAAAGAGAGGAGGAGGAAGACCGCAGGCTCCAGTAGGAAAACGGAAGGGATGCATCTGAGCACACAGAGGATGTTGCTGATAAGAATGTGATTCATACCTTGGAGCATCTGGAAAAAAAATTAACTCCAGCAAGTGAAAAACCAGGCACAGGTGAAGCTACAGAAGGCCGGGCAGAGCAGGAGCACCGGGCTCAGCGGCGGAGGACTCGGGGCAGAGGCGCAGACACAGGGGTGCTCCCCGGGCAGGGGTGAGGGGGCAACACCGACCCCTGGGCCCCGACCCAGCCTTCACTGAGCCCAGACTCCTGGAGGAGTGACCTGCTGTGGCTTCCAGGTACCTCAGGCGACTCTTCCCAAGCATGTTGGGGAAATGCTGACCAGGACACTGGATCAGTCAACTCAGAATTGATTTGCTTTTCTAAGTCAGTTAACAGTGCAGCTCTCCCTTTAACAGCTAATGTAAGTTATTTTCATTAAACCAAAAATATCATTAGGACAAATGCAGCATGTTCCAAACGCCAAAGATAAATAAACACACACACACATCCAATCGACATTTTTTTAACATCTTTTTATACGGTCAATGAATCTATGGCAAAGAAGATAAGGATACACGATGGGGAAAAGACATCCTTGTCAACAAATGGTGTTGAGAAAATGGGACAGCAACCAGCAAATGGTTGAAACCAAACCACTTTCTTACACTGCAGACAAAAACAAACTCAAAATGGATTAAAGACTGAAATGTAAGATCCGAAACCAAAAGCTTCTAGAAGAAAACACAGGCAGATCTTTGACCTTGATCTTAACAATTTTTTTTGGATCTGTCTCTTCAGGCAAGGGAAACAAAAGCAAAATAAACAAATGGGACTACATCAGTCTCAAAAAAGTCTTTGCACAGTGAAGAAACTATCAACAAAACAAAAAGGCAGCCTGCTGAGTGGGAGAAGATACTGTATTTGCTTCGATCAGAATTAAAAAAAGATACTGTATTTGCAAACACATCAGATAAGGGTTAATACCCAAAATATACAAAGAATTCACACAACATAAAAAAAAACCACCTGACTAAGAAATGGACAGAGGACCTGAACAGACGTTCTTCCAAGAAGATACAAAGGTGGCCAACAGGCACATGAAAAGATTCTCAACATCACTATCAGGGAAACGCAAATCAAAACCACAACGGATACCATCTCGTACCTCTCAGAATGGCTGTATCAAAAAGACAAGAAATGACAAATTTTGGTGAGAATGTAGAGAAAAGGGGACCTTCATGCATTGCTGGTAGAACTGTAAACTACAGAAAACTGTATGGAAGTTCCTCGAAAACCTAAAAATAGAATTGCCAAATAATCCAGAGATTTCACTTCTGCGTATTCACCCAAAGGAAACAGAAACATGAATTCAAAAAGATAACATGTGCACCAATGTTCACTGCGGTGTTATTTACAAGAGCCAAAATATGGAAGCAACCTAAGAGTCCACTCATAGGTGAATGGAATATTACTCAGCCCAAACAAAAATGAAATCATGCCACCTACGACAACATCTAGAGGGTATATTATGCTAAGTGAAATAAATCAGAGAAAGACAAATACCATATGATTTCACTGATACATGCAATTTAAACAAGCAAAAACAAAAATGAATCAAGTCCAGGGATGTAATATACAGCACAAGGAATACGGTCAACAGCAGTCTAGTAACTTTGTATGGGGACAGATGGGTACTAGACTTACTGTGGTGATTTCATAAAAATGCAAACATCAAATCACCATGTAGCGCACCTGAAACTAACATAATGCTTGCATATATTGCAATTTTAAAAGCCATTTTTGACTCACTGTGAAATTTTTAAATGATAACAGAAAACAGGTTTATTCAACTTTAAGTAACCATCTGTTGCAAAGACCTTCCCGAATTTCTCCAGGGATCTTTGTATCCTTTGGCTTTTATCAACAGCATTGAATAGTCCCTTAATTTTCCATCATCCATGCACTGGAAACACAGTTGCCAGGTTCACCCTTCCAGTGTATATTCCTTTTGCCATAAGACATTTGGTCATCTTCATTTATACAAATGCCACAGAACACACAATTCTTGAGATGGTGAATGCTCCAATGTAACATTCCTGTTTTACAATCATAAAACGCTGTCTAATAATCTAAGTACCCACTACACACTAGGAAACAGACATATTTATCTTCTTGCTCATCACAACAATTTTACTAAGTATCATTAATTCCACTGCACATATGACAAAACTGAGGTTGAGATTAAATGCTTGTAAATAATAAAGTGCAAGATGCAAACCCCAGTCTGTTTTAGAAGCTCATGTTGTTTCTGGAATATCACACCTGCCTCGTTTCCTGCAAGTTCTGGAATGTCAGTGATCATCTTGTTGTTCACTCCGTCCTCTTTCCCAATGAGAAATTTAGGGTCCAAAACTTTGAAGTGATTCCCCTAAATGGCAGAATTAGACCAAATTCCTCGGCTCTTGACTCCTACTCTATTTTTATTCCACAAATCTATGCACCCGGTGCTATATGAGGTGCTGGACAGAGCTAGCCTTTATTACTAACTCTGTGTTGGGCTCTACTGTGCTTTAACCTGCACTGAGTCACTCAATCCTCACAGCGGTCCTAGGGCACAGATTAATTCCATTTGACAGGATGAAGAAACTAAAGTGAGAGAGCTTAAGTAACTCTGCACACGGCTACACAGCTAGCAAGCAGCAGAGCTGGTCTGAAACCCAGTCTGTCTGACTCGAAGTGTAAGCTCTTAGCATCCGCAAGGTGGACAGTTCACATTATCTCTTCTGAATGCCCATATGGTTTTAGTCTTCTAATTAAAAGTGTACACAGGATGGGTGGACCCTTCTTGAATCCAGATGATTCAAACAAATGAACTGTTAGGAAGTGAAACCAACAGGAAAATCTGTGCACTGACTGGTTGCTCAGTAATACCCAGGAACGTATTTTTTAAGGTGTGATCACAGTACTGTGCTTATGTTGAAAACTAGTCCTTATCTTTCACGGATACATACCCAAGTGTTTACAGACGAAATGATTATTTCTGGGATCTGATTCAAAACCATCTGGGAGTTAACGGTGGGATGGAGAACAAGACTGGCCTGGTGCTGGTTGGCTTGAGAAGCTAGTGATGGGTACATGAGGTTTATTAGTTTTTTTCTATCATGCAAATGTTTGAAAATTTCTACGATTACGAAAGAATGCGTGATTTTTTTTTAAAAGGCAACAAAACTCATGATATTAACACTATTTGGAAAACAAAAATATGAATGATTTTCCTTCTACTTTTTTATTTTCAATTTTCTATAATACTTTTATAATGGAAAACATAAAATAAGCTACTTAAAGAAATTCCCTATTTTCTCAAAAGAGCCAAAGCAAGTCCACCCATAATTTAATGAGGTTAAAAAGTATCATGACAAAAGGATTTCCCACCTCTTAATCAGTTAACTACCCATTCATACACTTTAAAATGGGCCACTTTCTGAGGACAAGTACGGTCTTTTTTTTTTAATATTTAGTATCTATTTGGCTGTGCTAAGTCTTATTTGAAGCATGTGGGATCTTCGATCTTCATGGCAACAAGCAAGATCTTTAGCTGAAGCATGTAGGATCTAGTTCCCCAACCAGGGCCAGAACCCCAGGCCCCCGCATTAAGAGCACAGAGTCTTAGCCACTGGACCACCAAGGAAGTCTCCAAATATGGTCTTTAAACGGGCCAAGAGCACAAAGGCACACAAACGCAGAACAGATTACAGAGAGATTTAACAAAAATAACAATGGTCACCCAGATTGATGGCAGTCATCACCTGGTAGTGTGGTACACACGTTGAATTATAGTGCTGTACAACTGAATCTTACATAATAACAGTAGTAAAGAGAATGGAAACCCCCAAAACAGATATGGTCAGGTAAAAATGGGCGATGATTCAAGGGATAATATATAACATGCTTTGGTTTAAAAGCAGAACAAAACTAACTAGTGATACTGTTACTCTTGAGAGTTAGGCAGAGTTTGGGACAAAGACCTTGAACGTGTAAGGCTGCCCTCTGCATGGACCTTAGCACAGAGAGCTCCTCCTCGCCTGTGTATGGCCAGCGGGGGACAGGACAGCCACAGCTCCCGGGACAGCTGTCTTCTTCTTCAGTGACACAATAGTAATTTCCACATGTCACAGTATGAAAATAAAGTTTGGGAAGTAGTGGCTTAAGCTCAAACTGTCCTGACCATTGAACAAAAGTTGAATAAACGTGTAACAAGGGGCAATGGTACATCGTAATTTCTTTTTGAAATGTTGGCACAGAAAAAAGCACACACCGTGTTATAGGTCAATACCATTGTTTCTGGTTTTTTTTTTTTCCTATCTGCACTCCCTCCCACACCCCACCCGTGAAATCTGAAGGTGTATTCCAGCAGCATTCAATGAAGCAAACCTCCGAACATAAATGTCAGCTCAGGGGTGTAAGGTTAAACTGTGGGAACAGGAGCAAAATCCTGAATCCCTGTGCCAATGCTAAACGTATTCAAGGTAAGTCTGACATAAATTCCACTTGATAAGAAAGAGACATACTTGAGTGTCAGTGGATGGTAAGTCTTCATAGAGTAGGAGCTTAGAGCTGATAAGGATCTTCTTTTATTATTAAATTTTTCATTGCATCTCACAGCACGTGGGATCTTAGTTCCCTGACCAGGGATCAAACCTGCACCCCTGCATTGGAAGTGTGGAGTCTTAACCACTGGACCACCAGGGAACTCTGAAAAGACAATAAACTGAAGCCCAAATTACTCACTTAAGTTCACAAGCAGCTCAACTGGGGCCAGTTCCCAGCTGCCAACAACTGCACTTCCCAGGACACCTCCAGAGACCTCTTGCTAATTGCCTCTTTGAATCTCTCTAAAACCATAAAACAATCTCCAAGTACTTCCTGCTTTGCAGGGAAACTGAATCGCTGGTTAATCTGCAACCAGCAAACCACTGTCAAGGAACCAGAAGTTAACCTCATGCCACTAATTAACCTTAAATTTGTGAAATTTAAAACACAATTCCCTTTATTAGTTCCTGTTTATATTTATGAATTAAAAAGAAGGCTTTGTCATTCTTGCACAGGATAGAAAATATTTTTAAAAGCAAACTATCATGGTCTTCTTTATATAGTTATGGGAGAGACACATATGATAAGTATATCAAGATCTATGTATAGAAGCCATGTTTGTACTCTGTAAGAATGAAGACATCACTAATAAAATTCCCCTCCTAGTACTGAGAAAACAGTCCAGACAAAAGAGGCCTCAACCAAAAAGAGAAAATATGAGATTGGTGGAGAAGCAGAAAAATCAGCTACCAAGACAGGATCAACTGAATGAGGAAGAGGAAAAAGATAATATGTATCTCTGCATAAATTCTTTTTTTAATATAAATTTATTTACTTTAATTGGAGGCTAATTACTTTATAATATTGTATTGGTTTTGCCATACATCAACATGAATCCACCACGGATGTACACATGTTCCCAATCCTGAACCCCCCTCCCACTTCCCTCCCCATACCATCCCTCTGGGTCATCCCAGTGCACCAGCCCCAAGCATCCTGTATCATGCATCGAACCTGGACTGGCGATTTGTTTCTTATATGATATTATACATGTTTCAATGCCATTCTCCCAAATCAACCCACCCTTGCCCTCTCCCACAGAGTCCAGAAGACTGTCCTATACATCTGTGTCTCTTTTGCTGTCTCGCATACAGGGTTATCGTTACCATCTTTCTAAATCCCATATATATGCGTTAGTATACTGTATTGGTGTTTTTCTTTCTGGCTTACTTCACTATGTATAATAGGCTCCAGTTTCATCCACCTCATTAGAACTGATTCAAATGTATTTTTTTAATGGCTGAGTAATACTCCACTGTGTATATGTACCACAGCTTTCTTATCCATTCATCTGCTGATGGACATCTAGGTTGCTTCCATGTCCTGGCTATTATAAACAGTACTGCGACGAACACTGGGGTCTGCATAAATTCTTGTGTACTGAGAGCAACTTTATTTCAATAACCAGCAAGTGCCTAGACTCACAGGATAAACATTAAGGAAACAAACTTCTGTATCCATATTGACTAAAGCTGTACTGTGATATCAAGCAAACAAAACTCTTCAAATTTCTCTCACAAAGTTTCAACAAGAAAAATCTCAAAGTTCCTTCTCCAGGAAAAAAAAAAAAGGGGGGGCCAGTGTTTTTATTCCTAGGCACTATAGTGCATGCCTCGGGTTAAGGTGAAACCCAAGAACACAAGGTCTGAGTCACTGACAATGACATCTGAGTAGGTTCTTCATTTTGCTTCCTGCCACAAAGAAAATTCTGCAGTCGCTTTTTGAACACTACTAAGGACAGGTTAAGGCAGAACTAGGTTCCCCGGCCCCGACACGAAACCATAAAAGTCCTTCACCTAAAACAGGCTTGTAATTAACGTAAGGACACAAACTTAAGTCCTGATGTCCAAATTTTAGAGCCCCTGGAAAGGAGGCTTCAGGTACCTACGAAACGTATAATGTGGGACTGTTTACTGAAATTAGAAACTGGGTCTGGGGCATTATCAGTAAAAGGTGGTAATTCTCAACTTCTATACATCTGTGTCTTTCCTGTGAATTTGCGGAGGAAAAACAGTAGGAGAGACAGAGGCTGTTTCCCCAGTCTCCCTTGAAATTCTTCACATTTATAACCATTACCTCTCATTACAGAAACACACACAGGCTTTCTTTCCCCCTCTTTACAAATATATCTACTCCTTCCTCCACTCTTTAGATAAAAAAATGGACAGAAATCAGATGATTCAAAATGTTCAGACACACCTAATACAAGCCTACAATGCACCTCACCCAGTCCAGGGATATTTGTGAGTTTACTCTGTACCAGATAAGGGGATTAAAAAAAAAAAATGAATGAATGAATCCTTAAGGCACTCACTGTTCAACAGCAGCTGCCAACTGATACATCTTGACCTGCACAACTCAAAAATCAATTTAAACTCAAAGAACAGTATGGTGTAGGGAAGAAGACCACTGAACCAAGCACAGCCTTACTACTGCCCACCTAGTTTGCAGCATCCTAGCCGATTTCCCTGCTCTCAAAGCCCCCTCCTTTTCAAAATGTCCTGCGTTCAACTGTCAGATTCATTTCTACCTTTCAAGGAGTCTCCCTCCTGCTCCAGGAGCTTCACAGACTCCTTAGATCACAGACTCACATCTAGATCAAACTCTTCTTCAGGTTAAAGTTCTTCTACAGGCTAGCTCCACTTACCTGTTCAACTCTGTTTCATGCCAATCCTTTTTAGGGGGGCAGAGCACAAGGCTAGTTTCACTAACTCGTCTGGCAACCTTCATGCTCAGCAGTAACTGTTTCCTCTATCGTCAGCGCAGACCCATTCGCTTTCTGACATCCCTTTAAGGCTCGGGCATCATCCTTAACAAATGGCAGGTGTGTCCCAAGCTACTTTTATAGTGTTACTATCCCAACCAGACGTTCCTCTTCCCTGCCACCCCTCAGTGAAGCCAAAAAGTCTTGACTTCGTTAAGTCGTAAGCAGTATGGGCATGGGGGTCCCAACGCTGCACTTTGTAAGAGAAAGGGAGGGTCTGGAGAGACTGCAAACGGCGGAGGAGGAAATGAAGGAAGGAGAAATGGGAAGGGAAGGTTCCTGCTCTGTACTTTGTCTTCTCTTTGGAAGCCGCGGGGGGGGGGGGGGCGGGAGTTGAAGGAGGAGACTCCAAGAAATGAATTCTTGAAGACGGCAGAAGAAACTCAAGGTGCTCGCCAGGAAGGAAATATAGGCCCCTGGGTAACGGAAGGGGCTCCCCATCACCCCTGGGAGAGAAGGACTAGTTACAACGTGAAACAAAGAGGTTGGGAGTCAGGAGGTGAGGGGTGGAGAGGTTTCACTGATCCCGCATCTCCGAAGGTCGAGCCATAAGGAAAGGAGAAAAGACGGGAGGCGTCCCTCGGGGCAAGAGGGACAGGGTGGGCGCCTCAAGACCGCTCTGGGGCGAGCATTCATGGGGCATCTCTTCTACCAGGCGCGGGGGCGGGGAGGTGGTTTTGAGTGGGGTCATCTCTCAAAGGGAGAAATGGTTTCCCGAGACAGGGATCTCCGAGAACGGAAACCCTGGGTCCGCAGAAACGTTAAAGCTTTGAGGCACCGGCATTCCGCAGTCCCAACCCGGCTTTCGCACACACTCACCGCGTCTCCTCCAAACGCCACCGCTCCAGCTGCAGCTACCGGCCGGCGCAGCCGCACTCAGCGCGCACCGCCCCCACGTGATGCGCCCCGGGCCCCGCCCCGCCATGTCCACGTGACGCGCAGGGCCCGCCCACCCGTCCTCCCGCCCTTTCGTTGCTCTCCTCTGGGCGTGGCCTTGCCTCGCCCCTCCCTTCTCGGCAAGATGGCGGCGCCCGGCTGCAGCGCGCCCGGCCTCTGGGTCCGGGGCTCCGGGCAGTGTCTCGGAAGTCTTTTCACCCTCTACTCAAAACCACTTTGTTCCGCTGCTGCTGCTGCTGCCTCTCGGCCCCTGGATGCTCAGCGATTAGCAGAGAGACTCCGGGCCCAGAAACAGCAACAAAAGACGAAGGAGCCGGTGAGTCCAGAAAGACCACAACTCCCAAGAGGCAGTGCGCTCACTGGGGTGAAGGAGGGAAGTAGGCGGGTGCTCTGACACCTGTCAGGTAAATGTCGAGGGCTTGTGGTGGGAGAACTGGGAGAAAGCGAAGGGGACAGCTAAGCAGGGTGCGGGATCTTCCTGTGGGCTGGGTCTTTGGCTCCTGCCGACCCCAGCCTTAAGCCCTACTTGGGGACCAGTGGGACAGACACGCACCCCTGCTCTCAAAGTACTCGAGGAAGGCGCTCATCTAGTGCAGAGATACAGGCATTCCCTTCCCAAATTCTCACCCAGATTTAGTGAAGGACCTCCTCACCGGACGTTGCCCGTCTCTCCTTCTCTTCCCCTAGGCGCCCACAAACCCTGTTCAGCGGAGAGTGCGAGAACTAGTGCGGTTCACAGAGCAGCTGCAGCGCGTCCACCCCAACGTGCTGGCTAAGGCGCTGAGCCGGGGAATTGTCCATCAGGACAAGGACCTTGTGGTCATCAATAAGCCCTACGGTCTCCCTGTGCATGGTGAGGAGCACGTGGCGGGGAAGCGGGAGGGGCGCTGCTGCTTTCTGTTACTAGGAAGGGCAACTCTGACATTACTCCCGGGGCTTCCTGAAGCTTTGCTTTCAGAGTAATTAAACTTTTGTAATGAAACTCCAGTACTTTGGCCACCTCATGCGAAGAGTTGACTCATTGGAAAAGACTTTGATGCTAGGAGGGACTAGGGGCAGGAGGAGAAGAGGATGACAGAGGATGAGATGGCTGGATGGCAGCACTGACTCGATGGACGTGAGTCTGAGTGAACTCCGGGAGTTGGTGATGGACAGGGAGGCCTGGCCTGCTGCGATTCATGGGGTCACAAAGAGTCAGACACGACTGAGTGACTGAACTGAATTGAAGGATACTAACGCATGTAAGACACCAGAGAGGACACAGAGATAAATAAGATGGTCCCCATCTTCCAAGCATCTGGCAGCCAGCAGTATGGAATTTGCTGTGTGCCAGCCTCCACCAGGGGTTGCTATAGAGGACCAAGGCTGTGTAGTTCCTGTGTTCAAATTATTTTCCATCAAAATTGGGAAAAAGGACATAACATGTGTTGGTGTATAACTAGCAAAACCCCAGGGCACCTTGACCCTAATGGACACCTCGACCCTGATGTTTTTTATTTTCAGAGAGAGCTGGAGTGAGTCAGGAAAGATTGATAGAAAAAATGCGTTTGTGGAAAGGGTTTTGCTGGAGGGAAAGGCATGTTTTAGCTAGACGTACAAATGCTTTGGGGGGAGATACAGAGATGGTTGTACATGAAAACAAGGAATTAAGTTAGACGTTGCCTGGTGCTTTGTGTGTATTTTTTTCTCTTGATCCTTCCATTAAGTTTCTCTCCTTTTCATTCCCCAAGAAATAATTATTATCCTGATATTCACATTTTGTAGATAAGAAAACTAAAAGTTGAAAAGGGTAAGTAATCTGTCGAAGGTCAATGACTAGTTAGGAGGCTCCATAGAATGGAACCCAGGAATGCCCATCTTTCAACTCCTCGGTAATGCCTCAGGAGGGCCTTATGTTCTTGCGTTTCTCACTAGGGTTTCCTTGGCAGATTCTCAAGCCTGTGTTTATATAGTGAAATATCAGGCCTCCTCATTTTGGTTGCTAATTTTAGTTTGAGTACATAAATACCGTTAAAAAATTGTTTATGTCTGAGGAGAAAGCCACATACCTTGGGATCTTGTTTCTTAAAGTTTATTATGCATATAAGTCACTTGGGCGTTTTGTTAAAATGCAGAGTTTGATTCATTATCTGGGTTGGGGGCCTGAGATTCCTTTCTAGCAGGTTCCCCGGGTGTACTGACATGTTGCTAGTCCCTGGACCACACTTCAATTTTACTGCCCTCAAGAGCATCTGCTGTTAATCCAGTAATCTGCTTTTCCCAAGTCGAGGTCTTGGATGGGATCTTTCCCTGGCCACTCAGGTCTCTGGCTCTTTCCTTCTCAGGTGGCCCTGGGGTCAAGCTCTGCATCAGTGATGTACTGCCTGTCCTGGCAAAGATACTGCATGGCCCCAAGGCAAAGCCGCTGCACCTGTGCCATCGGCTGGACAAGGAAACCACAGGTGTGATGGTGTTGGCTTGGGAAAAAGAAGTGGCGCATCAAGTCCAAGAGCTGTTTAGAACCCGTCAGGTGACAAAGAAGTACTGGTACGAAACCTGTCGATAGCGGTCGAGGTGGTGTAGGCCGTCTTTCATTTCTGCAGCTCTTCTTATATCAGGAATCCCTGGTGACAGAAGGCACTGTCTTAGAATCTCTGGGCATATAAAAATTATAGGAAATAGATTTAGTGCTTAGACTATTAGAGTCTGATAGTATAGTGGTTCCTAATTATGGCTGTACATAAAAATTATTAAAAATTAATTATGCAAGTAATATGATTTGATTGTTGTGGTAAAATGTCAGACAACATGGATAAAGCAAAAAAAAAAGTCCTGGAGAATTCTCTCATTATTATTATCTCTATTATTATCTCATTATTATCTCTATTATTCTCTTTCCTTCCCTTGGGGTAGTTTGGTTTTTATTCCTGTGGAGCTTACTCATCCTATTTACATACGTGTCTGATGCAGGTTCGATCCCTGAGTTGGGAAGATCCGCTGGAGGAGGGCATAGCAACCCACTCTAGTATTCTTGCCTAGGAAATCCCATGGACAGAGGAGCCTGGTGGGCTACAGTCCACAGGGTTGCAAAGAGCAGGACACGATGGAGTGACTGAGCACACTGATATGTATACTGTGTGTGTGCGTGTGTGACATTGTACGGTGTACACTGTACTTTTCTGACTTAACTCTTCGTCTGTAGACGTGTAACTCACGTTGGTGCATATAGACTTACCTCAGTTTTTGTTTATTTGGCTGTGCTGGGTCTTAATTGCCGTGTGCAGGATCTTTGATCTTCACTCTGGCATGTGGAATCTTCAGTTGCAGCATAGGAACTCTGAACTGTGGCATGTGGGATCTAATTCCCTGACGAGGGGTTGAACCCAGGCCCCCGCCATTGGACCACCAGAGAAGTCCCAATCTTAGTTTTTTTTTTAATAAATATAATTTATTTTTTTAATTGAAGGATAATTGCTTTACAGAATTTTGTTGTTTTCTGTCAAACCTCACCATGAATCAGCCATAGGTATACATATATCCCCTCCCTCCTGAACCTCCCTCCCATCTCCCTCCCCATCCCACCCCTCTAGGTTGATACAGACCCCCTGTTTGAGTTTCCTGAGACATACAGCAAATTCCCATTGGCTATCTGTTTTACATATGGTAATGTCAGTTTCCATGTTACTCTCTGCATACATCTCACCCTCTCCTCCCCTCTCCCCATGTCCATAAATCTATTCTCTATGTCTGTTTCTCCATTGCTGTCCTGCAAATAAATGCTTCGGTACCATCTTCTTAGATTCTGTATATATGTGTTAGTGTGTGATATTTATCTTTCCCTTTCTGACTTACGTCACTCTGTATAATAGGCTCTAGGTTCATCCACCTCATTAGAACTGACTCAAAGGCATTCCTTTTTAGAGCTGAGTAGCATTCCATTGTGTATATGTACCACAACTTCTTTATCCATTCATCTCTCAATGGACATCTTGGTTGCTTCCATGTTCTAGCTGTTGTAAATAGTGCTGCAATGAACAGGGGATATATGTGTCTTTTTCAATTTTGCCAACCTTAGTTTTTTTTATAGAAGAAAGGTACATGAGCAAAAATGAAACCACTCCTATCCCCCATCTACTCAGTTTCCTGTTTCTGAAGCAGTTGCTGTTGCTAGTGTCTTGTGTAAACTTGTAGAGTTATGTGGGATATGTATAAGCAGATGATTGTATGGCAGCATATTTTGCATTGCTTTGCAACCTGCTTTTTTCACTTGGAGGGAAAAGGCAATGGCACCCCACTCCAGTACTCTCGCCTGGAAAATCCCATGGACGGAGGAGCCTGGTGAGCTGCAGTCCATGGGGTCGCTAAGAATCGGACACGACTGAGTGACTTCACTTTCACTTTTCCTTTCATGCATTGGAGAAGGAAATGGCAACCCACTCCAGTGTTCTTGCCTGGAGAATCCCAGGGATGGCGGAGCCTGATGGGCTGCCGTCTGTGGGGTCGCACAGTCGGACACAGCTGAAGCGACTTAGCAGTAGAAGTTTTTCACTTGGACAGTATATCTTGGAGGGCCTTTTGTGTTGCACAGTTAGAGCTGTCTCCTCTTCAATGGCTTTATTGTATGTATTCGTTGTGTAGATATATCATAACTTCCTTATTGATGTTTAGGCAGTTTTCAATTTTTCAAAGCCTCTTGCAAAGAATATGTGAGTATATCCTTAGGACAAATGCCCAGAAATGGAATTACCGGGTTGAAGGGTGCACGCTTTATAAAATTTGAATAGTTACTACCGAGGTTGCTCTCCAAAATGATGCTGCTGGTGCTGCTAAGTCGCTTCAGTCAAGTCCAACTCTGTGCGACCCCATAGATGGCAGCCCACCAGGCTCCCCCATCCCTGGGATTCTCCAGGCAAGAACACTGGAGTGGGTTGCCATTTCCTTCTCCAATGCATGAAGGTGAAAAGTGAAAGTGAAGTCGCTCAGTCGTGTCTGATTCTTAGTGACCCCATGGACCGTAGCCTACCAGGTTCTTCCGTCCATAGGATTTTCTAGGCAAGAGTACTGGAGTGGGGTGCCATTGCCTTCTCCACCAAAATGATGATGTCAGTTTTTATTCCCACTAGCAGTGATGAGTATCCACTTCCCATTATGCCTGATCAATTCATTTTTAAAAGGTTTGCCACTCTGTTGGTAAAAATATATATACTTTATTTTCTGTTCCCCTGTTAACTGGTGGTGTTGGCTGGTTTTGTGTGTGTGTGTGTGTGTGTGTGTGTGTTTATCAGCAGTTTGAGTTTTCCTTTCTGTGAACAGACTGTTTTCTTTTGCCTGTGTTTTATAAGGTTATTATTTTCTTTTTGATTGGTGAGCAGTCTTTTCATATTTTGGATGTTAGTCCTTTTTGTATTATAGATTTTGAAGTTGCTTTGCTATCTTGGGAACCTTAAAATAAATCTATATGCTTGAGACCCACCCACAGAGGTTCTGATTCATAAGTCTGGTGGGTGTGAGGTTTAGGTATCTGTATTTTTAAAAAGCTCCACAAATGACTCTGATGAGGAATGAAGTTTTAAGAATCACCTCAATGAGAGATGACAGGTAATGGAGCAAGTTTAGCATGGTAGCTAAATGCTCAGAAAGATCTGTGTTCAGCTCTCACCTGTGTTATTTACCAGTGTGAGACTTTAGGTAAATTATTGAGCCTCTCTTACTAGATTTGGGATTCTTTGAGAGCATGGATTTTTTTTTTTTTTCCTTTCTTTCCTTTTTTTTGGTTGGGGCATGCGGTGCACACAGCATGGCTTAGGGAATTTTCCCAACCAGGGTTTGAACCCAGGCCCCCTGCAGTGGAAGCATGGAGTCTCAACCACTGGGTGGCCAGAGAAGTCTGACCAGTAGGGATTTTTGTCTTATTCATCCATATAAAACCAGTGCCTACCTAAATCATTGCCTGTTTACATTCAGTGAATATTTATTGGCTGAACGTTTTTGAGCAGGAGCATTAGGTCATTAGGAAGGGTCATCTAGTGGTTATAAATCTGTGTAAGTATGGCAAAATGCATCAGATAGCAGTCTGAGCTGCTACCAACCTGCAGCTGGGTGTCCAGAGTGTTATATCTGAGAGGGCTTTTGACTCCTGGGCCAGCAATTCTGTTTTAGGCTGATTGACCTGGAGGAGGTTTAAACATAAGGACAAATCAGGGTCTTCTACCTGTCTGTGGTGTGATAGACCTCCAACAAGAGAGGCTGGGAGTGAGTTACTGAACTGTGTTTGGGGTTCCTGTGACTTTTGGAGCGCATTTCCTCCGTGTTTTATCTACCTGACAAATAGAGCAGGAGCAGTCCTGTGAATTTTTCATTCAGTTCGTTTTATTTATTCATTTCTTTCCTATGCAACTTGAACTTACCATCTTTTATCCTTTAACAAAGAAAGATATAAATGATACAAAACTATATTATCCCCCTTTAAAATGAAACTGCCCATACTCACTTTTAAAGGCTGGATGAAAGACCATGTTACTAATACAATTGTTTTTGTTTGTTTTCCTGTTTCCCACCACCCCCCCCCCCCACAGTATTCTGCAATCAGCATATTTACTTTAGTAGCAGAAAAGATAGGTTTGTAAGAATAGTGACAGCTGTCAGGCTAAGCGCTATACCAAGAGATTATTTGGGACCCTCTGACCCTCAGAACTCGCTATCAGTTCAGTTCAGTTCAGTCGCTCAGTCATGTCTGACTCTTTGCAACCCCATGAATTGCAGCACGCCAGGTCTCCCTGTCCATCACCAACTCCCGGAATTCACTCAGACTCACGTCCATCGAGTCAGTGATGCCATCCAGCCATCTCATCCTCTGTCGTCCCCTTCTTCTCCTGCCCCCAATCCCTCCCAGCATCAGAGTCTTTTCCAATGAGTCAACTCTTCACATGAGGTGGCCAAAGTACTGGAGCTTCAGCTTTAGCATCATTCCTTCCAAAGAAATCCCAGGGTTGATCTCCTTCAGAATGGACTGGTTGGATCTCCTTGCAGTCCAAGGGACTCTCAAGAGTCTTCTCCAACACCACAGTTCAAAAGCATGAATTCTTCTGTGCTCAGCCTTCTTCACAGTCCAACTCTCACATCCATACATGACCACAGGAAAAACCATAGCCTTGACTAGACGGACCTTAGTCGGCAAAGTAATGTCTGCTTTTGAATATACTGTCTAGGTTGCTCGTAACTTTTTTTCCAAGGAGTAAGTGCCTTTTAATTTTATGGCTGCAGTCACCATCTGCAGTGATTTTGGAGCCCAAAAAAATAAAGTCTGACACTGTTTCCACTATTTCCCCATCTGTTTCCCATGAGGTGATGGAACAGGATGCCGTGATCTTCGTTTTCTGAATGTTGAGCTTTAAGCCAACTTTTTCACTCTCCTCTTATAGTGCAAAGTCCAGCATGAAACCTCTAAGTAGCCAAATAACCAAGGAGCACTTCCTCATCTTTACGGCTCAGGCAAGGTTTGTGTGTCCCCCCAGGGCCATCACCGTGCGCGTCCCGGTGCCTGAAGCGGGAGTCGTGGACATCCCCATCATCGAGAAGGAGGCGCAGGGCCAGCAGCATCACCACAAGGTGGGTGGGTGAGCACCTCTGGAGGGACGGGTTTTCTGCTCGTCCTTTGAAGTCACGTCTCGATTTCTTTGGCTGCAGATGACGCTGTCCCCGAGCTACCGTGTGGATGACGGGCAGATGGTGAGGGTTCGGAGCAGCCGGAACGCACAGCTGGCAGTGACTCAGTACCAGGTGCTGAGCAGCAGCCTGTCCGCCGCCCTCCTGGAGCTCCAGCCTATTACCGGTGAGGGTGCTGTTCTGCAGCGGGTGGCAGAGCCGCGGGGCTCCTCAGGGCTTCACACAGGGTCTTGTGCTGGGCCCTGCCCTGCCTCTGAGCCCCCGGTATTATGAGGTGCTGAGGTTGTACCAGAGTGTGCTTCTGATGCTGATCCAAGGCTAGGAGCTCTCATGGGGGTGGGATTGTGAAAAACAGTAGCATAAGGATGTGAACAGTTTGCTTACGTTTATTTAAAAATTTGCAAACAGGTTCCTCAAAAAGATGTCTGTCCACCGCTGTTCATAGTGGCGCTATACACAGTAGCCAAAAGGTGAACACAACCCACATGTCCATCAGCAGATGATTGGAAAGACATGGTGGTACTTCATGCAGTGAAATATTACCCAGCCATAGAAAAGAAGCAGGTTCTGACACGTGCTTCAGCTGGATCAAACCTTACAGACACTATGCTAAATTAAAGAAGCCCAGCGCAAAAGGGCACACACTGTATGATTCCACTTATGTGAGATACCTAGAGTCGTCAGGTTCGTAGAGACGGATGGCAGAGTGGCGGTTACAGGGGCTGGAGGGAGGAGGGGGAGGGGAGTTACGGTTTATGGGGACAGGGTTTCAGTTTGGGGCGAAAGGGTTCTGGGGATGGACAGTGGTGATGGTTCCAGAGCAGTGTGAATGTACTTAATGCCACTGAACTGAACGCTTAAAACGGGTTGAAATGGTACACCTTGGGGCTTCCCTGGCGGTCCAGTGGTTAGGACTTCGAGCTTCCACTGCAGGAGCATAGACTCCATGCCGCTTGGGGGACTTAGGTCCTGCGTGCCCTGCTGTGCGGCCTTAAGAAAAGAGAGAATTCCTAATGAACTACTTTCAAATTCTGTTTTTAAAAAAAGTTCAAGTTTTATGTATATTTTGCCATAATATAAAAATAAATGTGCCAAGTAGTACTATTTAATGTTATACGATAAAGTTATTTTTTAAAAAAAGCAAAAAGCGTGGCAGCGATAGACCTCAAGTTGATCGGAGTGGTTATGTGTGGTGGAAAGGGAACTGTGACGGGGAGGGGTACTTAGAGGCTTAACGGTATTATTTCCTAATAGCTCATCATTTGTTATATTATCCTTTACCCTTCATTGTAGTTGGGGTTTTGCCAATTTTACTGTGCTTTGATTTAATATGATTAGAAGCAGATGCCGCCAGTGGTATCGTTTCTATAGCTAATCACAAGTCTCCTCGCTTTCCCTTTTTAAAGGAATAAAACATCAGCTTCGTGTTCACCTGTCTTTTGGGTTGGATTGCCCAGTCCTTGGTGATCACAAGTACTCAGACTGGAACAGGCTGGCCCCCCAGGTAATGTCTTTTTGACCCAAGATGCAACAGAATAAGGGAGAAAACTCACGCCTTCCCCTTGTTAAGTCCCTAAAGTCAGTTGCAGCAAAGGCGTGTCGATGGTTTTCAGACACAGCACCCTGCCAGCTGGGCTTCCCTGGTGGCTCACAGTAAAGCATCCACCTGCAATGCAGACGTGGGGGTCACGGGTTCAGTCTCTGGTTTGGAAAGATCCGCTGGAGGAGAGCATGGCACCCACTCCAGTATTCTTCCCGGAGAATCCCATGGACAGAGAAGCCTGGCAGGCTACAGTCCATGGGGTCACAAAGAGTCTGACACGACTAAGCAACTAAACAACAATAATCCTCCTGCTAGCTCTTTAGGTTAGGGAGAAATTCAGAAGCAGACAGGAGACTTTCTGAAGGCTCAAAGCAGCCTTTCATGCTATTGCTTAAGAGCCTTGGTGGAAACTTGTTTTTCACTGTTACAGCTCATTCTTGGAAAGCCAGAGAACTGGCCAAAGAGCACTTTCCCAGTGTGGTTGGTTTTCTGTCATGTAGGTTCTGAACCCTTCCTAGAGATGGTCCAGAAGCAGGCTGTCCCTCACTGTCATCTGGGGGGGTCAGTGATGAGGCCCGATAGTGGAAGTCTTCTACCCCTGGCTGCTGGTCAGAGGTGCCACCGGCCCGGCTCTCACGAGCTCTTTCCTTTGTGTAGAAACTGTCTGCCGGGATCCTGAAGAAGCTGGGGCTGCAGCAGTCCAAGGCCCGCCACCTCCCCCTGCACCTGCATGCCTGCCAGCTGACCCTGCCTGCCCTGCAGCCCCAGAAGGAAGAACTCACCTTGCTCTGCAGGCCTCCTCGCTACTTTGTCAACTCCCTGCGCCGTCTGGGCTTAAAGATGCCGAGTCGGGACCATAGTGCGGGTGATGAAGCCGCACAGCCAGGAGCCCAGTGAAGACGGTCGGGCAGTCTGCCCTGAATTCTTCACTTTGTTTAAGGGACTCTGCTGACTTCTCACCGGGGCCAGACTCCAGAAGAGCCAGGTGTGAAGAGTTGGAGAAACCGCTGCTTCGGGGCTTTTACTGGAGGCTAGCATCTGTTTCCCACCACTCTGGTCACACTCTGGGAAAACCAGCAGGCAGCTTCCCTGCCTCCAAGTCGACAAGAGTCCAGGATCAGGAGAGCGAAAGCCCGGGACTGCTGATCCGGCATGGTTTTTACCCAGCAATGAAGCACTTGACCTATCAGGACAGTTCCTGTTGTTGGAGAGAACGTGATGGTTATCTAGCTCAGAGAGGGATTCAGGAGCAGTTTCTGTCCTCATGGAGGTCACAGGACCGCTCAGCAAAGCCTTTCTGCTTGATTTGTTCAGTCCCAGATTTTTAGAAATATTATTATTGGAGTTTGATCGCTTTACAATGTTGTGTTAGTTTCTGCTGTGCCACCAAGTGAATCAGCTGTGCATATACATACCTCCCCTCCCTCTTGAGCCTCCCGCCCTCCCATCCCACCCCTCCAGGTCATCACAGAGCGCCAAGCTGAGCTCCCCATGCTACACAACTGCCTCCCGCTAGCCATCTACATTTTCCAGACGGTAATGTACAGATGTCAGTGCTACTTCCCAGTTCGTCCCACTCTCTCCTTCCCACCCCATTTCTACATGTCCACCCTCTACATCTTCATCTCCATTCCTGCCGGGCAAATAGGATCAGCTGTGCCATTTTTCTAGCTTCTATCTATAGGCATTAATACACGATATTTGTTTTCCTCTTTCTGATTTCATTCTGTGTGGCAGTCTCTAGGTCCATCCACATCATTACAAATAACCCAGTTTCTTTCATTTTTATGTGTAATATTCCATTGTATATATGTACACATCTTTATCCATTCATCTGTTGATGGATCAGTCGCAGATTCTGTAGACAGTGGTCAAGGATTCTCACCTGGCTCAGCCCAGGAGCCTTGCTGTGCGAGTGATCGTGGAGCCTGTGAAGGGGTGTCAGTGAGCAAGGAGAGCAGGTGTAAACGACGGACAGGTAACAAAAGCAAGTAGAGCAGGCAGGGTGATGGGAGCACCCATATACCTAAAGAGGGCAGCAGTTAGCTCCAGCTGAATGTCACTCCAGGGGAACAGATTTCATAACTTTTTTCAGAGTGAGGAAACCCAGCCATTCATGTGAAATCTGCCAGCATCTCACTAGCTAAGTCAGGATTTTGTTAGCTTGGATAGACTGCTGCTGCTAAGTTGCTTCAGTTGTGTCCGACTCTGTGCAACCCCATAGACGGAAAGCTCCCCTGTCCCTGGGACTCTCCAGGCAAGAACACTGGAGTGGGTTGCCATTTCCTTCTCTAGTGCATGAAGGTGAAAAGTGAAAGGGAAGTCGCTCGGTCGTGTCCGACTCTTAGCAACCCCATGGACTGCAGCCTACCAGGCTCCTCCGTCCATGGGACTTTCCAGGCAAGAGTACTGGAGTGGGGTGCCATCGCCTTCTCCAGTTGGATAGGCTAGCAGATCATATTTGCAGGTTGGGTTTCATCGGCAGGCTGTCTGTTTGCAATCTATGTTTAAAGACTAGTGTAGATGTTTGGGAAAGGGCCATCTTGAGAGTTCTGCATCAGTGGTGGACGTTTTAGCTTCACGTAGCATCTGTCCATCTATGGGGTCACGCAGAGTCGGACACGAATGAAGTGACTTAGCAGCAGCAGCATTTGTCCTTTCTAGACCAGGGGATGGCTTTGGTTAGTCTGTAGTTAGTGTTGTGAAGGAGCTGCCATTTCTCGAATCTTCGTTGTTTCAGAAGCAAGCCTGTCCTTGGGTCTCAGGTGGCTGAGCCAAGCACCACTTGGAGGAAAATGAATTTAACCGCTCCTCTTAGTGGTCTGGCTCGCTCCTGTCTGGTTTTTTGTAACAGTACAATCTTGCAAACAAATACACCTCATGTTACCTTGGCTGAGCTGAGAAAACTCGGAATGATGGCAGAGTTGGGGAGGGACCCCATTAGATACTCTCTCTCTGTTGAAAACAACTTTCTAAACCCACTTTTCTGTTTGCGTAATACTGTTACCCTGCACCATGGACTTAACTTTAGAAGCACAGATGAGGTCACTGTGTGTGTCCTCCGCAGCAAGAGAAGCCACCGCAATGAGAAGCCCTCACATCACAACCAGAGAAGGGCCCTGCCTCGCCACAAGTAGAGAAAACCCTCGCACAGCAACCAAAACTCAGTGCATCTAAAAATGTTAATTAAAAAAATTTTTTAAAGATAGTGTTTTTAAAAAATTTTTCGAGGTGCCAGGTTTGGGGGTAGCATCTCCTCAACCCCATCACCAAATAGTTGCAAAGTCAGGGGTTTCCATTACCTTCTCAGGCTTGATAATCCTCTAGAACAACTCTCAAAACTCAGCTCTGCTTGCTGTTGCAGTTTTTCTTATGGCAATAAAAGAGGAGACTCAAAAAAAAAAAAAAAAAAAGAGACTCGTGGGGTGGAGGTCTGCGAGGGTCCCAGACACGAAGCTACCCTGGCCCCTCCCTGGGGATTCAGGACGACCGCAGTCCAGGTGCACAGAGGGTGCCAACCACAAAGGTCACATAAGCTTCAATGCCTGGAGTCTTTATTGGAGTTTCATCATATCAGCAAGATTGATTAGATCACTGGTTATTGAACTCAGTCCAACTCTCCATCTCTAATCACATGATTGGTCTATTGACATACCATTGACAGGCCTGCACCCTGACACTCCCCAGGGGTTATACAAACTGTCAGGACCCATCCTAAGTAACAAAGACACTCCTATCATTCCAAAGATTTAGAGGCTTCCTCCCGGGAGGCAGGGACAAAAGCCAGGCAAATTCCTTACTATACAACACTGTTTGCCCCTTGCACTCCTGTTCTGGAGTCATCTCCATGTCCTAGATAGGGACCCCTTCACCTTTCGGCCTCCTTGGTGGCTGTCTGTGTATACGCCTCCATCAGCTAGAGCCTTAAGGTTCTCTTGGACCAGTGGCCTTGAAATATTTCTGTTCACTTCCTTTCTCTCACCCCACTTGGCACACCCTTATCTGCTGTGATCAAGGACAGTGAGAATGGGGTTTTAATCAAGCCTGATCACCTGGGAGGGTGAAACTCTGCTTTCCTGGGGATGTTCTCTGCTGTGCTCCCAGTCACAATAAACTGTGTGTGCTCAGTCATGTCCAACTCTTTGCTGCCCCCACAGACTGTAGCCCACCCGGCTCCTCTGTCCGTGGAATTTCCCAGGCGAGACTGCTGGAGTGAGTTGCCATTTCCTCCTCCAGGGGATCTTCTTCACCCAGGGGTGGAACCTGAGTCTCCTGCCTCTCTTTCCTTGCACGAGGATTCTTTACCGCTTAACCATCAGGGAAGCCTTGGGGGGCACGGTAAACAGGCTCCAAATACTGCTGGGAAGAACGGTTAGAGCTGACGGGGGGTTGGTACGGATCGGGTAGGGGAAGGACCTAGGGTGACTCCCGGGGAGCCTATCCTGAGTCGCAGGGTAGATGAGGTGGGTTACAGTAAACAGAGGAGGAAGAGGTCTGGGGGGCCCCTCCCAAGCCTGCGTCAGTGCTATCATACAGCCGTGTGTCCAGAGGGGCCCTGGGGGAGGGCAATTACCCCGTGTGCCCTGAGCACCGAGAAGTGCTCGTCACCCCACACTTCCTGCTGCGTATCCTAGTCATTCCCTGTAATTACACCTGTCTCCTACCTTCTCGTGGGCAGGCATGGGGCTTCCCTCTTTGGCTCTCAAGCCCTATGCCTGTAAACTCTTGAAAAGTGGCCAGTGAACAGTAAGGCGGTCCCCCGACTCTGGTAGCTCTCAGGCTCTGGATCTAGATGGGCTTTCAGTTCAAACGATGGCTCTGATAGTTATTGGCTAACTGCGGATAATTTACTTAACTTATCTGAGCCTCAGTTCTAGCACCTGCAAAATGGGCATAATAACAGTACCTCTATGACAGATACTTTGAAGGATTAATTGAAACAATTCATATTAAGTTCCCAGAAGAGTTCCTAATAGATGGCAAGGACCCAATTAATGTAATAATAGGTTGTGTGTGTGTGTGTGTGTGCTCATTATTGTTGCTAAATTGTATCTGATTCTTTGTAATCCCCTGGACTGTAGCTCATCACACTTCTCTGTGCATGGAATTCTCCAGGTAAGAATACTGGAGCAGGTTGCCATTTTCTTCTCCAGGAGATCTCCTGACCCAGGCATCGAAGCTGTGTCTCCTGCATTGGCAGGCAGATTCTTTACTACTGAACCTCCTGGAAATCCGGTAATGTTAGGTTAAAGCAGGTTAAATTTGCCATTTTTATTGAGATGGTATTCACATGCTATAAAATTCACCCATTTAAAGTGTAGAATTCAGTACATTCCTAGAATTGGATAATTAGCACCCCAATCTAATTTCAGAATATTTTAATTCTCACAAAAACTCAATATCCATTTTTAAATTAATATATCTCCTTTTGTTTGTTGTGCTTTTGATGTCATATATTTTAAAATTGCCTAATCTAAATTCAGAGATTTACCTATTTTCCCCCTCTTAATGTTTTCTAGGTTTAACTCTTACATTTTGGGACTATCAGTTCAGTTCAGTTGAGTCTCTCAGTTGTGTCCGACTCTGTGAGACCCCATGGACTGCAGCACGCCAGGCCTCCCTGTCCATCACCAACTCCCAGAGTTTACTCAAACTCAAGTCCATTGAGTGATGCCATCCAACCATCTCATCCTCTGTTGTCCCCTTCTCCTCCTGCCTTCAGTCTTCCCCAGCATCAGGGTCTTTTCAAATGAGTCAGTTCCTCACATCAGGTGGCCAAAGTATTGGAGTTTCAGCTTCAGCATCAGTCCTTCCAATGAATATTCAGGACTGAATTCCTTTCCATTTAAAATTAACTTTTGAGTATGATGTATTAAGGTGTTCAGCTTCGCATGTGGATAGCCAATGGTCCCAGCATCATTTGTTGAAAAGATTTTTTTTTTTAAAGGATCCACATATTTGTTTGTTGTCGATGTGGACCATTTTTAAAGTCTATTGAATTTGTTACAATATTATTTCTGTTTTATGTTTTGTTTTCTGGGGTGTGAAGCATGTGAGATCTTAGCTCCCTGAACAGGGATCAACTCACACACCCTGGACGTGAAGACAAAGATGAAGCCTCAACCACTGGACTGTCAGGGAAGTCCCCTGAAAAGATTATTCTTTCTCCCATGAAATTGTTTTGGTAAACTGTCATTTTTGAAGATCAGTTCAGTTCAGTCGCTCAGTCGTGTCCAACTCTTTGGGACCCCATGGACTGCAGCACTCCAGGCTTCCCTGTCCATCACCAGCTCCCGGAGCCTACTCAGACTCATGTCCATCGAGCCGGTGAAGCCATCCAACCATCTCATCCTCTGTTGTCCCCCTCTCCCACCTTCAGTCTTTCCCAGCATCAGGGTCTTTTCAAATGAGTCAGTACTTCGCATCAGGTGGCCAAAGTATTGGAGCTTCAGTATCAGTCCTTCCAATGAATAATCATTACTGACTTCCTTTAGGATTTATAGTTAATTTTATTGGGTAAGATTTAGTTTTATTACAGTATTCATATGAAAGAAGCAAAATGAGGAGTAATTGCAATTTCTCCTTTTACTACCAGATGGCAGCAGTCTCCCAGATTTATTCTCCCTTTCTGGCCTGAAAGCGGGAACAGGTTTTAATCAGGCATCTTCCACAATAGCGTTTCCTGTTTGCCTCTGACCTCCAGATACCCTTGACATTGGCTTCCCCAGCGTGGTAAATCTCGGGCCTTTTATTTTTTAAGTTAGTTTCAAACTTAAATTTTTCTGTTCTCTGGTGGAGAGTGAGACAGTGGAGGGAGGTCATGGTTTAGGCTCCCCAAGTATATTCACCCTAGAATGAGACTCATAAACACTCAGTTATAAGAGGACTACAAGTTCACTACAGACATGTGGAAAGTATAATCAAGCTGCTCTCAGTTATGGAAAAGCCCAGATAGGAGTACATCTTAGGTGGGACACACAGTGACACCCAGCCCTACAACGGGAGCACTGCCTTCTCAGTCCCAGGTCTGTGTTACAGGGCCCCACCTGTAGCACCAGGGGAGAAGCGCGAGAGAGAAGTGAAAGAGTAGGAATCTGAAAGGCCCACCTTCCTTTCGGGAAGAAACACCTTCTGCTCTGACTCACTGGCCTCTCTTGCTGGTTTCTCAAAGTATTAGCAGTTCTGAGTTCCCTAAACCTACCCGGGAGGGGTCTTGCTACTTCCTCACCCCACCACCTCCAGGCTTCCCAACTGTACACAGGGTTGAAGGGCCACCTTTGTCTGCCTCCCAGATCGCCTAGAGACAGCTGAATTTACCTGTGAATTCTGTTAACGAGACCCCTTCCATATTAGGCATGCCCCATTCATTTATAAGTCATGGCTGCGCTCAATTTTTCACTGTTTAAAATAAAAGCCTAATGGAAATATTCATTTACCCACCACGTGGTTGCAGAGCTCAGCTGAAATGTCAAGCATGCTTAGCAGTTGGCTGCTTTTATTTTGGCCCAATGCATCGTAGTAAAAAATTGCAATCTCTTTGTTGATCAGAAGCACTCAGTGATATGTATGATTAGTGATTAGTATGATTTTGACTAATAAAAGCAGGCCGATAAAATGTGATTTGATAAATAATGGGGGGAAATAAAGATGGCAGGTTTGGAAGTTGGGGCTGCACTGATGAGCTTCAGGTAGCCGACACGTGTGAGAGGCTGCTGCCCCTTCTTTCTTCCCTGCCCCCACTACTCCCCACAGCCTTTCTGAAATGTGTTTCAGAGTCCTCAGGCTCCTGCCTCTTCCACACCCCGCACCTGCATCTGTGGACCCTGAACCCCAGCATCAGAGCAGACTGGGCACCCCCTTTTCCCAACGCCTGCTGACCAGTCTGTCCCGGGGCGAGTGTGGATGCAGGAGCGGGAGGCAGGGAGCCCCAAGCAGCAGCTCTGATTGTGGGCCGGGGCTGTGCTAACCCGGAGCCCATCTCTCAACACTGGGAGCTATTACCATCTGTCCATCAGCAGCTTCAAGGAGCCAGGAGCCATGACCTGGACCATTCAGGGAGCGAGCGAGGGGATGGGTCCCCACTTTGATGTGAGCAACAGGGTCAGAGAGGGAGCAGGAGGTGAGGGCCAGGCCCGGGCTGCAGGCAGCAATCTCCTCTCCAGCTCGGCTTCCACGGTGAGCCCAGCTTGCCTTCATTGCCCCTTTCCCGTCTCCACACGAGCCTCTGGGCTGCTCTGGGCTCCTGGTCCCACTCCTCCAGCCTGTGTCCCAATTGTGGGCCCATCATTACCTGTCCGCACACCCTCCCTGGAGGGGGAGTGAGGCAGTGGGAGGGCGGGGGCGGGGGTGCCAAACCGGCTTGATTCTAAGGGGCAGGTGGTGACTGCTTCCTACAGGAAGCACGGGATCTGAAAATCAGAGAGAACCTTCCCTTCGGAACCAGGAACCGCAGGGCTGGGAGGGGCCTCCGCCTTCAGCTACACTCCTCGCAGGCCATGCCCAGCTTGGCCCTGCATGCTTGCACTCAAGGGGCACTACCTCCTGAGCTTCCCACACTCACTGGTTGGGGGAGGAGATGGGAGAACAGGGAGGGAGGGAGATGGAGGGCAGAAGGACAAGCAGAGGGAGAGAGCCATGGGTTCCGCCTGAGCTACACACACACACACACACACACACACACACACACACACACCTCCTATAGCCAGGCCACACACACACACACACACACACACACACACACACACACACCTCCTATAGCCAGGCCACACACACACACACACACACACACACCTCCTATAGCCAGGCCACACACACACACACACACACACACACACACACACACCTCCTATAGCCAGGCCACACACACACACACACACACACACACACACACACACACACACCTCCTATAGCCAGGCCTGAACGGCTGCCAGTTCATCCTGGCCCAGTCGGAGAAGTCTGGCCGTTTTCCTGTCTAAAGTTACAGAATTTTCCAGAAGTTCCCCTGTTTTTTTTTCTTCTGGACTCATAAACCAGATTTTCCCCTGTCCTTCTACTTCACCGGCCTAGAGAAGAAAAGCCAGAGAAAGAGAGCGAGTAGGCAGAGGGCCTGTGGTCACACACCCAAGGCTGATCTCTGTCTCTGTCCCTCCTCCTTGGAGCTCCCAGAGCCTGAGTACCCGCAACACCAATGCCTGCTGCCTGCACAGAGCCTCTTGCATGAGTTAACTTATTCTCATGCATGTGTGCTAAGTCGCTTCGTATCCAACTCTTTGCGACCCCAGGGATGGTAGCCCGCCAGGCTCCTCTGTCCACGGGATTCCCCAGGCAAGAATGCTGGAGTCATCCCCCAGAGTCCCAGGGGATGAAGAATAGCCCTGACTGTGCTGTTCTTTCTACAGCACAGGACTGGGAGAGGTCTCCACCTTCAGCTACACTGCTCGCCAGCAATGCCCAGCCTGGCCCTGCACACTTGCAAACTTACTACGGTTTAGGGGAGACATAGGAAAGGAAGTTGACTCCTTATTTCCAGAAAGACTGGAGTCAAGCTGGCTCTGGGAGTTGCCAGGCAGTGACTGAGCAGGTAGTCCCCCAGGAGGGGATGTGAGGAGACTGCAGTGTAGCTCAGGGATCACCCTGAGAACAGAGTAAATACACCGGCGTGCCCCAAACTGGATGGCCCACTAAAGATGGAGCTGGAGACCGTGTTGGGAGTGGAGGACATGGCGGTCACCCCCAGCCAAGCCTCCTCCCCTGCCCCCAGCCAGGAACTGGGTAGATTCGAGGGAGAGCTCAGCGTCACGGGCAGTCCCCGAAGGGCTGTGGATCCCTTGAGAGGTGTGCGGCTGATCTGTAGGTGCTGATATGAAGCCAGGACTCTTGGGTTTCTGATTTGAAGGTCAGAAGCCCAAGATGCCAGGGCTAAAGGAACCCCCAAGATCCGGCATCAAGTCCTTCCTGGAATCAGAGGAGGAGGGATGAGTTTGCTCTATCAAAAGCGTTCTTTCCTTCTCATCCTCTGAGCAGGTTCACTCAGCACCCGGCATCACTCATCCCTGGGCAGTTTATCTGCCATCAGGGGTGCTGTTTGGTGCAGGAGATGGAAGGGGAGTTAGAGCAGGTGGGAGGGCAGAGAGGAACGCCCCGGGCATGGGGGACACTGGCAGCTTTGTCTCTTACGCTCACCTTTGAGGGAGGGAAGGACAGAGGTTGTCGGTGGCCCCTCCAACCCTACATGGCACGCCGCCCTGTGTCTGGGTCAGGGAATTAAGCTGTCCTCACCTCCCCAGTAAGAATGAGGCTTGACAGGCTGTGACAAGAGCTGTCAGTGCTGGGGTCCAGTCCCAGCCAGCGCTGATAAGGCAGGCAGCTCAGGACCCCTGGGAAAGAGAGGACCAGTAGGGCAGTATCCAGGGCTCGAGGGGGCGGTACAGGTGGGAACAGAGCAACCTTTGTGCATCCCTAACTGGCCCTGGCCACGGACGGCTTCCTGCCAGGGGCCCTGCCCCTGACCTGCCTCCCACACCTGGGCTCAGCACACAGGGCCACAGTCCACCCCTACCTTGGCACCCACTTGGGACCAGGCTCTCAGCTTCTCTGGGGAGCTCGTTCTGCAGGGATGAAGATGGGGACAAGCTTCAAGGAGAAGCAGGTGACAGTGACTGTCTTGGCCGTTGTCCAGTGCCTGCCCTCCCAGCCTCTCTTCTCAGCACTGTACTGGGCGATACCAACCAGCTGCCAACTCCTGGAGCTGAAGTTGAGAAGCATGTGAATGGTGGGGTCATATTCCTGGGGGCAACCCACAGACCCCCACGTGGGTCTGTCCTGGGAGGAAGCTGAGCCTCTGTGGGAGCTGGGCCCTCACCAGAGAGAAGCAGAAAGCACCTGGGGACCAGCCTCCTCACGGTCCCCAAGTCCTCCTGGTCCCTGTGGCTTGGCACATCCCTGCATGAGCAGGGACCTTACTGTGTTTGCATTTCTGCTTGGTGAGGACATTCTGGGGATGGAGGTTCTAGGCCCTGAGCCCCAGCCCAGCTCATCCCTAAACCGCGAGGCTGGTTAACTGCAGTTGCAGGCGGGGATGGGCGACAGAGGCCGACAGCATCGCTCTGATGCGCCGACTTGTTAGCTGAGCATGGCCGTGGTCTCAGCAGGAAACTCGCCTCTGGACTGCACTCTGCCTCCTCTGTCCCACGTTTTCCAAAGAAATGTGCCTCATCACTGCTTCTCTCGTTTACCCCTTCCTTCTGGCCGGCCCTAAAATCAACCAGGGTGGGCTCCAGGCCTGGGCTTGGGGGACACTGGCAACTTTGACAGGCTGCCTCTCAGCCTCACCCCACCCCGCCAGAGATGCTCTGTCCTTGTCTCTTCTTGGGTTGAGGACCCTACTCTGCCCTGCTGTGCCCCCTTGGGCCCGGAAGGAGCCTGGGAGTATCCGTCTGACTGGTGGTTCTCAGGGTCCTTGCTGTGATCTCCAGGGGCTCTGTTCCCAACCTCCCCCTCCTGCCCAAGCTGGCCCTGGGTGGACCCCGCAGACCAGCCGCCCAGCTGACCAGACTCCGGGATCTCTGGTTGCCCCTGGAGCTGCACAGAGAGGCTGGGGAGGTTTGCAGAGGCCTCTAGGGTTCCAGTTGGAAAGATGAGAGAGGAAGGCATTCACTGACAGGCACACTCTTGGGTCCCGACCTGGGACGGAGGCCAAGAATTCTCATGCCAAAGTCAGGCTCCAAAGTGTGACTGGCTGCTCTTCAGCCGTTTCCCTGCGTCTGCCATCGTTTCTGCTGCGGCCTCTGTCTCCCTCATCCTCTTATCCTCTCTTTGGACGTCTGTCCCTCCTTCTCTCTGTCTGTCTCTGTCTCTGCCCTGCCTCTCTGCCTCTCTCAACCTTGCGGTCTCTGCACCTGCCCCTCGGTTGGTCCCTCTCTGGTGCCTTCTCCTTCCTGTGCAGACCCCCCTCTCCCCTTCTCTTTCTCTCTCTTCTCCCTCTTTTTCTCTGTCCTGATGGTCTTCCTTTGTGTGAAGTCCCTCCTCTCCTCCCGCAGCTTCAGCCATATCCTCTCTGCGGCCCCCCACCCCTGCCCCATCCAGCAGGAGACTTGTCCCCAGGACCCCCTCATGGAGACCAGGAGACCCCTGGGTTTTCCTCTAGGCACTGGGAAGCCAGCCCTATGGTGGGGGAATGGGCGGTGGGCTTTAACCTCTGAAAGTGTCCCCCTGCTCCCCCGGCAAACAATTTGAGTGCTCAGGTGCCTGCCAGGGTTGAGGTCTCCAGACCAGTCCCCTCGCCTCTTTTCCAAAGGGGCTGCTCCCGTAAGTCCCCGATGCAACAGTGTGTCCCCAGGCCCCACACATGAAGGGTCCCTTTTTGCTGTGAAGGGGAGACGAGAAGGAAAAGGGGAGGAGGGAGTCCTATATGCCTGGTTCCTGGGGAGAACACCCGACTTTGACTCCAAAGACTGGCCTGAAGACTAAAAGGACAGAGGGACATGGCTGGCCACAGCATCCGTCCCCAGGTGACCCTGTGCCGCGCCACAGCCTCCTCTGTGCGCCCCCTTCAGACGCTGCCCTCCATGGGCTGGGGGAGGGAGGGCTGACTGAAAACAGCCTCGCACAACAGAAGAGGGGACCGCGGATCAGAGAGGCAGTCAGCCCAGGACACACAGCAAATTGCCGGCATTGCTGGGGTGGCCTTTCTTCTCCACTCCCACCTCTCCTAGGATTCTGCCTGAAGGCATCTGGGCCAACTGCCACATGCAGGCCGCTCCTGCCTCCACCCCGCAGTTTCTGCAGTTATAAATGCCTGAGTCTAGCAAACTGGTTTTGAACATCTTCTCTACCCCAGGCATGGGGCTAGTTTGAGAGCTGGATGTGGGTGGCACCTCCAGGGGGCCATCTGTCTGCTCTGAGACCCCTGTTCTCTACTCTGTCTGTGTCTGTGTCGCCCATGGGCCAGGGCTAAAGGGAGGAGGGCACGGGCGTGGGTTGGGGGTGGCCATGGGGTGAGGAGTGGGGGTGGAGGGGCCTGGGTTTAATGAGGTGACTGCCACTTGTAAATGAAACAGAAGGCAGTGCAGCTTGTGTGAACTCTGACCTCTCCTGTCCATCTCGCCTTTCACCGGGAGCTTTACAAGGGCGGCCCCTTCCTCAGAAGGGACCTACCGCAGCTTGGGGATGCTTGGCCCGAGAGGGTCAGGGAGGGTCGGGGTGAGAAGAAGGGCTGGGCCCAGGGCATAGGCTAGGGTTCACCCGAACCCCTGCACCTCTGCCTTCCTAAGAGGAGCGCTGGAGATTGGAAGGTGGGTGGGGCACCTGAATTTGAGGACGAATGTGAAAGTCACTCAGTCGTGTCTGACTCTTTGTGACCACATGGATTATACAGTGCATGGACTTCTCCAGAGCAGAATACTGGAGTGGGTAGCCAATCCCTTCTCCAGGGGAATCTTTCCAACCCAGGTCTTCTGCATTGCAGGTGGATTCTTTACCAGCTGAGCCACCAGGGAAGCCCGGAGGCATAGTTTGCAAAACTGGAGACTTCTAAAAATGCAAACTCCCAAGCCCCAACCCTGGGATTTCTGGTTCTGTAGGTTTGAGGTGGGGGCTTCCCTGAAGGCTCAGTGGCAAAGAATACCTGCCAAATAGGAAGCGTGGGTTCTGCCTCTAGGTTGGGATGATCCCCTGGAGGAGGAAATGGTAACCCACTCCAGTATTCTTGCCTGGGAAATCCCACGAACAGAGGAGCCTGGTGGGCTACAGTCCATGGGGTTGCAAGAGTCGGACATGACTGAGTTACTAAATAACAACAACAGCAGGTTTGAAGTGGGGCTTGGAATCTGTAGTTTTAAAATGCTCCCATGGTGATTGTTAAACACAGCCAAGTTTAGCAACCACCATCGTGGACCTCAGAGCAACGTGGCCTGGCCAGAGTCATCCTCTCACCAGGCGAGTGAACCTCAGTTCTCAGGGATGGCCCCTGGCTCTGTTTCCGGGATGTCCCCACGCATCAGGTCCTGTGCTTTGTTTCACAGCCATCACCCTGATGGGCCCTCCTCGTAATCCTGCAGGGTAGATGGCATGATCTGTATTTCAAAAATGGGATGGAGATTAAATATTAATAACTCACCCAAGAGGACACAGAACTGAGATTTGAAAACGATTCAACCTGCCTCCAAAAATTCTGCCATTAAGTAGATACTATTCCATTGCCTTCATGGACCTGCTACTGAGTCCAAGCTCGCTCTGCTCATTGCCCAACAGGCCAATGAATCCAACAGATGAGGTGTTGAGGCAAGGAAGAGACTTTATCTGGAAAGCTAGCTGACCAAGAAGATGGCAGGCTAGAGCCTCAAGATAAGCATCTTATCAGGGTCGGGATACCAGGTTCTTTTCCAGATCAGAGATGGCGGGAGGTGAGGAAGGCCGTTAATCTTGCAAACATCTCCTAAAATGAATGGCAAGCCTCAGTCAGGGCATGTGTTAATTTCTTCTTTCCTACCATCCACAGGTGGACAGGGTTCTGAACAAAAAGGCACTTTGGTTTAACAGTCAGGCAAAGGGGCAGGGTTCTCTGAGGCAAGCCATTCTATATGATTATAATAACAAAAGCAACGAAAAGCAAATCGAAGAAATAGTTCCAACATGGAGTCAGAATTGGTTTCTTCTCTGCAACAGACCTATGTAAAGGTCTCATTAACACTGAGCTATTTAGTGTGTAGGAACCAAGAAATCACAGTCTTACTGCTTTCTAAATGTAGTCCTGGGGCCAGCTTTGGGCACCATGACTTAACACAGCCCCACAGGGCAGAGACATTGGTCTGGTTCATGACTGCCTCCCAGGGTTGAGCACAGGCCTGATGCATAGAATAAGCTTAATAAACGCTCATCGGACAGGTAGTAAATACTGTGAAAAAGAAATTGGAAAAATCCCTTGAAGCAAAGTGTAAGATGGCCCATTCTACACTGGACACTCCTTCATTAAACGAAAGAGGTTTCCCCCCCACCCACCCTTTTTCTTTTAAGCAAAAGAAGTAGGTTTGGCTGAAAAGGACAGGCTCTGGGGAGGGTCCTGTGTCAGCCAGCGCTCTGGGGACAGAAGAAGGGCCCCTTCCCTCTGGCTTGCGGCCCTCCTGCCTGCATCCCCCAGGGCAGGTTTCAGTGGGATCCACCACCCTCGGTGCTAACCTTCTGGAGAGGGTGTTACCCAGGGTTGTCCACGCCTAGAGGCCCAGCTCTGCAGGGCCCATGCCCAGGGCGATGCGTTGGCAGATTTAGCATAATTTTGCCAACACTTCATTCACTCAAAGATGACTTTTCAAAAAGAGTCATTCCTGGAGCACCTCCTACTTCATATAGGTGCTAGCTTTGTTGTTGTTCAGATCCTTAGTCGTGTCCGACTCTTTGCAACCCCATGGACTGCAGCACGCCAAGCTTCCCTGTCCTTCACCATCTCCTGGAGCTTGCTGAAACTCACATCCATTGAGCTGGGTGATGCCATCCAACCATCTCATCCTCTGACATCCCCTTCTCCTCCTGCCCTCAATCTTCCTCAGCATCAAGGTCTTTTCCAGTGAACTGGCTCTTTGCATGCTGATGCTTCAGCATCAGTCCTTCCAATGAATATTCAGGCCTGATTTCCTTTAGGACTGACTGGTTTTATCTCTTTGCAGTCCAGGGGACTCTTAAGAGTGTTCTCAAACACCACAATTCAGAAGCATCAGTTCTTCAGTGTTCAGCCTTCTGTATGGTCCAACTCTCACATCCACGCATGACTACTGGAAGGAGCTAGCTACATGAAGTGGAGAGCATGTGGTGTGGGATGGTAGGAAGCAGAAAGGATGAGGAACTGGTGAAGGGTAAAAATGAGAGGTGAGGAACTGGGGTTTTTCAGGGTGAGGAGGGGAGGAAGGCTGCCCTGTCTGCAGATTTCACCACTGCTCTCAAAGAGATCTTAGGGAGCAGCCTGGGAAGGCTCCTCGCTGAGGATAAATGATGCGGGAGGTGATGCTGGGGCACCTGAACCTTGAGGGATGGCAACATCCCAGGTGTGGGGTCTTCACACAGCGTCAGGAAGGCTGTCCCAGCCATCCTGCCTGCTGGAAGCCTGGAGTCCCTTCTGCCTTTGAGCAAAAGTGTGTGTTAGTCTTTCAATCATGTCTGATTCTTTGTGATCCCATGAACTGTAGCCTTCCAGGCTCCTCTGTCCATGGGGATTCCCCAGGCAAGAATACTAGAGTGGGTAGGCATTCCCTTCTCCAGGAGATCTTCCTGACCCAGGGATGGAATCCTAGTCTCCTGCATTGCAGGCAGATTCTTTACTGTCTGAGCCCCTTTAGGCAAAGGGCCAATTAAATGTCTTACCAACAGGGATACTTTTGAGAACAAAACTGACTCTCAACAATCACTCCCAGATACAAGCTTAAACCAGGACTGTCCGCAGGTGTCCAGGACAGCAGTTATCTACTTGTGGGTCACCCCCACAAGTTGGGGGCCCTCAAAGCCAGGAGTCTGGGTTCCCAGTTAATGGTAAGAGCAAGTGACAGCAGCAGGAAGTGGGGCAGCCTCCTGTCTGGGGAGTCTCAAGGGGCAGCACAGTCCCAGTGGGGAAGGTACTGGGCAGGGTCTTAGCAGGGATTCCAGGCTGTAGTCAGAGCACTGCTCTGGGGGGAGCTGCAGGCAACCCAACTCCACACCACAGTGTGAACAATAGAGCCGAGAGTAGAATGGGCCAGGAATTGGAGGGGGCCCGGGGGATGGGGCTGCGCGAAGCCACTCTCCTCCCATGATTCGGGGACAGGGGCCCAAGGGAAGAGGTGTAAAAGAGGCTTCAAGGAGCTTCACAGGACACACTTTCCCACCCTTCCACCTCCATCCAGCCTGAGGCCAGAGACTCCTATTTGTCACCTGGACCCTTGGAAGAATCGTTTGAAAACTATTGGGTTCTAAGAAATTGCACAAATGCTCTCCCACGTACTATTTTGCACTTCCAGGGGATTCATGCACCCTAAAAATCTTTATCGTAGGAAATTATATATTCCCTAAGCCTAGATTCTTAACCCATAGAAACCATGAGATTAAAAAATGTATGTTGCTTTAACCACCAAGATTGTAGTAATTAGACAGCAGTGAACAACTACACATCTCTCATTAGCTTTTTCTGATGCTGGGTCACTCTGTCACAAAGGATGTTCTTCCCAGATTATGGGACACACTCCCAGACGCTCTCATACCTTCTGTACTGGCTGTCTGTTATCATTTGCAGAAGTAAATTTCTTGGCCTGGCAACCCCTCTCTCAGGAAATCTTGTCCTGGCTGAGCTACCCAGCTAGAAAATGTGGCCACCTAGACAGCCCCAGTCTAGGGGATACCACCTGGGAATTGACAATTGACAATCAGGATATAGTAAAAGCAAGAGAGCACTCGAATCCCACAGTTTCCTCTGCCCTCACTCACAGTAGGGGCTGTTTCACAGTCTTTGCCAGCCCCTTCCTTGCCTCTAGCATGTTTATTTGTAGTTACTAGTTACTCAGTACATGTTTGCCAATTCATTCGATCCAGTCATTCCTGAAGTTAAAACTGGGGCTGATGAAGAAGTGCCAGGCCCCATCAAGGGCACCTATTACTTAAATTTCAGGACCGTAGGGGCAGTCAATGTCAGGCCTTTGAAGAGGACTCGTGGTGCCGAGAGTGTAGTGAGAGATAATGACCCAACTTGGCATCTGGATCTGCAAGGAAAACATCAGCCTTTTCAGTCTAAGGCTTTCAGCGGTCTTCACCTTGACCTGGAGGCCTGGGGAAAGAGCAGAATGGTTTCAAAGAGACATCGCACTAATTTCCCCAGGTTCTCCTCTCTTTTAGGAAGGAGAGGAGCAGAAATTGAAGGAGAGGATTAGAGATCTCAGCTACTGGGCTCTGAGATTCCAGTTATATTGATAAGCTTTTCCATTTCCTTCCTCAGAAATTAGATTACATGGAAGAAGGCTTTGAAGTCCAGAAGTCCAACCATCTCATTGCATAGATAAAGAAACCAAAGCCCAGAGAGGTGGACAGACTTACCCAGAGTCACACAGCCAGTGGGTTGCAAGGCTGATCTGGAGCCCCGTGCCCTCTCCGGATCACTCCCTGCCTCTCCACCCCTTGGATGGAGACAATTTATGGACATGGGAGCCAGGACATTTTATGTGGGTGCGCCCACAGCCAGGGACTTCCCACACTCTGGGGGGAAGCCGGCCGAGGACAAACATGGGAGGGCCTGGGCCGTGGCCCGTCTCTCTGCCCTCCCTGGAGGCGCTGAGATTTGGGAGTTCGGCAGCAGAGCGAGGCATGTTATTCATATTTTTTTGGCTGGGCGGTCCTGGCAACAGCTCTTCATTTCCTGTAAGGGAAGGCCTTTTAAACTCCGAGTTCAACCTCTCTTAAGATGGGGTGGGGTTGGGGCAGAAAAACAAAATCCTCAAAAGCAGAGCCTCTTTGCTCTGACCTGGGGTGCTCTGGCGGGCTGGTGGAGCCAGCAGTTGAGAGCAAGGGCCCTGTCCTGGGCCCACGGGCTCTGGGCAGAGATCAAAAAAGGGGAAGGAGCAGAGCAGAGAGGGCCACTCCCCCAAGGTGTCCACCCAGCTTGCGCTCATGGTAATGAGCCTGGGTCTCTCCTCTTCCATTTAAGACTTGTTGCTGTTTCGTTGCTCAGTTGTGTCCAACTCTTTGCAACCCCATGGACTGTAACCCACCAGGCTCCTCTGCCCATGGGATTTTTCAGGCAAGACTACTGGAGTGGGTTGCCATTTCCTTCTCCAGGGGATCTTCCCAGCCCAGGGATTAAACCTGAGTCTCCTGCATTGGCAGGCAGATGATTCTTTACCACTGAGCCACCAGGGAAGCCCCCATTTAAGACTAGCTAGAGGCTAAAAATTGTTTTTCCCATCCTACCTGTGCCCCATGTTGGATCTCATTTCAGATCAGATCTTCTGGGAACCTCTTTGATCCCCCAAGTCTGAATCAGGTGCCCTCCTAGGTCCATACAACCATTGTGCCCTGGGTTGCCCCCATGCCTAGACTTTCATTGACTGCAGTTGCCTGCTTGCCTGTCTGCCTCCACCCACTGCCCAAACTCTGAGGGGCAGACACCTCTGTAAGTGAATGAGAATGATGGGATGAGGGAAGGAGCGTCCAATCTCCTTATCTGGTCCCATGAGGCCTCTGAGCTGTGAAGCCCAGAGATGGCAAGGACACCAGGCCTCTCTTTCTCCAGCAGGCCACTCCTGAGGAAGTCTGACCTTGGGCCAGGCAGGTCCATCCAGTGAGGGTCAGGGTGTGAGCCACTAATCCCCTGGCATTGCCAGTAGCTGGGAGACTTTTTGGTTGCCATGGTAACACTGCACATTACCTGACAGTTAAGAGGCATTCCACAATGATTCCAAGGGATAAATGAAACATAGCTTTTCATAGCCTTTTCTTTTATGGCTAAAAATGCCAGATCCTTCAAACATTACTCACGTGACATGAATTTTGCTTCTTGTCTTATCCTCTACTTTCAGTCAATCCCTCTTAAGTTTTGACATCCAGAATTCACAGCAGTTCTCCAGGGTGGTTTGACCCACGAAGCTGAGCTGTGTTGCTACTTTGCCAAGTATGAATACTGCTTTTCTAGAAGGCAGTCTGAGGGTTTTAGCAGCTGCAGAGACCTTGGCCTCCTGTAGTGTATATAACGAACCAAAATTCAGAGGTTTTTCTTCCCAAATATGTTCTGTTGGTTTCCCTGTCTCACCCTTATAAATGTGTGGGGTGGTTGGGTGGGTGTGTATGAGAGAGAGAGATTGAAATGAAAGTGTAGGACCTTGCATTTATTCCTTTTTAAAAAAAACATTTATTTACTTGGCTGCATCAGGCTTTGGTTGCAGCATGCAAACTGCTAGGTGCGGCGTGTGGGATCTAGTTCCCTGACCAGGGATTGAACCCAGGCCTCCTGCACTGGGAGCGTGAAGTCTCAGCCGCTGTACCACCAGGGAAGTCCCAGGACCTTGCATTTATTTATTCTTATTAAATTGTATTTTGCCCAATTTGTGCTATTGAGATCTGGATTTTTTTTTTTTTTTTTGGACCAAGAAATATCCCTTTGCGCTCAGACTCTTACCTGTCTCTGACCTTCTCTCTAAAATTGCCAGTATGTGCTGTGTCTCAGCACATGACAGATCACTTTGTTGTTGGTGTTCAGCCACTCTGTCGTGTTGCACTCTTTGCAACCGCATGAACTGCAGCATGCCAGGCCTCCCTGTCCTTCACTATCTCCCAGAGTTTGCTCAAGTTCACGTCCATTGAGTTGGTTGTGCTATCCAACCATCTTATCCTATGCCACCTTCTTCTCCTTTTGCCTTCAATCTTTCCCATCATCAGGGTTGTATATGAGGATCGCTCTACGTGGATTTCTTTTTCCCTCTTTAATCTTCACAGCAACCTGTGAGGTAGGTACATTTATTGGCCTTATTTTATAGATAAACAGGATTTCCCCAAGGTTGCAAGAGTTAAATTGTGGAGTGGGACTGTGAACCCATCTATCTGACTCCAGCCCTTTCTGTTAACTGCAACAGTATACAATCCCCATGTTTTCATCCAAATAATTCACTAAAATGATGGGAAGGAAAGACTCAGGGGCAATACTGCCGAGAGGATAAACGTGGAGAAGCCTGGAAGCAGGGAGTGACCTGTGTCAGAATGAAGGTTCCAATACGCTAGAATGTGAAGGGAGTGACATCGTTTGTTTCGCACCATACAAACCCATTTGCAAAGGATCCAGGAACCTCACGGAAAAGAACTCAGATAGCTACACAGATGTCCAGATCCATCTAAATATCTGTAAATGCAGGGAGGCAAAATGGGACCAAAAGAAATCAGAGCCTAAAGTGTTGACCAGAGCCTTTGCCCCTGCAGTCTCTTTACCTGAACACCTGTTAACACTCCTCCCAGCCCAAGATCCCCTTGCCGAGCAAACTCCTACTGATCCTTCAGTCTCAGCTTAAACATACTCTTTCTAGAAAGCCTCCCCTGCTTCCCCAGACCATTTGGTCCAGCTGGCATAAGTTCCTAGAGCATCTTGCCCATCTCCTAGATGCTCAGTCCCCTTGGAGTAGCTCATTCCTTGTCTGGCTTCTGCTGGGCCGTGAGTTCCACAAAGGCAGGGCCCTTATCTGACTAGTTCTCTACTCTGACCCAGCTCCCAGCCCGACCCAGGGGAGACTCCTCTTAGAAAATCAACAGATAGATTTTGAAAACAGTAGGTGGGGACTTCCCTGGCGGTCCGGTGGTTAACACTCCTCACTTCCACTGCAGGGGGCACAGGTTCAATCCCTGGTCGGGGAACTAAGATCCCACATGACGTGTGGTGAAGCCAAAAAATATATAAATTAAAAAATAAAATGATAGGGACCAGAACCTATACTTCTAACACACACACACACACACACACGCACACAGTAGGTGGAGGAAGGAGGGCAGCAGCTGCCATGTCTTTCCATTACAGCCCCAGCTCCAGTCACTCATCTCTCCCAGCCCTCTCCTTGCCTTTCCTTTCACTTTACTTGATGTTCGCTTGAACTGGTTTCAACATCACCTGATGTTAATGGGAAATGAGGGCCCACAGAGCCCAGGTCAGCCCCTGTCTGGGAACAGCACTGCCCAGGTAATGCAGCAGGCTTTCCTTCTGTGGCAGGATATTGAGGCTTTCTGCCTCAAGCTTGCCAGCTTGGTTTGGCTGTGACTTTGAGATTTGTTTTTTTTATGGTCCCCCAGAGCAAGCAAGTCAATATTGGGAAGGTTTTTTAAAATGCCATTCAGGGACTTCTCTGGTAGCCCAGGGGCTAAAACTCCAAGCTCTTATACATGGGCCGGGGTTTGATCCCTGGTTGGGGAGCTAGATCCCACATCCTGCAACCAGAAGATTGTGCATGCTGCAACTAAAATAAAAAATACAATTAAAAAGGATCCTGTGTGCAACAACTAAGGATCCCACAGATCACAGTGAAGATCAGAGATCCTGCATGTCGCAACTAAGACCCAGTGCTGCCAAAGAAATAAACAGATGCTAAAAAGTGACATATCACAGCCATCCACCAATGACTCTGAAAGTGAGCGTAACCCTTGGGGAATCGGGGATTTCACTGCACTGACAACACAGTATTCTGGGAGTTACCACCTGGACTCTGTACCTGCATGTGGTCCTGTGCTGATCACAGCACCAAGATAAGGCCAGGCCTCCCAGGTCCTCCTTGCATCCTGCTGGAGCAGTGCTAAGTCCTCAAAACTAAGGGGAATAAAAGAAGTCAGCGAATGACTCTGTACTCAACATAGAATGTGACAATTCCTGGCACCCTTACACTTGTATTCAATTTTAGTCAATTAGTGTTGACTATTTGCTATGCGACAGACATGATATTGTATGTCATCTCACTTATCCTTACAACTTCATCCTGGATAGAGTAAGGATCACTATCTCCTTCTTGCAATTGACAAACTGAAGCTCAAGGAAGTTATCGGAACTGACTTCAGGGCCTCCCATCTTTGCTGGAGCCTGAGACCCCTCTGCTGTGCCCCAGTGCTAGCTAGCTTCAGGAGGGCAATCCCTTCTGCCCTGGCTTTGGGACCACTGTGTGTGGAGTTGCTTTTGACCAGGGTCTGATATAGAAGCAGGCAAAAGTGCCAATGGGTGCATCACTGTTTGGGGAGCCGGCAGCTTCCTCCCTTGGCCATGTGAACATTTTCCAAATATGGGGAGCCATCTGTTGATGATGTGAACATTGGGCAACTTCCACTCTCATCACGAGCTTGGCAGCAATGGAAAGTCAGTCCAGAAAGAGCCCTTGTGTATCATAAAGGAAATTTAAGCCGTATGTTTCTCATTCATTTATTCTTAAGTCATCAAAATGTTGGTTTTAAAGAGGCTTTTGAAGTCTAACTCGCTTTCTGCTTTTTTATGGGGGAGAGAGAGAGGAAGTCACGATTCTTTAGCTGTAAACTGCCCGGTTTGGGCAAAGCTGGAGATTATGCATTACCCAAATACCAGAAGAACTGAGGAAGCTCCAAGCAGGGGGTTGGGGGGTGGGCTGGGGTGGGGTGGGTTGCTTTAGGAACCTGGGTAGGACTCATGCTCATTCAAAAAAAAAAGGAAATGTACAATGGCCATTTAGCAAGTGTCAGGCACAGTGAAAAGCACAAGATAGACGACTCACAAGCATCTTTCATGAGGAAGAAGAGACATCTGGATAATTCACCATGCCACTCTCCTATAGGCGACCCCTCTGCCCACAGTCACCTTGCTCTGAGCAACACCGCGAGGAAGGCGTAGTGGCTGAGGAGTCAGGAGCCATGCCTGAGACTTCCTGTGCAGTGAATGCAGCCGTGGAGCTGTGAGTAGGTCTCAGGATCTTGGGATCTCCGCTGTCTTGCTCTAGAGCTCCTATTCTTAACCTCTGCTGCCTCTAGGAAGAGAGAAGCAGCTACCTAGATAGGGAGAAAGGGGAAAAAAGACACTTCAGACCCAAGGCAAGGTTGGAGAGGCTGGTG
Organism: Capra hircus; assembly: GCF_001704415.2. NCBI lineage: Eukaryota > Metazoa > Chordata > Mammalia > Artiodactyla > Bovidae > Capra > Capra hircus. The sequence goes on along the minus strand of NC_030836.1, from coordinate 28,869,101 downwards.
AGGGCCAGACTGGGAGGGCCGTGGTACCAAGGCAAGGCTGTGGCCTCTAACCTAAGAGCAGAGGGAAGCCACTGGCAGGATGTAAAAGCTCTCTGGCTGCCTCTAAGGTGCATTCAGGGTTGAGAACTTCTGGGACGAAGGTGGTGGCACTTAAGGCAAGGAGAAGTGGACAGACCAGAGGAGGAGCTTGGGCTTCAGTTTCTAGGACTTGAAGTGTTGCCTGGTGGGCAGGGCAGGGAGGTGCTGAGGATGAAGAGAGGAAGGTAAGTGATGGAAATGGAGACTTGCCAGATGAGCTGTCCAGGGACGTCGGATTTTAGGAGGAGACTGCCATGTGGACACTACCGTTAAGACCAGAGCTTCCGTCTGAAGAGTGAGCACAGCTGCGCCCTGAAGGGTGTCCAGGTTTTGAAACCAGGTCACTCTGGTCCTTGTAACCCAAACATCCTAATTGTTTGGCAAGTGTCACAGCAGAGACAGAAATAAAGCTCTGGAGATGCTGGGTGAACCGAAGGACTAGCTATGCCAGGACCGTCAGGGAACGCTTTACTGAGGAGTGACCCCGGAGCTGGTGTGGGGAAGGGTCTAGTTGTTCTCAGGCAAAGGAGGAAGAGGATGTCCTCAGTGGGTAGGAGGGACAGGGTTGTAAAGGATCCATTGAGTCTGGGAATCACTGAGGAGGTCAAAGTGGGAGCGATGTAGGCATGGCTGGGAGAGGAACCAGGGAGAGATGGAGAGATGAACTGGGACCAGCTGAGAAGGGCTGTGGAAGCCAAAGGATCTGGATTTTCGTTTTGGTTCTACTCCTCTAGCTTGTAAGTTCTCCTCACAGGACTTGGTCTTTGACCTTCTGTTGGGGGCCTACTGCACTCATCTCACACGCTAGTAAAGTAATGCTCAAAATTCTCCAAGCCAGGCTTCAGCAATACGTGAACCGTGAACTTCCTGATGTTTAAGCTGGTTTTAGAAAAGGCAGAGGAACCAGAGATCAAATTGCCAACATCCGCTGGATCATCGAAAAAGCAAGAGAGTTCCAGAAAAACATCTATTTCTGCTTTATTGACTATGCCAAAGCCTTTCTCTGTGTGGATCACAATAAACTGTGGAAAATTCTGAAAGAGATGGGAATACCAGACCACCTGATCTGCTTCTTGAGAAACCTGTATGCAGGTCAGGAAGCAACAGTTAGAACTGGACATGAACAACAGACTGGTTCCAAATAGGAAAAGGAGTACGTCAAGGCTGTATATTGTCACCCTGCTTATTTAACTTCTATGCAGAGTACATCATGAGAAACGCTGGGCTGGAAGAAGCACAAGCTGGAATCAAGATTGCCGGGAGAAATACCAATCACCTCAGATATGCAGATAACACCACCCTTATGGCAGAAAGTGAAGAAGAACTAAAAAGCCTCTTGATGAAAGTGAAAGAGGAGAGTGAAAAAGTTGGCTTAAAGCTCAACATTCAGAAAACTTAAGATCGTGGCATCTGGTGCCATCGCTTCATGGCAAATAGATGGGGAAACAGTGGAAATGGTGGCTGAATTTATTTGGGGGGCTCCAAAATCACTGCAGATGGTGATTGCAGCCATGAAATTAAAAGACGCTTACTCCTTGGAAGGAAAGTTATAACCAACCTAGATAATGGCACCCCACTCCAGTAATCTTGCCTGGAAAATCCCATGGATGGAAGAGCCTGGTAGGCTGCAGTCCATGGGGTCGCTAAGAGTCGGACATGACTGAGCGACTTCATTTTCACTTTTCACTTTCATGCATTGGAGAAGGAAATGGCAACCCGCTCCAGTGTTCTTGCCTGGAGAACCCCAGGGATGGGGGAGCCTGGTGGGCTGCTGTCTATGGGGTTGCACAGAGTCAGACACGACTGAAGTGACTTAGCAGCAGCAGCAGTAGCAGATAGCATATTAAAAAGCAGAGACATTACTTTGTCAACAAAGGTCCGTTTAGTCAAAGCTATGGTTTTTCCAGTGGTCATGTATGGATGTGAGAGTTGGACTGTAAAGAAAGCTGAATGGCAAAGAATTGACGCTTTTGAACTGTGGTGTTGGAGAAGACTCTTGAGAGTCCCTTGGACTGCAAAGAGATCTAACAAGTCCATCCTAAAAGAGATCAGTCCTGGGTGTTCATTGGAAGGACTGATCTTGAAGCTGAAACTCCAATCCTTTGGCCACCTGATGCAAAGAGCTGACTCATTGGAAAAGACCCTGATGCTGGGAAAGATTGGGGGCAGGAGGAGAAGGGGACGACAGAGGATGAGATAGTTGGATGGCATCACCGACTCAATGGACATGGGTTTAGGTGGACTCTGGGAGTTGGTGATGGACAGGGAGGCCTGGCATACTGAAGTTCATGGGGTTGCAAAGAGTTGAACATGACTGAGCGACTGAACTGAACTGAACTGGGGGTCTATGAATGGGCTCTTGGAAGGTCATCTAATCCTTACTTCTGTTCTTCGGGTCCTGAACACAAGAGAAACTTTCCTATATTTGAAGCATTTTAAAGAAGGAGGGACTTGTGTGGTCCAGTCAATAAGACTCCATACTTCCAATGCAGGGGGCATGGGTTCAACCCCTGGCTGGGGAACTAGGATCCCACACGCCACATGGCATGGCCGCTCCTCCTCCCCCACTGAGTCCTACCACCTCACTGGGTCATATGTTGGTTGACAGGAGACCTCATCCTAATTCTTTCCCTCTGTAGTTTCAACTTATTTTTGTAGATTCTCAAAGGAATGGAAACAGCCACCATTTTCTGTAATGAAAGGTGTCTACACTCTTAGGCAATCACCAATAAAAAAACATCTGTTGGACTCTTACTATGTGAAGGTTCTGTGTTGACCTGATGATAAAGAAATAGAAGGCGTATTCTTTGGGTTTGAGTTGCTCTATCTGCTGAGTCAGGACATAGAAAAAGAATACTTGTAACATCAGGAAATATATGCTAAGTTAGTGCCAAACAAAATCTTCCTGATCCCCTTGGACAGATCTGGGGTGTTCCCTGCCTGTGTTCCCCTGTTCCTGGTACACACATGACTTCCACATTGCAATTATCCTGAGATATCATGGCAAATATATTTCATATTGTGTATTTCAATACAGAGCCACGCTTTTACTTATTCATTACATAGAATTTAAAAGAAAAACATATACATGCTTTAATTACTTTAAAAATTGTTCATTAATATATCTGTTATAATTTTAATTAATTTCTATTGGAGTATAGTTGCTTTACAATGTTGTGTTAGTTTTTACTGTACAGCAAAGTGAACTGATACCCTGAACTATCATGGTTGTTTTTTTCCACTTTGTTTTCCCAGCAGACTGAGTGCCTTAAGACAGAACATCCTCTTTCTCTTTGTTCGAAGCCCTCCTCCTACCTCAGTATCTAGCTTACATTGCGTGCTCAATTAATGTTTGATAGATTAATAAATGAATGGTAAATTTAGTACTGATGCTGAAGCTGAAGCTCCAGTACTTTGGCACCTGATGAGAGGAGCTGACTCATTGGAAAAGGCCCTGATGCTGGGAAAGCTTGAAGGCCAAAGGAGAAGGGGGTGGCAGAGGATGAGATAGTTAGGTAGCATCACCGACTCAATAGACATGAGTTTGATCCAATTCTGGGGGATAGCAGAGGACAAGGAAGCCTGATGTGGTGCAATCCATGGGGTCCCAGAGAGTCGGATATGACTTAGCAACTGAACAACAGCATATTTACACAATAATACAAAGACTGTATTTTCCTTAGGAATTCAGGGAATGGAGGGACCCTTGTGGGCCAGAACAGTCAGGAGGTTTCACAAAGATAGTGAGGCTCCTATCATACGCCTAACTTTAGTGATAAAAACTGGGAACTGAAATAGTGAGGTTAGAAAGGGGTGAGTTGGGACAGAGAAAGGTCTCCCATCGTCCAACTCCAGCTAATGTTTTCCAGACTGGAGGCATGGCCTCTTACTTGAAACACAATGGATTCTGGGACAAATCAGTGAATTGTCCTAACATGTGTGACCACGCATTGGATCACATGGATCTTCAGTCCATCCATGCATTCTCTGGGGGCCTGGAACACCAGATGTTGCTCTGGTTTTCCTGGGGTTCCCTAGGATCCCACTCTCTCCACCAGAGACTATGCCTCCTTCCGAATCAGATCCCAACTCTCTTGTTCAAATTAAAATGGCTAATTTTAGACACTTCCTGATCACTCCTCTCTGGACCTCATTAGTGGAATTAAAACATTTGGAACCTCAGTTGGAGGAGGAGCCACTTTCATTGGTCCTGGTCTGTTTTCCATCCATGTTGCTGTTGATGTTGGCTGCCTTGGAGGAAAGCAGAATGAACTCTCTCCCTAAGACAGCGGACCACAGGCTGTTGGCTGAGTGCCTGAGCCAGTGGGTGAGGGGCGAAGGCACATATGTCCAAGGGGCTATGCCCACCTCTGATGGCAGGCACATGTTTTGCTCATAGTATATCTGAAAAATGCATAGGCATTCATTGTTTCATTTATATATTCATTCAACATTTAATGATCACTTAGTGATCACTAGACACTGAACTATCCTATATTCTAGGTCCTAAGGGTAGAAAAACATCTAATAAATGGCTTCTGCTTGCTGAGAACTTCCAATCAGGTAGGTGTGATGGACCAGCATGTGACCACCTACCGATGAGACTCATGTCCAGGTATGCGAAGGGCACTCATCTTTGAGTATTCCAGTCTAGGTTCTGTCTAATTATAAATTCATTATTTTATATGAATTTGCTCACTTAATTCTCACAATAGCTCTATGAGCATAGAGAAGGACCACCTAGTTTAGTGTGGAGAGGGAGCAAAGGGCAGGAAGGGAAGGAAAGGCAAAGGGAAGGAAGGGCATTCTAAGCAGAGGGACTGGCATTTCTGAAAACATGGAGGCCCCGGACTTCCCTGGCAGTCCAGTAGTTAAGAATCCACCTTGCGTTGCAGGGGACATGGGTTCGATCCCTGGTCAGGGAACTAAGATCCCACAAGCCTCGGAGAAACTAAGCCTTCAAGTTGCAGCTACTGAGCCTGCGAACTAGAGAGAAGCGCTTGCAATGCAATGAAAAGATCCCGCACGCCACAACTAAGACCGGATGCAGCAAAAGATAAATAAGCAAATACAATATTTCTTTCCAAAGATGTGGAGGCCCCCACCCACACACAAACCAAGTTTGGGGATCTGTTTACCTCTTTCTGCAATTCTTTTTCTCTGGCCCAGAGGAAAAGATCCCTGCAAATATCTTGAAGTTGGTGACACCTGTTGATTATAAGATGGATTTCAAGCATCTCCAGGGCATTTTTATTCCACTGAAAACAGACTCCTGCAATAGCCTTGTCTCTTGTTGGATTTGCACCTTATCTAATAGCAACCTGGCTGGGAGCCTATTAATCTGATCACCCCCACTGCCATCATTTTCCTGTTTCTTGCTCCTCCCCCTGCTCCTGTAAATTGATTCCAGAAGCTCTTTTCTCACTTTTAGTCTAGAGCCTCCTAGGTTGACTCCTTCTCCTTCACTAACAGCCCATTTTCTCAAGAAACTATTCATCAAGGTCTCTCTCATCTCTTCTCTTTGAGTCCTAGTCCATCTGGAGCTGTCTCAAGGCAGGGTTCACAGCCCAAAGACTTCAACAAATTCAAGATAAATGGGCCAAAGCAGCAGGTGTGTCAGTGTCCATCTGTGACTGGCTGGGGCTGGACACCATAGCACTCAGGGCCTTCTGACAATGTGATGCCCAAACTGGGATTTGTGTGGAATCTAAACCAAAAGGCTTTCTGTGGTACCCAAACCCTAGCATAGGACATGGAGAGGGGATTTGAAGAGCAAGAAGAATTGCCAGCGAGATACTTCTAGAATAGCTGAGCAAAGATATCCTGGGAAGAAGGTGAGGTCAGAAACACTGATGCTTATCCTTCTGAATCAGACGGCTCAAGAATCTCAGCACATGTGACCTTCACTGCCACTTTTCAGGAACTTCAAGCTCCTTCTTGGGTTCAGGGCCAAGGACATACCACCCTTTCCCTCTCTCCCCCACCTCCTTTGTCCTAAATCGTAGAGAAGTTCTGAACCCCAGTCTGGGATGAGGGAGTCGAGGAGTCCTGAGTCTGGTCTCAGAGCAGAGAGAATGGTACCTCTCAAGAAAGCCAGCTCCCCTCCTGCCTTGGGTCTTGGCTCCGCGTGATGATCCTCTCCAGAGCACTCGAGGCATAGCGTCTTTTTTTAATGGGAACAAGAGACTCGTAAATCCCCGAGCCAGACTCCCTTGGAAGCTCCTGGCTCAGCGCTTGCCTCCTGGGCTCCCTGCCACGGGAACGTCTCCCATCTGCCCGCCCTCTCCCAGACTTCATCACGCATTGAATTCTGGCTCCAGCTGGGCAGTCTCGACTGCCTGGCCCAGACTTGGGCCTGCTCTGGTTACTAAGGATAAGCATCTTTGGGCTGAACTATAATCCTCAAGGCCCTCTGAAACTTGGGGTTCCTGGATCAAGAGATGCTGACCCAGCATTTTGGGGGACGTTTGAGAGAGGAAGTCTGGAGAGGTCCCGGACAGCCATCAAACCAAAAGTTTAGGTGAAATCTACCTACAGTTCCCCTTTCCTTAAGCGGAGGCCCAGGCACACAGGTCCACCGATTCCTCGTGTGGCCCCCTCCAAGGGAGCTGATCTCCCTCCATGTCCAGCTGTCCATCTGAGTGTCTGTCTCTCTGCCACTCTGATCAGGGGGCTCCTGGCCCCTCCCTTCTCATCCTCCTTTCTTTTTTTTTAAAAATAATTTTATTTGTTTATTTTTGGCTGCTCTGTGTCTTCGTTGCTTTGTGTGGACTTTCTCTAGTGGTGGTGAACAGGGGCTACTCTTTAGTTGTGGAACACCGGCTTCTCGTTGCGGAGGCTTCTCTTGCTCCACAGGGCTCCAGGCGCGCAGCCTTCAGTAGCTGTGGCCACACAGGCTCAGGAGTTGCGGTGCACAGGCTTATTGCTCTGAGGCATGAGGGACCTGCCCGGACCAGGGATCCAACCCATATCCCCTGTGGTGGCAGGCGGATTCTCTACCACTGGCCCACCAGGGAAGTCCTCCCCTCTTCCTTTTCCAGTCAACCTTGTCCTTTGGCTAGAGGTCAGGCGCAGGGGCCTCCAGGTGCAGCCTGTGCCCAGTGAGAAGAGTCCACCCCGCACTGTCAAGCCGATCTGTCAAGAAGGCTTTAGGGTTTGTAATTAGGAGGGCCAGATGGCCTCCTTCCTTAGTCCTTTCTGGCTCCCTCACTACCCACCGCCCCCCACGCCGGCTTGTAACTTGACTTTTTAAGATGGAATCAAAAATTGAAAAGAAAGAAAGAAAAGAAAAGAAAGATAGAAGAACCACTAACCTTCACCCCCTCCCCATGTTCTAAAAATCGCTTTGTGCCAGGTCTTAACTTCTTGACTCCTGGTGTCTTTAAATGTCCTTAGAATTCGCAGGACAAAGTATCTGATGGAGGAAACTGATTCCTGGAGGTTGTCCGAGGAAGGAGGTGTCTCTCCTTTGTGTTACAGCCATGGGGCTGGGCCTGGAACCCAGACGTCCCTGTACTCCAGCCTCCATTGGAACTAACGGGGTATAAACAGGCAGGAGGCCACGGGGAGCCCTGGAGGGCCAGGCAGGCATGAGCTCTAACTGGCCCAGCGACCTTGGACCAGATTTTTCTCCTCTTTGGGTCTCAGTGTTTTCATAGAAAGAGAACACTTCTGCTTTTGAAGGCACTTCTGATAAGCGACTGCAGGAAAAGGAATGGCTGTTGCTGGCAGCAGCTCATATGAGAGGTGGATGACGGCTTACAGGATTTTGTGGTGGCGCTGGTCTGTTTTCTGACTGGGGGCTTCCTTGGTGGCTCAGCTGGGAAAGAATCCACCTGCAATGAGGGAGACCTGGGTTCCATCCCTGGGCTGGGAAGAGCCCCTGGAGAAGAGAATGGCTACCCACTCCAGTATTCTAATATTCTGGCCTGGAGAATTCCATGGACCGTGTAGTTCACGGGGCCACAAAGAGTCGGACATGACTGAGCAACTTTCACTGGCCTGTTTTGCTTAAAACATGGAGAGGATGTTCGTTCTGGGGGCAAGAGCTGCTGGCTGGAGAAAGTAGCTGAGGCCGGACATGCCAGAAGTCACTGAGTCCAGGCAAGTCCAGGGAGGTCCACGGCCTGTTTTCAAAGATTCATTTCCTCTCCTGGGCCCGTTTCGAAGGAAAGCAGACTATGTGGGCACAGAGTTCTAGAAAAGAGTTTCTTGAGCATCAAGACAAATCTGCCTGCGGCTGTCCATCTGCACCTTCTGGGTCTCAGTCTCTCTGGGAAGCTTCCTCCTTTGGGACCCAATTAGGCTTCCCTGATAGCTCAACTGGTAAAGAATCTGCCTGCAATGCGGGAGACCCCGGTTCAATTCCTGGGTCTGGAAGATTCTCTGGGGAAGGGATGGGCTACCCACTGCAGCATCTTGGTCTTTCCTGGTGGCTCAGACAGTAAAGAATTCGCCTGCAATGTGGGAGGCTTGGGTTTGATCCCTGTGTTGGGAAGATCCCCTGGAGGAAGCATGGCAACCCACTCCGGTATTCTTGCCTGGAGAATCCCATGGACAGAGGAGCCTGGCAGACGAGAGTTCACAGGGGTCGCAAAGAGTCAGACACGACTGAGCAACTAAGCACAGCAACCGGGAAAGCTTAATTGAATATTTGTATTGAAAACAGGAGCCAGGGACAATGGGAGAACTGTGTCTACTTTTCGACCGGATTAGAGAACTTTAATTGTGCTGAGAGCAGACGGAGGCTGGGGCTGGGGGCGGGCCTGGGGGGTAATGAGTCTGAAGTTTATTTCCTCCCCAAACGGCCCCTGCCTTCCTCCTCTCTCCCTGCAGAGGAAAAAGGACAACAGTCTGTGGGCCATCTGGGCACTGTCCTCTGGGCACTCCGCTCTCTGGGCCCCTGCCTGGTGTCAGGAGCTAGGGGAGGATGGCCTGCGTCTGTGCCCAGTGGGAGGGTGGGGCGCACAGGTTCCTATGTGTGTGAGGTCATCACGTGACAGGGGTTGGTGATGAGGTCCCTGTGGAAGGCCCCGGGCACGTGAAAGAGATGCCCTGGTCAGGACTGCAGTGAAAGCAGAGTCCACCAGCCAGCGCACTCAGCTGGCTGCCTAATGTATGACCCTTTAAGCTCTGAGAAATGCCACGGATCAGTCGCTCTCTCTCCTTGGAAGGCACAGGATGAGTCATTCTTCATGCCACTGTCCTCACAGTGGAGCCTGAATTTGGTCAGTCTGGCCACGTTTGGGAGAGTCTGGCTGGAAGTGGGGACTTGATTGGGTTTCAGCCTTCTCAAGGTGCCCCCTATTCACTGCCTGAGGTCCCTGTGAATGTTATTGTTTATTACCTGAGCAGCTTCGAGAGAGGCCCCTAATGGACAGGCTGGGGGACTGGCCCCGGGTGGCACTCCACGGCTCTGTGGGCATCAGATGCGGCCACCTGCAGGAGCTGGCCTGCTAAGACAGGTACTGCTGGACGAGACCTCAGGGCTGGACAACAGTTAGGTCACGAGTCACTCCCTTAAGACCATGCACCAGTTCCAGGTAGAACTGGGATCTCACCCAGGTTTGTCTGCTCCAAAGCCTGCCCTTCCCCTTACACCAGATGGAGAAGCAGGATGAGGAGTAGCGGCTTTCAAATCAGTCTATAGATGAGGAAACTGGGTTCTCCTACCTTTCTCTCTGAAAAAACGTTGGGAAGAGAGCCATGAAACAGCTGCCGGCGACGCTAAGTCTTCAGCGGTGTGAAGATGGAAGTGGAGGTGCCTGTATCAGACCCGGTTCCCCTCCTCTGCATCGCCCCCACCCCACCCCCCGCCCTGGCCTGTGCTGAGATACCAGCAGCCCATCACTGAGCACCCACTGTGTGCCAGGCCCACGGCAACTAGCCCAGACAAGTGATACCCTTAGTCCTGCTGCAGTCATGGTAAGGGGGCCTCACTCGATTTTAAGAGGGAAACTGAGGCAGGGAGATGCTGAGCAACTTCTCACTCGCCCAGAGAGCCTGGGGTGTGCCTCCTGGTCCCGGCACTGACCCAGGGGAATGCTTCCACTAGTAGCTCCAAGGCCACGTCTCCAAAGGGGGGCTATGCTACGACTGGGGTGGAGGAAGGTCACTGTCCTCTGGTCCTCAGGGGGCAGCCCCACGTCCCTTGGCTGCAGGGAACCCAGAGATCACAGGAGGCAAGGCTGGCCCTGCTTTGGGAGGGGGCCCCTCCCTTCTCCTGCCTCCCTCGGGCCTGGTGGCGGCAGGGTGGCCCCGTGGCCTGGATTCCAGGGCTGTGAGCCTTATTCACGCCTCACAAGGGAGGCTTACAGCAGCCCCAGGGCACAGGGCATTTGTAGTGGCCTTGGTGACCATGCAGTGTAGAAAGGACACCTGACCTCAAGTGGAGGTGACAGCAGCTGCCTCCATTCTTCAACTCTTTGTCCCTCTATCTGTGTGCTCATCAGGGAGAGGGGTGAGGGGCGTTGGAGGCGATCAAGGTCCAGGAGGATACCAGGTAACAGGCCCCAGACTTCCCCTCCACCCCCACCTTGGGATGCTCCCCATTCACGGACTGTGCTCTCCTTGCTCTCCCAGATCAGCCAAGCAAGCTCCAAACCCACGACGGAGGCCAAGTGCAGCTGGGAGGACGCTCGGCCTGGCTCCCCTTGCAATAAACAGTAGTAGGAAAATGCAGCTGTTTGTATATAAACTAAAGCTCCTTACAGCCCCGGAAGCCTCTGACTCAGGGGCCCACGGGCTTGGAGCAGAGAACACTGCGGGGAGAAATATCGTGTGTGAGCTGTGACTGCTGGGTCCCGAGCATTCTGCTGCCCCCCTCTCCCTTCTGCGCTCTCTGACCTGCTTTGCCGCCCTTCTCTCACTCGCGCCGGAGCCCAAACACAGCCCAGCTGCAGGAACATCAGCCTCTCATGACATGCTCTGGGCTCCTGCACAAACAGAGCTGGTCTCAAGGGTGGGAGGCTGGGGGAGAGGTCAGCAAGCTAGGAGAGGGCTTTCCTTAGGGATCAGGTGCTGTGAAACGTGCCAGAGGAGGGGCGCAGGCACTCGGGACCCCTGTCATCCTTGGGGATACACCTCCTTACCCTGAGGGTGGGGTGGAAGCATAAGGAGTTTGATGCTGGAAGGAGTCCACTCTGCAGGGCAAGGGAGAAGGTGCAGGCAGCGCCTAGGAGGAAAGATTGGAGATGGGGCGCTGAGAAAGGCGGCAGTGATGGTAGGGGGGGCATTCGGTCCATTTTGACTTAGTTGGTTATGCAAATAACATGCAAATTGGCCCTTTATTGTGTTTTAGTCAATAGCCAGGCATTTTTTATCTTTGACTGGAAGCTTTGGTCTCCTAGGTCCCAGCAGGTCACCAGGTGGGAGGGGGGCTGGCAGCCTCTGAAAGAAGAGGATGGGAGGGGAGAGGTCATCCCTTTCCTCTGCCCAGTAGCTGTCACCTCGAAGGGGCTGGCGGGTACTGGCGGCAGATAGACCCCAGGAGTCCCTCCCGTGGGCCCTCTGATGGAAGCGCTGATGTTCACAGGCCCATTGTGGGGGGGGGGGTTGGGGGTGGGGGCTGCTGGGCCTGATGGATGGGCCCTGGCAGCAGCTCTAGCAGCCCTGCTGGGGGTTGGGGCCCAGGCTTCACTGAGCAAGGTCAGGCTGAGGGCGGAGGGACCCTGGCAGCTGAAGTGTCCAAGGGGTGGGGGGCAGGGGCTGTTCAGAGGGCTCTAGCAGTGGGTGCCTGGGGGGGAGAGAAAGGACAGGTCCCACGTGGTGGGGGGAGTAAATGATTGTCAGGGGAATGTGCCCAGCGAGGATCACTTTTTATGTTGCCAGGCTTCCTAAGGGACTAACATGCCTGTATTTTATGTGAGTTCCAGGGTGCCCATGTTGGGGAAGGATGGAGTCCAAAGGCAGCACAAAGCCGAACACACACACACACACACACACACACATACACAAACATACACACACATACACACACATACACACACATACATACACACAAACACACACACATACATACACACACACATACACACACACACACACTCTCTCTCTCTCTCTCTCCTTTTATTTTTTTAAAAAGAGGGAATCTGGTTTCCATGGAAACCTGACCACTTATAGATCTGAGGCATCTAAACTGACATTCTTGGATGTAAATCAGGTCTCTCCTCCCACCTGTTTCTCCAGCGCCCCAAAGTGCAGCATCGGATTCCCTCTTGCCCTGTCCCTGAGGGTCTACTCTCTCCTGTACAAGCCCCACACGTCTCCCTCCTCAGGTGCCCGAGAATTGTGGGGTGGGAATTAGGGGGGCAGCCCTGTCAATTCCTGCCTCGTGGTTGCAAAACCGAGACCCAGTTGCCCTGTCCTCAGAGGTCGGCTGCTGTGCCGTAGTTGGGGGGCGCATCCAGCCCTGGCGATAGCCATGTGTCTGAGTGAGAGGGAGTCGGGAAGTCAGTGGACCTTCTCGGGCACCTAGAAGTGGCTGTCACCACCTTTTCCCCCTTTCCAACCTGTTCTGCAACCCACACCATCACCTGAGCATCATCTCCCAGAAGCCCTTTTGGGGGCCTGGAATCTGAGGGATTGGCCCCACTTGGTGGTGAGAATCCTGCTTCATTGAGGTGAACGTTCTCCAGGGCAGCTCAGGGTCGAGGCAATATGGCTGGGGCAGGACCAGCAGACAGCTGTCACAGCGGCTGCCTCCTCGCTTCATAAACTCCCCTGCCATTTCCCTGGGGCACCTTGATTTTGACCTCCACGCAGGGAGCAAAGTCTTTCCTTTGTGTCCTAATAAACAGCCTCAGCCGTGGCTGGCTTCCAGCTGTTCCGAGGCCCCTTGGGCCCCACCCCCTCACCCCAGAGGCTCTTTCTCCCCGTGAAGTCTCATTAACTGGAGGCTTGGGGCCAAGGCGGGGCTCTTGAAGGCCACCTCTCTCCTTATTAGCACAATCGTTTCTGTCTGGCATGATGGCCTGTGCTCCTCCTGGAAGCCTGTCTGCACAGAGGCCCCTCAGAGGTTCTGGAAACTCTGCCTTGTGTCCTCAGTATGACTAGGGCATTTCTCCGCTGTGGTCATTAACACAAAGGGGCTGTGGATGTGGGGGGACTGCCTAGGTCTTCTCAGGGCCCCAAGGAGGCCGCGGCTGATGGGTCAGATGCCAAAGATAGGTCTGTTTGTAATAGCTTCTCCCTCAAAGCCGGCCTGGTCTTTTTGAAGAAACTCCATTCCTGGTGGCACTTGCCCACTGTCAACTTGGGTCACCCAGAAGGTATTTGTGGGCCTGCATACAGCTCTCTCCCTTCCTAAAATTCAGTGCAAAACTTGAACTGGGCAAGAGAAATTTCACAAGGAACTTAAGATGTCCTTTACAGGCAGATTTCTCCCTGGACATCTGAGACTGGATTTTAGGCTCTTCTCTATACACCCCTGAATTTCAGTCTGCAAAATCCAAAGTGCTTTCCACTTCTTCTTGAATTGGTTGTATAGTGGTTAAGAACTAAAGAGGTAGAATCAGACAGGCTTGGGTGCAAATCCTGTTGCTATTGTTTGCTAGCTGGTTGACAGGGGAACTTCTCTGAACTGCTCTGAGCCTCAGTTTCCATGTCTGGAAAATGGGTGTGATGGAAGTAATACTGAGCTTTGACAAGACAGAATGCCTGTAACACATATGTTATCAGCTGTTATCATCCCGAGGACAAGCAATGTGCATTTGTACATAGAGTCTCAGCGAGGTGTGTCCTCTTCTGGGTCAGGACACGGGATTATGTATGTTTCCCACTTGCCCCCATGCAGGAAGCCCCAAAACAGCCTAGAAAGTTTGTTTCAGCAGGGAAAGGTGTTTTTTTTTTTTTTTCTAAAGAAGACTTGCAGGTAAAAGGATCCACAAGGCCCTGTGAATATTGGGAACAGGAAAAGGAACGCAATGGCCACATGCAGGGGTGGGAGGAATACACTCCATCATAGGTCTTTTTGACTCTTGTTCTGTGTCTACATTATACAAAACTGACTTTTTAAAAAATGTATAACATTTAAAAATTAAACATTAGAATCATATAAGGAGAAACACTGGGACAGCAATCCTTAAGCATTTTTTTTAATTGAGGTATAATTGAATTATAATGTTGTGTTAATTTCTGCTATACAGAAATGTGACTGAGTTTACATATATATTTATTTTTCTTTCATATTCTTCTGCATTATGCCTTATCACAGGATATTGAATATAGTTCCCTGTGCTAAACAGGGGGACCTTGTTGTTTATCCATCCTATATATAATAGCTTGTATCTGCTAGTCCCAGACTCCCAATCCAACCCTCCCTCACCCTCCATACCCCTTGGCAATCACAAGTCTGTGCTCTATGACTCTGATTATGTTTCTGAATCATAGATAGATTCATTTGCGCCATATTTTAGATTCCACATATGTGATATTATATGGTATTTGTCTTTCTGACTTACTTCACTTAGTAAGAAAATCTCCGGTTGTATCCATGTTGTTACAAATGGCATTATTTCATGCTTTTTGTATAGCTGAGTGGTGTGGTGGTTTAGTTGTTAAGTCATTTTCCGACTCTTGTGACCCCATAGACTGTAGCCTTTCAGGCTCCTCTGTCCATGGGATTCTGCAGGGAGGAATCCTGAAGCAGGTTGCCATTTCCTTTTCCAGGGGATCTTCCCGATCCAGGAATTGAATCTAGGTCTCCTGCGTTGCAGGGGGATTCTTTACTGACTGAGCTACGAGGTGAGCCCTGTGTGGTTGAGTAGCAGTCAATTGCATGTATGTGTGTACGTATATACAGTCCATGGGGTAGCAAGGGATGTACACAACTCAGCGGCTGAGCATGCGTGCACGCACGTCTTTTCTTCAAGGTTTAGCTCGAATTCCACCTCTCTGTGAAGTCTCTTCCTACCAAACCAGAATTCACCTCCCTACTCTTCCATATATGTTTTCGCTCATTTCTCTAATCTAGCTCTTTCCTCCAGCCTGTTTTATGTTATCTCTAGTCATTTGGATGCTACACCCTCTATTGACTTAGAAGTCCCCCAAGGACAAAGACCACAACTCAGACTAGTTCTAGGGTTCCCAGCTCAGGGCCCAGAACATCGTTAAGTTCTCCATCAAGGCTTGAGAAAGCGAGAGTGAGTGAGTGAGTGGCTCTTAGCCCTCAGGACCTCCTAGACAGGCCCTGACGTGCCCTGTCTCTATGAACCTCAGTTTTCCAGCTGTAAAATGGGGATTGGAATAATGGAGCCACCCGGGAGAAATCGGCTGGGTTGTGCCAGGAGACTCAGCTGGGCCCTGATGGACGCCCAATACACGTGGGCAGTGCTGGCCCTCAAACCTGACGTCAGCTCTACCGCGTACAGATGTCTTCTGTCCCCTTCCCACACGGCTCCTTGATGTCACGGGTCATAGACTTAGCTGGTGTTAGGCTGGGCCCAACTTTAGGGCCTATCACCCCCAGACACGGAGTAGTTACCCCAAGGACTCAGCCCTCTGCCCCATCCCCTGCACCCTCTGCTCCCCAGAAGGACCTCAGGGCAGATCTTCCTGACTGTGGCCTGCTGACAGCCTCAGGGCCCGTGCTTGGAGGCAGCCTTGCCAGAGTGTCCACACGCAGACCTCATGTCCACATGCTCCATCCCGTGTTTCATTTTCCACTTCATGCCTTCCTTCCTTTCTCCTTTTCTCGTTCTCTGTCTTTTTTTTTTTTTTTTTAATATTTATTTAGAACCTGGATCACTTGCGTTAGAAGGCAGATTCTTAACCTTTGGGCAACCAGGGAAGCCTCGTTTCTCCCTCCCTCTTGCTGCTTCTTCTCCACATCAGCCCTCGGCTTGACTCTGCGGAGCAATGAGTGTGAGGGGAGCAGGGTGGGCATAGAAGGGACACTCATGATCTCCCATCTCCGGCCTGTCATCTGGTCCTGCTCCCAGGAGCACTCGTGGGTTACCCTGAGTGAGAAGAGGCTCTTTTTACCCTGTTTGTCTTTCCTTCCTGGTCCTGCCAGCTCTGTCCCTAGGAGGCCCTGGAGTACGGGTCTTGTCAAGGGTCTTCTGTAAGTAGAACATTTCTGGGTAATGGATCCAGGGTTTTACAGAACCAATCAATCCTGCCTCAAGTGAGAGATTCTGTCCTTTTCTCAGAGAGAAGACATCTTTTCCCACAGCACAGTAGGAAGCCAGGCATTGTGGGGTTGTGGACATGCAAATAATGTCAATAAGGGCACAAGGACCATTGTAGGACTTTTCCTCTCCTTTCTCCCATCACAGAACAAACACTCCAGTCTCCCTGGGCAGCAGAGTCCCGGGGCAGCCGCAGCTGACAAGGCGCTACAGCCTGTACCCAGTTCTGCCCTGGCGGGACCCTTCTTCTTCCTGCATCTTCGGTATCTGCTCCGCAGTCCTTGGCCCCAGTGGAAGCAGCTTCAGATTTATATGGTGCTATTTACTGGCCCTCTGCCAATTAGTGACACTTTGAAATTCCCTTATATGACGCACTGCTGCTCTGACAATAAACAAGTCATTAGGCGGGTCGGAGGGCAGCTTCCAGCTGGATTTGATTCATTGTTTCTGCACTGGCTCAAGAGGCTCATTAAGTTGCAGGGTCCTGAGCCCAAGGCTCAGGAAACCCCTAAAGCTGGAGGCAGATGGGGCTCCTGCAGACCCAGGTGCTGGTAGGTCACCGTGTCATCTGCTTTCCCCTCTGATCCCCCATGGGGCTCATCCCCACTGCTTGAGGCAATACTAACTTCCAGCCCAGCCCCTACTCTACCCCCAAATTCCCTAAGACACAGACATGGGACCAAGGCCTCCCAGGCAATGGACTCGAGGAACAGAAGGGTACAGTGCAAGGAGGCTGGAGAGCGGGGAGAGGTTTCAGTGCTGGAGGAAAGAGAGGCCACACCGAGGGGTGATTTGGGATGGGGAATATCCGTGGGACACTTGAGTGAGAGCCTGGCTGTTTCCTCTAGCTTAAGTTCTTACCTTGCAGCTTCAAAGACTTCAGAGGACCTGACAAAGGTCTTGGAGATCACCTAGGCCATTCCCCTGCCTCTGTTTTGCAGATGCAGGATCTAACACCTCAGAAAGGTGCAGTGACTTTTCCAAGTCCTCTGGGCTCAGAAGTGCTTGAGATCAGACTAGAATGAGGTCTAACTCTTGATCCAAACTGCTACCTGCACGGCCTCCTGTGAAAGAACCGTGGCCTGGAAGAGAACAATGAAGTGTCCTGGGAAGAAGCAAGCAAGGGCCAGTGCTTGCATCTGCATTCCTCCTCCCGTGACCACCCTGCATGCCCTGGCTTACAGGATCCCGCATAGAGGGAGGGGGGTCATGTGTGGGTACCTAAGGGTTTTGTCTGTTTCTGTGGATAAATAAGGAGGCTGGGACAGAACGCTGTGCTAGGCACTACAGGAGGGACAGAGATGAAGCAGGCAGGCTTTTCAAGAAGTACTTGGTCTATTTGCAAAAATTCATGACCTAGAATGCAAAGCACAATAAAAAAGATACCAGTAGGTAAGAAGAAGTGACGTCGCTCAGTGGTGCCCGACTCTTTGCGACCCCGGGGACTGTAGTTTACAAGGCTTCTCTGTCCATGGAATTTTCCAGGCAAGAGTACTGGAGTGGGTTGCCATTTCCTTCTCCAGGGGATCTTCCCGACCCAGGTCTCCCACATTGCAGGCAGACGCTTTACCGTCTGAGCTACAGAGCTTAAAGTCTGAGCAGTAAGTTCCACCAATTGAGTCATGATGATGGTACCTAGGGAGTTACTAGATCAAATGCAATCTGAGGTGTTAGGGACTTTGGTTTTGAGGCCAATGAGGGGGTAGATGACAGGATCTCTCATTCATGAGGCAGATCACTAAATAGAGACCTCTGAAAAAGCTGGGACCCTGGGAGGGATGAGTTCCCAGAGAAATCAAGACAAGAGACATATCACTCAGGTCCTTAGGGTAGTGACAATTAAGCTTTTGCATCCTGGGGCTCTGAATAGGAAATAGTCTCCAGTGAGAAGAAGCAGCAGCTCCAGATCCAAACCATATGTGACTACAGTGGCTGAATTTCCACTGTTGGAATTCCCAAGCTGAGAAATTAATGTAAAAGTAGATTCCAGATCAGTAAAACTCATGGGGTATCAAGAGGAAGAAGGACAAGACTATCCTAGAAGAATGTGCCCCAGAGAAACAGCATTCTCACAGCAAAATATAATCCTCTTTTGAAGCTGCACTAACAATAAAGAGAAATTGCAAACCACATGAGGAACATAACCAACTAGTTCAACATCCTGATAACATAAAATAATATAGCAATCTGAAAGAGACCTTAAAGGAACCATGTTTAAAATGACTTAAAAGGTGAAAAAGCAATGCAAACCATAAATAAAGGATAGGATATTTTGAAAGAGAATAGAAATTTACAAAGAAAACCAAACAGAACTTTCTAGAAGTGAAAAAGAATAGTCATTGACATAAAAGCGCAGTGGACGTGTCAAACAGCAGGATAGACAAAGCAGAACAGAGATTTAGTGAACAGAAAGATCAATGGAAATTACCGCAGATGCAGCGCAGAAAGACAAGGGAAGAGAAATATGAAAGAGAACCTAAGAGGCATGGAGGGGAGAACACGGGAATCTAAACTACTCTACAGGGAGGTACCGAAAGAGAAGAATGGAGAGAAGGGGGGAACAGCAATATTTCATTTTCCAGAACTGACGGAAGACATTCATCCTCAGGCTAAAGAAAAGTTGGGAGTTCTGAGGAGGACACACATAAATAAATCTGTATTCAGATATATTATGGCGACACTAGATTCAAAGAAACACAACCAGTGTATAATTTTGCCCAGGAAAGTCTGGGAAATTCGTGGGTCACTGAGGCTTAAGCCTGAGTAGAATTTCCAGAGGCAGAGAGTATGGTGAAGTACTCTTGCCGGGAAGGTCCCATGGATGGAGGAGCCTGGTAGGCTGCAGTCCATGGGATCGCTATGAGTCGGACACGACTTCACTTTTGCTTTTCACTTTCATGCATAGGAGAAGGAAATGGCAACCCACTCCAGTGTTCTAGCAGCAGCAAGAAATAGTAAGAAAATAGGCGATTCCAGCCTGTGGGACTAGTTTCTGAACAGGTTTTAACTATTTGTTTTGAATTAAGTTACCTAGACCTTGGATACCTGTCTGTTAACCAGAAGTTTCAAGGGACCCACACCTGCTCTGTATCTTCCCTCAAGCCTCTCTTTTTCCTTTTTATTTGCCTGTTTATTCATTTATGATCATGCTGGGTCTTTGCTGCCCTGTGGGCTTTTTCTCTAGTTGTGGCAAGCAGGGCTATTCTTCGTTGCAGCTTGCAGGATTCTCCTTGCAGTGGCTTCTCTTGTTGCGGAGCACGGGCTTCAGGCACGCAGGCTTCAGCAGCTGTGGCCCACGGGCTTAGTTGCGCCGTGGCATGTGGAATCTTCCTGAACCAGGGATCGAACCCCCGTTCCCTGTACGGGCAGGCAGGTTCTTAATCACTGAGCCACGAGGAAAGTCGAAGTCCGATATTTGACCTCCCTGTTCAGGTACCGTGCTCTGTCTCTGAGATCCACCATGATTCCACAGCCCTGGGTAGGTCCCTTTCTGAGACCACTCGTAACCATATTGCCCTTCGAGGCCTCCCCCTCCTTTGGGGGCTGAGTTGAAGTTGGACTGTCCAACCTTCCTTCTGTCTACTTGGGGTCCTTCGGGGCAAAGAGAGCCCCTGCTCTGACTTGGACAGCAGGGGCTTGCCCTGCTTCATCTGTGCCTGGTTAGCAGGGCCAGCGGCTTTGGAGGAAAAGAACAACCTGGCCATGGTAATTGCCTCATGAAAGCTGCATGTTGCTGGAGGGGGAGGGAGGGTCTGGAGAGGAAGGGGGAGAGGGCTTAATAGGAAGCAAATGCCAGAGAAGAGCCTGGTGGGGACCCTCTCCCAATGCATGGCGTTAGCATTCCTCAGACACCTGCAGTCTCTTGGCCCTGGCTGGAGCTGGGCTGGGCTGGCTCCTCCCTGCTGCTGCACAGAACAGAAAGATGCGGTTTGGTTCCAATTAAGGGGGCAGAGAGCAGAGGTGGGTGTGAGACAGGAGACTTCTTTCTTGTATTTTTGAGAGCGTGCGATTTTATCTGGCAGTTGTTGAATTCCTCTTCACCTTATGGCCGTTTATGGTGTCAGGGAAAGAGCACTGGGCTTTGGGACCAGATGAACCTGGTCTGATCCCTTTCCTGGCTTTGTGGCTGTAGAAAAAGCCCCAAATCTCTGTTTGAATAATGAGGAATCATATCTACCTAACACGGTTGCTGCAACGAATAAACAAGGTGGACCACTTGAAGGCAACTAGCAGAGTGTTTATTATGGTAATGGACACTCAGAAACTACCTTTCTCTATCCCTGGACTGTAAATCCTTGTATGGGAAGGATGGCGTCTGGTCCATCTCTATGACCCTCAAGGAGCCTCCTGTGGAGCCAGGCACACAAAAGCGACTGTTGAGTAAATGAGGGAGTGAATCCCCCGCACACTGAGCCCCCAGCCCCCACACTGGAGCAGGTCAAAGGTTAGCTCAGAAGCCTGAGATGCCAGGAAAGGAAAATGCTGAGTCCCCGAGGTCATTAAAATGAGTATGTGGCAAGCTGGCTTTAGCCTGTAGAAAGGCAGTCTCTGCTTCCTTGAAGAGTGACTTGGAGAAGTCACTCCATGTGAGTACTGGGGGCTCTGGGTCCCTCTCGAAGGGAAGAAACTGTCCTGGGGAACCAGGGGCCGCCACTGCCCAGGGACCCACCTGGCCCAGGAAGGATGGCAACCCTCTTCCACTTCTCCCACTTGGTACGTGCAGATGCCGTGTTGGGCTCAGCGAGGGGCAGGCTTGTCTAAGGCTGGAGGAGGGTGTGCTGGTCTCTGGGGTTGGCGCCCCTCCAGCCATGAAGGCCTTTGGCTGGGGCTCCTGTCCACCTGCTTTCCAGCTGCTGCTGGTGGAGCCCTGGTCAGCAGAGGCATCTTCCACGCATCTTAAATCTGTCGTGCCTCAGCGCCAAACATCTGTAGCGTAGATCTGCTGGCTGTTTATTTTCTGTTTGTCTTGGGTGTGACACCATCTCCATTCTTCACTTCAGTGACTCTTCTCTTTATTATTATTGTCTCGACCGCTCTGTTTATTTGCTTCCCCCGAGTCCCAACCACTTTCCCTCTCTTCTCCCACATTTGCCGGGGCCCATGCCAGCCCCCTTGCTTCTCTTCCTCCCCAGCGCCGGGCCCCTCTGCTGGTGTCCCAGGGCCCTGCTGTCCCTGCTGGGAACCTCACTCAAACCAGATGCGGCTTCCTCCTCCTCTTCCTCCTTCTTCCCCTGCTTTGCCAAGGGCTGCACGGGGCCGAGGAGGACGGGAGGCCCTCCACCCACATCCTGCTCCCCATCCTCTGCTTCCTTGCCCAGCTCCTCTGCCCAGGCCAAAGGGAAGCAAGCAGTGCATGACAGGGTGTCCGTTTAGTGCCAGCGGTGAGGGGTGGTGGGCTTTCCTGGTAGCTTAGCTGGTAAAGGAACCACCTGCAGTGCGGGAGACCTGGAGTTGATCGCTGGGTTAGGAAGACCCCCTGGAGGAGGGCATGGCAACCCACTCCAGTATTCTTGCCTGGAGAATCCGATGGACAGAGGAGCCTGGTGAGTTGCAGTCCATGGGGTCACAGAATTGGACACGACTGAGTAAGCAGAGCTCAGCACAGTGAGGGGTGGTGGGCGATGCTGGGCAGGAATCTTACCCCTGAGAGCTCACCTTGCAGGGGCCTTGGTCCCTCCTGCAACACAGCTGCCCCAAAAGGATTTGGGTTCAACCAATGCCATTAAGTGGGGCCTCCCATGTGGCTCTGTGGTAAAGAGCATGCCTGCCAATGCAGCAGATGCAGGTTTGATCCTGCATCTGGGTCGGGAAGAGCCCCTGAGGAAGGAAATGGCAACCCGCTCCAGCATTCTTCCTGGGAAATTCCATGGGCAGAGGAGACTGATGGGCTACAGTCCATGGGGTCGCAAAGAGTCAGACACGACCAAGCAACGGAGCACACACAATACGTAATGACATTAAGTATCTCAAACTCTTGAACCGCAGGTTGTGTCAAGGCCCGTCTGCCTAAATATTGCCTGATTGGTGATATCTTACAACTGGTTAGTACTTAACGGGCTCTGAAAGGCCTTTATTTCCCATCTCAGCCACCCTCCCCACAGTTCTGGAGATGCAGGGTTATCAGCTCCTCATGACAGACATGTCTCAGGTTCCAATATCATTCAGCTGATAAAGACCAAGTAAAGATTTGAACCCAAGTCTGATCTAATGCGAAGAATGGCTGATAAGCTTAAAAACTGGATCTGCCTTTCTCCACCTGGCCCCTTCAAAGTTCCCCTGTTACAATATGTGGGAATGAAACGCTTTTTAACAAATGGGGGAGACGTTCATGGTGGTCCCGTGGCTAAGATCCCTTGCTCCCAATGCAGGAGGCCAGGGTTCAATTCCTGGTCAGGGAACTAGATCCCACATGCTGCAGCTCAGCGTTCACATGCTGTAAACTAAAAAGATTCTGCATGAAGACCGAAGGTCCTGGGTGTCTCAGCTAAGACCCAGCACAACCAAATAAGTAAATAATTGGAACTAAATATTAAAAAACACAAAACAACAAATAGAGAGGGTGTGGGTGTGGAGGCATCAACCAGCCTGGGACATGCCTCTTCGTTTTTGGGATCATTTCTACCCGCCATGGCGGGAAGGGGGAGGTCATTGGAATTTGACCTTTGGGCTTACCTCAGTGGTTGTCAGAGGTGACGTTATAGCTTCCACTGAGCAAAGGATACTAGACTGAGGGAAAGGAGTTGTAACAGAAACTGGACACAGCCTAGCATCAGAGGGGGTGTGGACCAAGGATCAAGACCTTATAAACAGGTCAACCAGGGGCCAGGCCAGGTTTTCTGGAACTTGAGCTTTTATCGTGTGATGGTTAGGCTCTCTTTAAGTAAAAGAATTCACAGGTAAGAACACAGAGTTACCAGGGCCCCTCCCAAGGCCTTGCAAGGAGCCTGCGCAAAGGTCGTGCAGTTCTTGGAAAATCCGCCCCAAACAGAGCTTGAGCAAGTTCAGACAGAGCAGATAGGTGGTTGCTCAGTGGAAGCTGTAGTTTGGAACAGACCAGGATGGTGGTTATCTACCTTTAGGGGCCCAAGACACACCTAGACGCTGTATAAAACATGGGCAGGAACTCGCCCCCAGAAACCTTGCTTCCCTGTGGGTCTGGGTCGGGACTTGGAGCCTGCATTTAAACTCTGGGTCATCCGGATGAGTCTGAGCCTGGATGTTTGGGGATTAATCTCCAGGTAACACTGACCCAGCCCAACAGTGTCATAAGGAAGTTATGGTAAAGAACTAGGAGCCTGGCCATAGTAATAGAGCCAGCCTGGGCCTGAGGCAGAGCTGGGGTCTGCGACCCCAGTTCAGCGGTCCTTTAGGTTTTGCCGCGTTCCTTCAGGTCAAACCTCACTTCCGGAAGTAGCTGGGTCGTTGACGTAGGGGTGGAGACCTGACGGGCGTGAAGCAGGGAGAGGTGGGGATTGTATGGGAGGGAAGCTGTGGGGGACACACACAGCCCCCCTGCTTGGGACTCTTGAAACAGAAGTGACCCTGGACCCCAAAGGCGGTGCCCAGGCCTCTGGGGAGGAGACCTTTAATTGCTGACAGGTGCCTCGGGAGTGGGGCAGAACCTCTCCCAGAGGGAATGTCCAAAGCATTCCAGAGTCCCCAGGGCAAAGGTCACCATCCAGAGTCCCCGGGGCAAAGGTCACCAACAAAGGACTCACACGTTAAGGCGATGCTCTCATTAAGCCAAAATAGTGACTTGTCTTTGTTTATTTTGGCTGGAGGTTTAATCTAAATGTCTGTTGATAAGCGTCTCTTCTTCCCCAGGAGTTTACTCTGAAGACTCGTTACCCAGCAAGGAGACCAGGGGTGGGGAGGACAGGGAGCTGGCTCCTCACTCTCCTTGGCGACCAAGGGGACAGTGGAGAAAAAGCAGCTGGAACAGGGGACACAGAGAGCACCTGCCAGGTGGAGACACACCCACTGCCCGGGGGTTAGAGGGACCTGCCTGGACCCACACCCCTGCAGGCCCCTGGTGCTCAGAGTAGAGCGAGGAGGGGCTTGTTCCAAGTTTCAAGAGGTCTGAGGGGCCCAACAGGCCCAGAGCGTCAGGTGAGACGTCCTTGACCTCTTCACTGCACAACCCCAGGGGATGTCAGCCACAGAAGTATTCTAGGGACAAGGCGGCCTGCTGTCGAGAGCGTAGTGACTTATGTGCGCCCACTCACAGGGAGGAAGGGCGAGGACAGTGGAGGAGGAGGAAGGAGAGGAGGAAGGAAGGAAAGAAGGGACGGAGCGAGGGAGGAAGGGGCACATTTCCCCTGAATCTCTGCTTTGTGTCAGGCCCTGGACTGGGTGGGACGTTCAGGTGGGCAAGGCAGAGAGGCCAGGGAGCAGGGCGGAGCAGGGCCAAGGGGTGGGAGAGGGAAGCCGCCAGAGGAGGGGCCGGGCCCCTTGAAAGCTGCTATTGTTTGAGGTCTCTGCTCAGAGAAGCCCCGAGTAAAAAGAGCTTGTTAGAGAGGGCCAGGCTGGAGACAAGCGGCTCTCAGAGAGCCAGTGAACCGTGCGAAATGACTTAAACTAACATCCCTGACTGCACTGGGCCGGGACCCAGGAGTCAGGACCGTGTGCTCATCAGAAATTCATAGAAGGTGCCCTGCAGCTCGGCTTTCTCTGGCCGCCTTGTTCATTGAGCGGTTTTTTTCTTTCCAGTCCCGCGGCCCTGAAAGGGAGATGGGGGCTGCCTGATGGGGAAGATCAAGTGGCCTTTGAAAACCTCTCTCGGAGTTTATTAAACCCCGGGGCCAGGGCAGGCTGGTCCAGAGGCCCAGCCAGGCCTGGTTCCGCCCCCCCGGCCTCCCCGTGGGGAACCTGGCCTGTTCTCATGTCCCCAGATCAGAGGGCCTGTGCCAGGGACAGGGAGAGGATCCTGAAGGCCCTGGAGAGAACACACGCATCTTTTTCCAGAAGACTGGGCGGGGCAGGGGGTGGGGAACATGAGAGAGGGGGCCTGAGCCAGGTGGGCACACTTCGGCCCCACAAATGACACGGCCTTCTCTCCCTGGGCCCCACAGGACACTGTCTACTTCCTGCAGGACTGCGTCTCCCCACGGCCTCTCCCAAATGTTAGCGCTCTCCACCCAGAGGAGAGGTGGTGGGGACGAGGAAAGGAGGGTCTCTAGGCCGGGTCACAGCTCAGGGATAAGGCAGGGCAGGAAGGTGGCTTCTCAGAGGAAGCCTCGAGTTCCCAGCACCTGGAGCCCTTTCAGACGGAGAGGCCAGAGCTCACACGGGCTGACACTCAGTGGAACCTGCCCCCAACTCCAGAGGGGCTGGCCCGGCTGAGACGGCCCATGGATGTGGGGTGAAGGTCTACCTTCAGCCCAAAAAACTTCTGTGAAAGCACTGTGTAAACTGTGTCAATGGACAGCGTAGTTGTGGTGGATCCGTTTACTCCACAAATGCTTACCGAGGGGCCCCTGTGTGCCAGACACAATGCCAGACATTGGACAGCAGCGAGGAGCAAAGCCGGCCAGGGGGCTGTGAAAGAGACTGCTCTGGAATCAACAGGCTGGTGACCCCAGGCAATGACCGCAAGGCTCTGAGTCAGGAGTGGGAGGGTAGGTGGGGAGGAGCAGAACCGAGACAGAGCCACATTGGACCAGAGCAGCTCCTTTGACCTGTTTATATCCTAGCAGATTTGCGGTCCGATTTCTTTTGAAAAGATAGTTCGCCTGATTTAAAACAAAAACCATCACTCAAACCCCTTTCAACACCTTGTTTTCAACTTTTTTCTCTTGTTTCATTTGCTGTGCCCCCTTTCCATACCATTCCAAGGCTTCTTCTTCCTTCTCCCTAAGGAAAGGGAAGCGAGAATAGGAGATTGCTTTCTCTACCCCCACCCCCAATAGGAGACTGCTGTATCCCAGCATGACTTTTGATTTGGAAACCAGTCTGTCTTGCCCACCCTCTTAAAAAAAAAAAGAAAAATTTTTTTTTTTTCTGCTGAGCTTTGAGGCATGTGGGCTCTTAGTTCCCTGACATGGATAGAACCCATGCCCCCGGCCCTGGAAGCACGGAGTCTTAACCACTGCACCATCAGGGAAGTGCATCAGCCTCTTTTTATACTTCCCCTTCAAACAAGTTCAACGTCCTTTATAGTTTTTCCTAAGCTCCGCAGTAACTGTAGAGAATAAACAGATGGGGGCACTCTGAAGATATAAAGCTAAAGTTCAGAGTCATATATGGTAACTGTCCCTGGCCCTGAATAGAGTGCAAGGTATGAAAAATGGCTGCGTTTCCCCTGCACTGTGGGCCTCTTGCTCCAGGGCCCAGGGGGCTCACAGGCAAGTTTGAAGCACTTACCTCCCAAATTAAGGCCAACTTTCATCCCCTGTTGGCATTACGGGCCAGCACCTTGTCCTACAGGTCCTCGAGACCACAAAGGACATTGGTTTGGGCAGTGATGGTGGTGGTTCTTTTAGCTTAGCCTTCTTGGAGTCAGACACCAGCCAAATCTGGGCAGGCAGCGAGATTTAAGCTCATCTACTGACTCTTCCTGATTGGGAAGGTGGGTGTCGGCAACGCTCTGTTTAGACCGATCCCAAGACCGTCGTTATTTTCCTGAGAGTGTTGCTATTGACTTGTGACGTCTGCCAAGGGTCCAGGTTGGAGGAATGATAAAAATCGGTGCTGTTTCTCCCACTCCTGAACCAGATGAAAAGAGGTGAGACTTACAGTGCTTGTGCTGACTATATTTTTTTCTGAATTAAAAAAAAAAACAGAAAACGAACAATCTGACAGCGAGATGGGATATTTGAATCTGGGAACTATGTCTCAAAGCTCATCTGTGTGTTTACTGCATCCATGTTGCTTCACAGAGGCAGAGTTCTTGCAGCTGGTAGGGACTCCCAAGAGAAATTATACCTTAGTGGTTTGCAAACTACACTCATACAGGCTTGCAATGATAAGTCTTTCTTACAGGGAAATCTTGCACAAAAGCATAAACAAATGCACAGATAACGAGGAGCTGCTCTGGTTGAAAAGGGGAGTGGGAAGCAGGCCCTCCCAGCTGTGAGCATCATCCCTCCCACGCCACCCTCTTCCTATCCCTGTCCTCTGCTGGCTTCCCCAAAACTTGTGAGAACCCATCTGTAGCTACTAATCTACTCCTCTCTGCTTTTAGCAGGGTATTTTAAAACACTTCTGCAGTACACCCTTGTGGATTCATGTCAATGTATGGCAAAACCAATACAGTATTGTAAAGTAAAATAAAGTAAAAATAAAAATTAAAAAAATAAAACACTTTTGCAGAGGTGGAAGAGTTGTGACTCAGGAGTCTGAGTTAAATTAGACTGAGTTGGTACACAGTTATCCTGGCAGCTGTGTCATGATGATACACCTCCACACACACCATTACCCCAACCTGCGTCCTCAAGCTCTCTCCAGTCCCCGTGTCCCAAGCAGTGAACCACCATCTGCTTTTTTTCTTTCTAACCTTACAGGTCCAGGCTGCTCCTACGCCTTGCTGTGCCTGCCCTAACAATATGGCCACATGCCTTTTTCCATGCCCAACAGCTCGATAGGCATCCCACGTCTTAGATCTCGGCCTGGGCTGTGTCGTGGCGCCATCCCTCTTCCCCATTATCTGCCTACCTCCCCTTGCTCTGTCAGTCCAGTGTGTCTGACTCGTTGCAGCCCCATGGACTATAGCCTGCTAGGCCTCTCTGTCCATGAAATGCTCCAGTCAAGAATACTGGAATGGGTTGCCATTTTCTCCTCCAGGGATCTTCCTTGCCCAGGAATCGAACCTGGGTCTCCTGCATTGCAGGCAAATTCTTTACTGTCTAAGCCAGCAGGGAGCCCCTGTGGGTCCACAGTCACCTCTAATTCCCTGCGTGTGTGAGGAGGAGGAAGCAGCAGCAGCCCAGGACTGCAGAGGATAAACCCTTTGCTGTTGAGCTGGGGCCAGCGCCTGGCTCTGTGCCCACGGCTCACTCGCTTCCTCCCCATCTCCTCCTTCTCCGAACCTGTCCCTGCCCTTTTGTGCACGCACTTTCCGGAGGCACCACCTGGTTCTCTTCCCTCCTGCTCTGTGTTCGGTTCATTTCACTCCCGGAAATGCCCTTCTGTCCGAACTTCCTTCTCTGTTTCATTCGAAGGGCCTTTCAGAAGCCACTTGCTTCCCAGGAGCTTCCCTGGGTTAAAGAAAAGTAGAACTCTTTTCCCCTAGTATTTCCACCCATTCATCCATACTTAGCACAAAATCCACCAGCACGTCGTCCCCGGGCATCACGCCAGGGTTCGTTTACTTTATTCTTGGGCGCTGAGCTCTGGTGTCTTCCTGATTTATTCTGCAGTTCAAGGGCCCTCTGCCTGTCTCTGCATGGCTGTTTGACACCATAGCCCACAGGCGGGCATTTCATATAGAGACTACAATGAGAAAAACAAACGGACCCTGTAGAAGGTGGCCTGTGTGGGCTGGGCTGGGCCAAACGCAGGGAGGGGGTGGGATGAAGGGGTGACTTGCAGTTCAGCCTCTTCTTCCTTGCTGGGGAACTTGGGGACTGTGATAGCTTGACTCCCAGGTCCCACCCAAGTCTCCCCTCCTGGGTTGTGTCAGGGACCCTGGCTTTGCTGACAGCCCTCTCCTCACCTCCCCACTCTGTACCTTCCCAAAGGACAGCCAGGGGCGGGCTGCAGTTCAGTGCCTGTCAACTAATTTGGTGGGATGGAAACATTAAACACTCCAAACACTGCTTATTGGAGCTGGGTAAACTCACACACCACAGTTTACTTTGCTGTCAGAAATCCCCTCGCTTACCACAGAGCAGAACCCCCGAGGATGGGGACCCCCTCCTTCCCCACCCACCAGAGGAGACCCCGCCTCTCTCTTGCAGACAGAGACCCTTCTGAGCTTCAGCCCCCAGTCGACCTCTCCTCTCTCTTCCTCACCCCAGCTCTCCTCCTCCTCCTGTCTCTTTCCATCCAACCCTGGATCTTTCCTAATTCTCCCCCGGACTTGGTGTCTCTCAGCAGCTCAAGGCCAGGGGCACTCACCCCTCAGAGCAGAGCGATGGGGCAAGGGAAGGTGAGATCCAGGCATTTTTATAGGGACACGGAGGCATCAGGGTACACCCCTGTTTCCTTCCTCATTCTATGCAGCCTTGGGCTATGAGCCCTCCATTCAGGAGGGGCAGGAGTTGAGATGGAGGTGCAGAACTGGAATATGAGGTTGGAGGAATGTGCAGGCTCCTGGGTAGGTGCCCGGAGGAGTTTTGAGTTAGGAAGGAGGGTGTCCCCGAAGCTGGATAGCTTTGCGCTCAGATGGTAAAAAGTCTGCCTGAAGTGCAGGAGACGCAGATTCGATCCCTGGGTTGGGAAGATCCCCTGGAGGAGGGCATGGCAACCCACTCCAGTATTCTTGCCTGGAGAATCCCATGGACAGAGGAGCCTGGCAGGCTATATAGTCCATGGGATCGCAAAGAGTTGGACATGACTGAGAGACTAACACACACCCACAGATGTTCCTTGACGTGACAGCTCCTGCCCCCCTTGCTGGCCTCTGGCACCCCCACCTCTCCAAAGGCATGTGCAGCCTGGCCAAGGTTTTTTCTTTGGCTCCACTTGGAAGTGCAAACCTTGAGGGCTTGAGATGAAACATATGCTGCTCTGGAATGTGGCTGTGAGCCAAGGGAATGCTCAGAGGCCCCTGCAGACTTTGCAGCCATCTGCCTGGGGTTGTGGTTGGGGTGGGGTGGGGAAGAGGAGGTTTGTGTAACAGACCATTAGGGGCCAGGATAGAGCGATGGAGGCTGAGAGCACCTTCATTCTCTCCACCCCGCTTATGACCATAGCCTCTTTCAACACTCCAGTGGCTCTCAATGTACTGGATTTCCCTCCCTGGGGAGACCCAAAGCTAGGCTGGACCCCAGCCACCGAGGGCCAGGGCCACTGACTCCCAAATGAACAGGTGCTGATTAGTGAGGCATTTTGCATATTTTCTCTGAATGTAGCTCATTTCCAGCCCAGAGGCACAAACGACTGCCCTTGCCATCTTTCCCTGGGACCCATGTTTTCTGCTCTCCCTCTGGGATTCCTTGTAACTTGCCATCCCTGCCCTCTGTGGCTTTTGCTCATCCACTCCCTCAGCTTCCCTGGGCCTCACTGGGCCCACTGGAAAACCCCCTGTTAGAGGGGTCCTTGCCTGCCCTCTTGAGCGTGGTCAGAGAGAAAAAGTTCAGGACGTGCCCTTAGCTTCTCCGAAGCACAGAAATAAGTGGGCTTGTTGAAGTCTGGGTTCCTCACCCTTCTCCGTGGGATGCCCTGTCTGGGTTTTCTTGGATGAGTGCAGGGCCAGGCTGGGAAGTTTCTGGCAGGGACAAGTCACCAGGGAAGTGTGGTCTGTCCTGACAAAGACGTGGCTGGCAGGGACCCCGCCAAAGTCATGGGTCACAGAGCTCCATTCTGGGAAATTGCTGGCAGTGGGGGATGGGAGGGGCTGGCCAGTGAAGGTAGGGAATTCTCAGGGGTTGGGAAGGGCCTTGAAGATGTTTAAACTCAACACTGTAAATTTATTACTATTATTTTTTTTTTTTCACTGATGGTGAACCTAAGAGCCAGAAAAGTAGAAAGTATTAGTCACTCTGCTGTGTCTGACTCTTTGTGGCCCCATGGGCTGTAGCCTGCAAGGCTCCTCTGGCCATGGGATTCTCCAGGCAGGAATACTGGAGTGGGTTGCCAAGCCGTCCTCCAGGGGATCTCCTTGAACCAGGGATGGAACTCAGGTCTCCTGTATTGCAGGCAGATTTTTTTCCCATCTGAGTCACCAGGGTGGCTACGAGAGCCAGAAGGTGAAGACTATTTTTCGGAGGGCATTCTTTGGGTTAGCGGCTGAGCTAGAGTCAGAAGCAGGGCCCTGGACTCCCAATCCAGCGCTGCTTTCCCAAAACACCACCCCCTTGAGTTCTCCATGAGAAATTTCACCCCGTTCTCAGAGCTGTGGAGGTGAGAGTGTTTCCTTAGGACTCCAGTTCCCAGCATTTGAGATCTGCTCCTGAGAGGGGTAGGTTATCTGAGGATGAATGCCCCCCAACCCTTGATGAACCCCAGCACCACACGGGGGTGAGACACACCTCCGGGAGGGACATGTCTGCTTCTCAGGGAGCTGTTCCCCATGGTCACCCGCCGTTCCCTCGTACAGGTTGTGTCCCTTGTGCTCCACCCTCAGCCACAGCGCCTTCGATGAGGAGTGGACGCCTGAGGTCAGCGGGGCATTGGCAGGACTTACAGCCACTCAGTTTTTCCTCTTGAAAACGTTTAAATAAGGGGCTTCCCTGGTAGCACAATGGCAAAGAATCCGCCTGCCAACGTAGGAAAAATAAGCCTGATCCCTGGTCTGGGAAGATCCCACGTGCTGCGGAGTGACGAGGCCCATGTGCCACAACTACTGACCTCGTGTGCTGCAACTACTGAAGCCCAGGCGCTTAGCACCTGTGCCCTGCAACAAGAGCAGACACCGCAACGAGGAGCCTGCGCACCACGCAAAGAGGAGATCCGTGCTCGCCGCAACTGCAGAAAGCCTGTGTGCAACAGCGAAGGCCCAGAGCAGCCAAAAATGAAGTAATAAAGTTTTTCAAGTTTGAAATGAAAAACCATAGACTCTTCAGCCATTTAGTTGTAGAGAGCTGGACTAAAACTTCTTTCTCAATGAGGGCTTGAGCCAGGACCCCTGGGGTGAAACCACAGACAAACCAAGTAATCCACAGAAAAGTTTAGACAGGAGACTCTGTAGCCCAGGAGGAGAACTATGAGGCCTGGTTCTTCACTTATTTGTCCTCCAATAGTTGTGGGGTTTTTTTTTGGCTGCTTAGCATGCAGGATCTTAGTTTCCCCACGAGGGATCAAGCCCACATCCCCTGCAGTGGAAGTGCAGAGTCTTAACCACTGGACCACCAGGGATGTCCCTATCCACTTTTTGTATGTTAATGGGTTTCTGCCTCTTGGGACCCAAAGCACTTTGACCAGAAGTAATGAGAAAGGGAGTGTTTTAGCATAAAATTCCCAAACAAGCCTGACTCAAATAAGACTGGACCAGAGCTGCCAATGGGCAAGGTATATTCCCACTCTGTCAAAGCAGAGATGGGACTCTGGGGGCAGAATTTAGGGACTACTGCTATCCCATGCCATGTTACTAGGAGAAGAGAACTCGGTTACAGACCATGACTTACTCCTCCATCTTCCGTCAGAGAGAAAGCTTCTCTGTTGTGGGGACTCTCGCTTGAGAAGCCCTCTGTATCCTGTTTCACCTCCTAGAGAGTGTTGGAATGAACGTAGTTCTTCTTGGTGGAGAAACATCTATTGTATCCACGACTGTTACCCAGTATTACTCTAATCTCCCAGGAGGCTCAGTGGTAAAGAACCCACCTTCCAATGCAGGAGACTTGGGTTCAATCCCTGGGTCAGGAAGATCCCCTGGAGGAGGAAATGGTAACCCATTCCAGTATTCTTGCCTGGAGAATCCCATGGACAGAGGAGCCTCCTGGGCTACAGTCCGTGGGTTCGCAAAGAGCTGGGCACTACCGAACAGGCACGCACAATGGAAATACTATCATTTGCGTGTGTGCTGAGGGTGGGGGAAAGATAGTCAGGTGATTGCCGGAATGTGAATTTGAGGGTCAAAGATATGATCATGCCCATCTAAGTTGATTCAGGGACTTGGGGTTTGGAATAGGGTGACAGACCGTGAGTGTACTCCACACTGGCTCCAAGCAGAGAGAGACCAGCCCCACCCCAGGTCCCATCTCCCATCTGGAAGACAGAACTGTATCTTGCAGCAAAGCTCCATCTGCCAGCCAGATGAACCGTACCTGTAAAAACTTCCCACATCAAGCCCCGTGGGGCTAAAGCCTCTCCCAGAGCCTGCTGACAACAGGAAAAACAATCCCAGAATGACATTTCCTGAAGGACTCAGAGACGCTTACTGTTGAGGAGGGATCAGGGAGTTCGACGTTGTCCACAGACATCTCAGGAAGGACTCCTGCCATGGGAGAGGGACGGGAGAGGCCAGGACAAACATGGGGAGAATAAGCAAAATCATATGCTCAAAAAGAGGTCCCTACCTCCATTGTAACAAAAATCCCTACCATTTATTGAATGCCTCCAAAGTAGCAGGCCTCCTACCAAAGTCAGTTCATTTAGTTGTCATTACCCTCCAGAGTAAGCACGACTTTCCTCATTTCTCAGAGGAGGAAAATGCAGCTCTGAGAGGGCAAGTAGTTTTCCAATGACCGTGGGCATGCCACCTGGCCTGCTGCTTCATGTCTCTAAAATAGAATGTCTTCCAGATACTAGGGGACCACTATGGGACTTCCCTATAGCTCAGATGGTAAAGAATCTGCCTGTAATGCAGAAGACCCAGGTTCAATCACTGGGTCAGGAAGATCCCTGGAGAAGGGAGTGGCAACCTGCTCCAGTATTCTTGCCTGGAGAATCCCACAGACAGAGGAGCCTGGTGGGCTACAGTTCGTGGGATCACAAACAGTCGGGCAGGACTAAGCGACTAACATACATGGGGAAACAGGGATGAAACGGAGCTCGATGAGTATCAGTCAACTTCAGACTGTGGTCTTGGTCCTCTTGGAAAGTGAAAGTGAAAGTCGCTCAGTTGTGTCCAACTCTTTGCAACCCCATGGACTATAGTCCATGGAATTCTCCAGGCCAGAATACTGGAGTAGGTAGCCTTTCCCTTCACCAGGGGATCTTCCCAAGCCAGGGATTGAACCCAGGTCTCTTGCATTGCAGGCAGATTCTTTATCAACTGAGCCACAAGGGCAGCCCAACTGATAGTCTAAAGAAGGAAAGGCGCAGAGGAGAGTTCCTGAAACTAACAAGTGTCTTTTTGAAAAATAAACTTGCCAAAGTCTGACTACTCAGAAATGCAGGCCACACTTTGAAAGCAGGTCCTTAGAAAGCTGATGGTTATCAGAGCTGCTCTCCAGCAATGGCCTTTGGGGATTATAGCATATTCCTTGGGAAATCTTCATCTTCATCGTCTGGGGAAGCTTCAATCTTTCGGGCAAGAGCCAGAAGTCATTTCAGATTTGGGTGAGTCATCAAAGTGGGCTGTATTATTTCAGGTCCAACTGAGGTGTGACCCTCCTTCACTGAAGTACCTGGTGTCATCAAAAACACAAAGGAGCCCTTGGGGTTTGATGGAGCCCGGGATCCCATGAAGTGAAGAAGTGAAAGTCGCTCAGTCGTGTCTGATTCTTTGCAAACCATGGACTATATAGTCCATGGAATTCTTCAGGCCAGAACACTGGAGTGGGTAACCTTTCCCTTCTCCAGGGATCTTCCCAACCCAGGGATTGAACTCAGGTCTCCCACATTGCAGGCGGATTCTTTACCAGCTGAGCCACAAGGGAAGCCCCAAGACCCCATGGTGACTGGCATGTCCTTGCAGGGGCTGTGGGGAGGCCTTGAACAAGATCTAAGGGGTCGTCAGAGGGAGAGACATGATCAGACCCAATCAGGGCATAAGTAAAAACATACATGGTTCCATAAAGTGGCCTGGGAAAGATGCCACATTAATAAAAGGAAAAATGCAGAGGAATGTGTGAGGAGGGAGCCTCTGAGAATACGCGAGTGCCTATAAACTGGGCTCTGCAAACCCCACCCCCATCTCTGCTCCAACTTGTTTTTCATTAAGACTCAACGACAAGCCCTAAAGAAACCAGACTGTTCTTGGAGGCAGTAGAGGGTGGAGCTGGGCACCTGGCTTGGGTCTTACCTCCCCTAATCCTCTGTATGTTCCCTGCCTGGTCTCTTCCCTTCCACACATCCCTGGGGCCAGCTGCCCTAAGTAATGCTCCCTCTGGGTGTCGTACGAGCACTGCTGTCTTGGCAGGCCAGAATGCCTGGTGTAAGGAGGAGGGTTAGAGTGGGTGGGGTGCTGGAGGGCCTTCATTTCCACCTGAAACACTATATCGTGGGAGTCATTTTCCCCTTCATCTCCCCCAAATTGGCCTTAGGGACCAGCCAGTCCCTTGACAGCCAGCCAAAACCTTATCACATTTCCAGGCCCCAGCCCAACAGAAAGTGAGCTGGAACTGCAATCAGCGGGTAGCTCCCAGGTGGAACTTGCCGAGAGTCAATAATCAGAAAGGCAAACACTGACAGCAGTTGAGGGGAAGGAGGAGAACTGGCCTGCATGCTGGAGGTGCTCCCGGTTTACGGCGTGTGGGGAACAGACACTGACATGAACATAAAAGCAAAACTGAGAAAAGATAATGCAAAGGTCAGTGCCTCAGCAAAAATGATCAACTAAGCCCTTAGCATCGAGGAAGTGACAGAGAAAGGACCATGGGAATGACCAGACCAGCTTGAGTCTGCTGGGATCACTCACAGCAGTTTTGGGGAGGAGATAAGTCTTGCAAACTCAGGTCTCAAGTCTTAAGACCTGAAGCCCAAAAGACTAAGGTAGCTACGGAAATGAGTTGCTGCTGTTCAGTCCATAAGTCATGTCTGACTCTTTGAGACCCCATGGACTGCAGCATACCAGGCTTCCCTGTCCTTCACTATCTGCTGGAGTTGAGTTGGTGATGGCATCCAACCATTTCATCCTCTGTCGTCCCCTTTTCCTCCTGCCCACGATCTTTCCCAGCATCAGAGTGTTTTCCAGTGAGTCGGCTCTTCCCATCAGGTGGCCAAAGTATTGAAGCTTCAGCTTCAGCATCAGTCCTTCCAATGAATATTCAGGACTGATTTCCTTTATGATTGACTAATTTGATTTCCTTTCTGTCCAAGGGACTCTCAAGAGTCTTCTCCAACACCGCAGGTCAAAAGCATCAGTGCTTCCATGCTTAGCCTTCTTCATGGTCCAACTCTTACAACCATACATGACTACTGGAAAAACCATAGCTTTGACTACACAGACCTTTGCTGGCAAAATGATGTCCACGTTTTTTAATCTGCTGTCTAGGTTTGTCATCGCTTTTCTTCCAAGGAGCAAGTGTCTTTTAATTTTATGGCTGCAGTCACCATCAGCAGTGATTTTGGAGCCCCCAAAATAAAATCTGCCACTGTTTCCATTCTTCCCTCATCTATTTGTATAAAGTGATGGGACTGGATGCCATGATCTTCATTTTTCGAATGTTGAGTTTTAAGCTAGCTTTTTCACTCTTCTCTTTCACCTTTATCAAGACGCTCTTTAGTTCCTCTTCCCTTTCTGCCATTAGAAGAGTATCATTTGCATATCTGAGGTTGTTGATATTTCTCCCTCAGACAGTCTTGATTCCAGCTTTTGAGTCATCTGGCCTGGCATTTCGCATGGAAGCAGGTGGATATTTGCTCTTGAGTGACAGCATTTGCCAGGCTTGGTAATGGAGGGGCACAGCTGAGTTGGGGAGACATGCAGCAGGCTACATTTTGCTGAAGTGGAGGGTTGAATTAGTATGAGTACCACAAGTAGTTTGTGTGAGTGGTTTGACTGTGGGGAGAACAGTTGTCAGAGCAATTAAATTCTGAAAGTGTGACCTAGGAGGCCACAGTTCAGTCACTCAGTCAAGCCCGACTCTTTGGAACCCCATGAATTGCAGCACGCCGGGCCTCCCTGTCCATCACCAACTCCTGGAGTTCACTCAAACTCATGTCCATCAAGTTGGTGATGCCATCCAGCCATCTCATCCTCTGTCATCCCCTTCTCCTCTTGCCACCAATCCCTCCCAGCATCAGGGTCTTTTCCAATGAGTCAACTCTTCACATGAGGTGGCCAAAGTCCTGGAGTTTCAGCTTTAGCATCAATCCTTCCAAAGAAATCCCAGGGCTGATCTCCTTCAGAATGGACTGGTTGGATGTCCTTGCAGTCCAAGGGACTCTCAAGAGTCTTCTCCAACACTACACTTCAAAAGCATCAATTCTCCAGCACTCAGCTTTCTTCACAGTCCAACTCTCACATCCATACATGACCACAGGAAAAACCATAGCCGTGACTAGACAGACCTTTGTTGGCAAAGTAATGTCTCTGCTTTTGAATATGCTATCTAGGTTGGTCATAACTTTCCTTCCAAGGAGTAAGCATCTTTTAATTTCATGGCTGCAATCACCATCTGCAGTGATTTTGGAGCCCAGAAAAAAAAAGTCAGCCACTGTTTCCACTGTTTCCCCACCTATCTGCCATGAAGTGATGGGACCAGATGCCATGATCTTCGTTTTCTGAATGTGGAGCTTTAAGCCAACTTTTTCACTCTCCTCTTTCACTTTCATCAAGAGGCTTTTTAGTTCCTCTTCACTCTCTGCCATTAGGGTGTGTCACCTGCATATGGAGGTTATTGATATTTTTCCCAGCAATCTTGATTCCAGCTTGCTCTTCTTCCAGCTCAGAGTTTCTCATGATGTACTTTATACAGAAGTTAAATAAGCAGGGTGACAATATACAGCCTTGATGTACTCCTTTTCCTATTTGGAACCAGTCTGTTGTTCCATGTCCAGTTCTAACTGTTGCTTCCTGACCTGCATACAGGTTTCTCAAGAGGCAGGTCAGGTGGTCTGGTATTCTCATCTCTTTCAGAATTTTCCACAGTTTATTGTGATGCACACAGTCAAAGGCTTTGGCATAGTCAATGAAGCAGAAATAGATGTTTTTCTGGAACTCTCTTGCTTTTTCGATGATACAGCGGATGTTGGCAATTTGATCTCTGGTTCCTCTGCCTTTGAAGCCTGGCTTGGAGAATTTTAAGCATTACTTTACTAGCATGTGAGATGAGTGCAATTGTGCGGTAGCTTGAGCACTCTTTGGCATTGCCTTTCTTTGGGATTGGAATGAAAACTGACCTTTTCCAGTCCTGTGGCCACTGCTGAGTTTTCCAAATTTGCTGGCATATTGAGTGCAGCACTTTCACAGCATCATCTTCCAGGATTTGAAACAGCTCCACTGGAATTCCATCACCTCCACTAGCTTTGTTCGTAGTGATGCTTTCTAAGGCCCACTTGACTTCACATTCCAGGATGTCTGGCTCTAGATTAGTGATCGCATCATCATGATTATCTGGGTCGTGGAGATCTTTTTTGTACAGTTCTTCCGTATATTCTTGCCACCTCTTCTTAATATCTTCTGCTTCTGTTAGGTCCATACCATTTCTGTCCTTTATTGAGCCCATCTTTGCATGAAATGTTCCCTTGGTAACTCTAATTTTCTTGAAGAGATCTCTAGTCTTTCCCATTCTGTTGTTTTCCTCTATTTCTTTCCATTGATTGCTGAGAAAGGCTTTCTTATCTCTCCTTGCTATTCTTTGGAACTCTGCATTCAGATGCTTATATCTTTCCTTTTCTCCTTTGCTTTTCACTTCTCTTCTTTCCACAGCTATTTGTAAGGCCTCCCCAGACAGCCATTTTGCTTTTTTGTATTTCTTTTCCATGGGGATGGTCTTGATCCCTGTCTCCTGTACAATATCACGAACCTCTGTCCATAGTTCACCAGGCACTCTATCTATCAGATCTAGTCCCTTAAATCTATTTCTCACTTCCACTGTATAATCATAAGGAATTTGATTTAGGTCATACTTGCATAGCTAGTGGTTTTCCCTACTTTCTTCAATTTAAGTCTGAGTTTGGTAATAAGGAGTTCATGATCTGAGCCACAGTCAGCTCCTGGTCTTGTTTTTGCTGACTGCATAGAGCTTCTCCATCTTTGGCTGCAAAGAATATAATCTGATTTCAGTGTTGACCATCTGGAGATGTCCCTATGTAGAGTCTTCTCTTGTGTTGTTGGAAGAGGGTGTTTTCTATGACCAGTGTGTTCTCTTGGCAAAACTCTATTAGTCTTTGCCCTGCTTCATTCCGCATTCCAAGGCCAAATTTGCCTGTTACTCCAGGTGTTTCTTGACTTCCTACTTTTGCATTCCAGTCCCTTATAATGAAAAAGACATCTTTTTTGGGTGTTAGTTCTAAAAGTCTTGTAGGTCTTCATAGAACCGTTCAACTTCAGCTTCTTTAGCGTTACTGATTGGGGCATAGACTTGGATAACTGTGATATTGAATGGTTTGCCTTGGAAACGAACAGAGATCATTCTGTCATTTTTGAGATTGCATCCAAGTACTGCATTTCAGACTCTTTTGTTGACCATGATGGCTACTCCATTTCTCCTAAGGGATCCTGCCCACAGTAGTAGATATAATGGTCATCTGAGTTAAATTCACCCATTCCAGTCCATTTTAGTTTGCTGATTCCTAGAATGTTGACGTTCACTCTTGCCATCTCCTGTTTGAACCACTTCGAATTTGCCTTGATTCATGGACCTAACATTCCAGGTTCCTATGCAACATTGCTCTTTACAGCATCGGACCTTGCTTCTATCACCAATCACACCCACAACTGGGTATTGTGTTTGCTTTGGCTCCACCCCTTCATTCTTTCTGGAGTTATTTCTCCACTGATCTCCAGTAGCATATTGGACACCTACCGACCTGAGGAGTTCCTCTTTCAGTATCCTATCATTTTGCCTTTTCATACTGTTCATGGGGTTCTCAAGGCAAGAATACTGAAGTGGTTTGCCATTCCCTTCTCCAGTGGACCACATTCTGCCAGACCTCTCCACCATGACCCATGCATCTTGGGTGGCCCCACACAGCATGGCTTAGTTTCATTGAGTTAGACAAGGCTGTGGTCCATGTGATTAGATTGACTAGTTTTTCTGTGATTATGGTTTGTGTGTCTGCCCTCTGATGCCTCTCACAACACCTACCGATACTTGGGTTTCTCTTAATGTTGTAGAGGCCACAACATTGTCCAAAGATTTCTGAAAATCTAGCTATGTTGCTACCTCTGTTCCTGGAAGCAGAGACCCAGGTGCATTTTATCCTTGGACATCTATCCAGGCTAGAAAGTTTGTCTCTTTGCTTTGAGTTGATGGGGAAATTCTTTGGTGACCCATCCCCAGCTCCTGGGGTTGTGATCAGATACAGAGCTGGATGGACTGTCATCTTTGCTTAGGAATTTGTGCAGGGACTCAAGGGGCAGGAAGCAGCTGAGATGCCTCCAGTTAGCGCTGCAACCCTAACACTCCCTAAAAGAAGCTCAGTGGGAGACCTGACAGACACTGCATTGTTCAGCTGTACAGCTGGGAGCAGCTGCAGGGCCCCCAGGGCTCCCCAAGTATGGGGACTCTGGATAACCTTCAGCCCAAGCTCACAGACATCTGGTGAGATCAGTGGCGTGCCAGGCTGACTGGTGTGGTACCCAGGTTGGGCTGGTCAATGACAATGGCAAAGGCCTTAAAGAGCTTGTATTCTAAACTAAAAGACATCACGTTGATGTCGTGGAAGGTTGGAGAAAGGGAGGTAGAGGGACTCTTTTGGGTGGAGTGGGGGGAACAGTGTCCTCATATCATCTTTGGAATAGCTGGCTAAGTCCTCCCCTCTCCCAGCCCAAGCTCCAGATGGCAACAGGCTGAGTCATTTTCCCAAGGACTTGGGAAACCGTCCCTCCCCAAGAGGGAGGCCAAACAGAAACTGAGTCAAGGAACCAGACAGTTTCTGAGCGAAAGAATCAGAGTGAAAAAGGGCCTCAAAGAGCAGACTATTTGAGACTTCCACATTACAGTACCTAGAAAAGTGAGGCAATCCACTCAGAGTCATGTCCCTTGTTTGTGCCAGAGGCAGAATTTGAAGGCCAGGGGTCAGGCCATTGCTCTTTTGGATGAAGACACTCCATCCAGCTCTCCAGGGGCTGGCAGTGGCCAAGATTAAGGTGAAAGGGGCAGGAATTGGGCAATACAGTGGGTCCATTTCAACATAAACTGATCAGTGTACAAATGAGGTGCAACATTAGAGGCTAATGAGCATTACAGATAGAGGGGCAGTATAAGCAGTGGGAAGAACAAACAGCTCTGAGTCGACAGACTGGGGTTTAGATTCCTAGTCTTGTCCCCTGTGTAACAGGGAAAATGTGGCAGTCTTTCTGAGCCACCTATAAAATGGGGCCAACATATACCGTAGGATTCTTGTAAGAAATAGCACATGTGAAGGTAATTTGTGTACAGGAATCATTTAGGCAAATGATTTAGCCATTATTATGATTATCAGGATTGTCATGGGTAAGGCTGTTGAGTTTGAAGACTGGAATAGTTAGAGTTACTTCCCTGATGGCTCAGCAGTAAAGAATTCACCTGTCAATGCAGGAGATTCAGGTTCGATCCCTGGGTCTGGAAGATCCCCTGGAGAAGGAAATGGCTACCCACTCCAGTATTCTTGCCTGGGAAAACCCGTGGACAGAGGAGCCTGGTGGGCTGCAAGTCCTTAGGGTCCCAAAGAGTCAGACACAACTTAGCGACTAAACAAGAACAACAAAAAAATAGAGTTAGGGTTCTCCTAGTTCTCTGAGCTTCTCAGCAGAAAAAGGAAATCTGATCATTGACAAGGGTTCTACTTCATCTTGGGCTCACCCAGATTCAGCTGTAGGAGCAGAATTAGGGCAAAACCCAAGGCCTGGGTGGGAGCTCATCTATAAAGTGAGGAGCCTTCAGGATGAGGGTTTCTAGTCTCCCGTTTCTGCCTCAGGAGTTCTGGCTTCCCTGAGAAGTGCCTCTTGCAGAGGAATGAAGCCTGATATCTCTCTACCTGAACAAGGTCCCTCTGACTATCTGGAGGGTAATAGGGAAGCCAGGAGATGAGAAGAGGAAGGAGTCAGGATTGGGGGCGGGGGGGTGGTGACTACTGCCAGCCACGAGGCCACATGCTTCAGCCAAAGCCACTTGGAGCCGCTTGGACAAAGGCATCCTGGCATCCTCTCTAGCAGGCCTGATGACACAGCCCTCCTGACCTTGAGTACCAGCACTGGGCGGGAAGTTATGGCTCAGGGATTAAACTAGGGGAGCACTATGGGGTACCTCGAAGGGGAAGGCTCGGGAAAGGGAGGGCCCTGTTGTGCTCCAGTCCAGAGCAGCAGCACTTTTCATAGGTAAAAAGCCCCGCTGTGCAGGCTGATCTCATTCCTGGCACGCGCTCCCCGCTCGTTGCAGACGCCTGCAGGTCTGTTTTAATATCTGCAGCAACCACATTCCTGAACAGGGTGGGTAAGAGGCTTTCTGGACAAGACTGCTTTCCATCAGAAATTATTCAATTCACCAGGGTCAGATATTTTATAGAGAGCTGGATTGCTTCTTGTTTTTGTTTTTTAAAGAAGAAAATGAAAATTCAGAGAGAATGACTGAAAGCAGGAACTAGAGGCAGAGAAAAGTCTTGAGGACTGGAGAAGGGAAGGGAAACCTGGGGTCATTGGTGAGGGAGAGAAAGGGATGAAAGACAGGTAAAAGGTCTGGGAAAGAGCCCACTCTCGGGGTGTCACCCTGCCTAGACTTCCTCAGACCCTGATGGGTTTACCTGTCACCGTCATTCATTCATCCATCCACTCAACACACATTTAACTGCTACCCTATGCCAAGTGCTGTGCCAGAAATACAAGAAATCATATTAGTTATCTATTTCTGTGTAACAAATTACCATAAAACTCAGTGACTTAAAGCAATACATGTCTATTTTCTCACGGGTTCTGTGGGCCAGAAGTCCAGCACAGCTTAGCCGGGCCCTCGGCTTCAGGGGATCTCATATGGCTGTTGATCAAGGCTTTGACCAGGGCTGGAGCCTCATCTGCAGGCTCCGCTGGGGAAGGATCTGCTTCTGGGCTCAGATGATAGTGGGCAGAGTTTAGCTGATCAAGAATTGTTGGGTTGAGGGCCTCGGTGGCCAACGTGTCCTCAGACAGAGGCTGTTCTCAGTCCTTGCCACAAGCACAAGCTAGAGACGATAGCGCAGGCGAACAAGTAGGGCCTCCCAGGTGGCTCAAAGGTAAGGAATCTGCCTGCGGATGCAGGAGATGAGGTTTCACTCCCTGGGTCAGGAAGATCCCTTGGGTCCCCTGGATGGCAACGCACTCCAGTACTCTTGCCTGTGAAACCCCATGGACAGAGGAGCCTGGTGGGCAGCAGACCATCGGGTTGCAAAGAGTCAGACATGACCGAGCAACTAAACGACAACAAGAGCAAGTCACAACTTTGTGTAGCGTAATAATAGAAATGATGTCATGTCACTTTCGCCATGTTCTATTGATTAGAAGCACGTAGTAGGTCCTGCCAGGCTCAAGGGAGGGGATTTCACAGATATGTGAATACCAGGACATGTGGATTGCCCACGACCATCTGAGAGTCTGCCTGACACACAAGTCCGGTTGTTTCCTGCCTTCAGAAGACTCAGTTAACAATGATCATCCCAGGAGTTATGGCAAGTGCGGTGTACTTACACGCACTTGTAGGGTGCTAGGTTCTTTTGTATGTTTGCTTTTAATCACTATTTGAAAAAATTGAAAATGTTAGTCCCTCAGTCATGTCTGACTCTTTGCGACCTCATGGACCGTAGCCCGCAAGGCTCCTCTCTTCATGGAATTCTCCAGGCAAGAATACTGGAGTGGGTAGCCATTCCTTTCTCCAGGGGGTTTTCCTGACCCAGGGATCGAATCCTGGTCTCCTGCATTGCAGGCAGATTCTTTACTGTCAGAGCCACCAGGGGAGCCCAATCCCTATTTAGGAGGTACGCTTGCTACCTTCTCTCTGGGTGAGATAACAGAGTCTCAGAGAGATCACAGTAGCAAGGGATCTAAGAGATTTTGAACTCACATTTGTCAGACTTTAAAGGCTCTGTTCCTACGCCGTCTTCTCTGCCTCCCAGATGAAGGTCACTATAACCTGGGCAGGACTAGACAGTCTCTGTGACTGGGGCACCGGCGAGGGCTTCAGAGGTGAGGACAGAGAAGGAGCACTGCTCAGGCAGGAAGCGGGGCCCTGGAGGAAGTCCAGGGGTGGAGGAGACCCGATCCTTTGCTCTTGAGGAGCCCTTGAGGTTCAAGTGGGGAACCAGACCAGACAGCAGACCCGGGGCGCTTGCTGGGAGCGGCAGCAAGTGCAGACTGAACAGCTGTTTGA
Source organism: Capra hircus (assembly GCF_001704415.2). Classification (NCBI taxonomy): domain Eukaryota; kingdom Metazoa; phylum Chordata; class Mammalia; order Artiodactyla; family Bovidae; genus Capra; species Capra hircus. The sequence goes on along the minus strand of NC_030836.1, from coordinate 28,824,928 downwards.
AGGAGCTCTGAAGAGACGGGAAGCCGGTGGCTGTTTAGATTAGTTTTCTAATTGGCTGAGTGTTACCAAAGGCTCTTGTGTATACAATGGGGATCGTTCGTCTTGTCTATTTGTATATCCACTCATGTTCTGTCACTCCCTGATCAGCTCAGCTGTCTGCCTCTTACTGTCAGTTTTAGCCCCAGAGAGGGCTCAAGTCTACAGGAGGGGACGCTTTCTCCCTGGGCCCCAGCAGGGCGCAGCAGCAGGAGGGACACTCCCCAGCCTCAGCCCCAGCTAGCGCCCCTTCCTGCAGGGCCCCCACACCCATTCCAGCCATCATAACCCATTCATTTGCAGCAAGTGGGCTTACGTGTGTTACCATGTAACACGACAAGCCTGGAAGCTCGGCTTTGTTTCTGTAAAATGGGAAACCCCAGAGAGAGGTCAGATAACTCTCTGGGCGTGACCTGCACAGTCAGGAAGTGGCTGAGCCAAGCCTTGAACTTAGGTCCCACTCTTTGACTTTCTTGTGTGGTCTGTCAGTCTGCCCCACAAGACACGCCACACCCCTCAAGGAATTTCCTTGCTCAAGAAGCCGTAAAGGGTCCCCTTGGCTGACAGGGTCAGCCCATTCTCATGCTTTTGCCCATCTTTCAGGACCCTCCAGTACTTGCCCACACCCCCTCCTCCAATTCCCCATGAACCCATTTTAATTCCATCATGAGCTTCTATAGAACTGAGTCCTGGTTTCCTAACTCCTGGAAATACCTCAAGTTTGTTGGTTCCCTCTCAAATGATTGGTATGTTTAGATCAGGGACCAAGAGACCAACTTCCCCCACCATCCTCCCAACCCAGGCACAAAGTAAGTGATTTTGCCTTGACTGATAATGAAGGAGGGAAGCATGACTATGTGGCTAGGAGGACAGCTAAGGAGATGAGGGTTTATTTCCAAGGCAGAAATGAGTCTGCCCGTGGGGACGCCTGCCCTGGTCATTACAGTAAGTTCCCTACGTAGAAACCTCCAAGTTGCAAACTTTCAAAGATGTGAACATGAGTTCCTTCAACATCAGGCTCCAGTGACATTGCATCTCGTCCTCCGCCTCCTGTTGCTGACGATCCTTCAGCTCTACCCTCTCCCATCCCATCTCCCTTCTCCACCAGTAGCTCTTCCTGCCTGTTCACTCCAGGCCAGACCCCCTATGCCAGCTGTTGTACTGCACTGCTGCACTTTTCAAGGTACTGGACTGGAAGATTAAAAATGTTTTCTTTGTGTGTGTATGTCTGTTCATTATATATTATTTGCGAGAAAAATATTATAAACCTAGTACAGTACAGTACTGTGTAGCTGACTGTGTTAATCGGGTGCTTAGATTAAGTTTGCTGGACTTTTGAAGAGGTTGGACTTCCATTCCGAGAGGGCTCTCTAGGTGTCTGTTAACAGGTTTTCTGTCACACATACGCATATGCGATAAGGGGGAAGGGGTGGGGGAGAAGCACCTCTTTACATATCGTGATGACACGCCTGTCACACCCTGGGGAAGGGTGGCAAAGAGAAGGTCCACTCCTCAGTAACACTCAACCAGATTTGGTTCCATTTAGAGAATTAGAGAAATTCTATACAAACTGGATGAACAGTTAGTGACCTGTTGGTTTCCCCGATCACTACCAGTCCTATATATAACTACCTGAGGCATAGCTATAGCTACCACTGATGAAGCACTTCCTATGACGTTTTACAAATGCTCTGCAAAAGTGACCACACTTAGTCTTCAAAATTGTTCTGTAAATTAGCATTAGTATCCTTTCTGTTGGAAATTGATGTTCACAGAGACGAGGGAGATGGTTCAAAGATTCAAGATTATTCAGTGGGTGTCAGGATTTGAACCCAGGCTGCCTGACTTCCCCCCAAAACTTTGTCCTTAGAATCTGATGCCAGTAAGCCTCACAGTTTTGGGTGGGGGGAGTTTGTTTGTTGTTGTTGTTGTTGTTGTTTTTGCTGTAAGGGGCTCAGTAAATATGCCTGTTCCTCTTTTCTGGCTGGAACTTGGGGACAGGGAGAGAGGTTGGGGTCCCTCCTTCTTTTCTAAGAAGATCCCAGGGTGTGGATTTCCTCCCCGCCTAGTATAGCTTTTTGCTTTGCAGCTTTGTAGAAGTGGGCAGCTGGCAGGAGAGCTGCATTTTTTAGGCCCCAAGCTGCCTGCTTATCTCAGGGAGCCTTGATTTACGTTCCTCTATCTTATCTCAGTCCGGGGCCCCATGATGGATTTCACCTCCGGCATTTGGAGGGCTGCTCCTTGCCAAGAGCACTCCCCAGTAGACAGATGGAGGAGACGGTTCTGATATCTCCACTCCGGGACCCACCCTTGCCTCCCCCAGCTAAGCAGAAAGAAGAAGACGCTGCTCTTTCAGATTACAGACGGTGAGGCAGGACTCAGAGACTCTGCAAGGAGAAAACTGCCTTCCCCTAGAGTTGGCCCAGGCCTGTCCTTGAGATGTGTTAGAGGAACAAGAAGGGAAGGAGAATAGTAATATTGATGCGGTACTTTCCTTTTTGTTATGATCCTTCATATGTCTTTTCAAATTTAATCTTTACAACAACTAAATAAAATAGCTTTGCATTCTTACAGATAAGGAAGCCCAAGCTTAGCGCAACTAGAGTCATCTAGACGATTAGTGAAGAATTGGGTATCTAACATGTGTCTTCTGACTTTATTATTTATTATTATTATTACTTTGGGGGGAGCCATGCCACACGGCCTGTGAGATCTTAGTTCCTTGACCAGGGATCAAAGCCATGACCCAGCACTGGAAGCATGGAGTCTTAACCACTGGACCACCAGAAGATTCCCTGTGTCTTCTGACTTTAAATCCTATGTGTCTTTCACAATGCATCAAGCGGAAGAGGGTTTTCTCTTTTGCAGAAAGTATCACCCACATGCCTTCTCTTCATTTTTACTTCTTCAAACCAGAACTGAGGCTTGGATCAGGGTGGCCCATTCCTTGGCGATGCTGGAGGGCACATAGATGACAGGAAGGGATGCTGCGTTGAGTGAGGGGCTGAGAGTCTAAGTCCGGCAGACTTGAGGTCAAAAGTCACACTTGGAAGGAAGAAGGTGGACATCCACCCCTTCTCAGGCCCAAAAGGGAATCAACAGTGAGTTTCTCAACAAACAAGCCTTGAAACTAACATGCTGGGGATGGCACAAAGCCATGTAAGGCCAGCGCTCAAGAGAAAGATCAGGCAAGTAGCATTAGTGAGGTTCCCTGTGTGCCAGACAAGGGGCTGGGGAAGTTACTTACTTGCTTTGATTTGTACAACAGTCTTACAAGGGAGGTTTCATGAGCCTTGGTTCAGAAAAGTTAGATAATTTGCTTACGGTCTTATAGATGGTAAATGGTAGCGCTCTGACTCAAATCCATGTTATCTGACTCTAGATCTATTAGTAAGCTGGAAGCCTTTCTTTCCACCCTGGAGCATGGGAAAATGGGGGTTCTCTCCCCCAGGCCCAGAACATTACCTTACAGATGGCAGCTTAACCAGGTGACCTCTACTTCCTAAGCTGCCCGACACATCCTAAAGATTTAGAGGGAGAAAATATTTAACAGGAGGGGTTCGGGTGATTTGTCGAAAGAACTCCAGATGCTCCCTTGCTGGCCACGCATGAATGGAAGGATGGTGTTGGTGGTGGTGGTGTAGTTGCTAAGTCATGTCCAACTTTTTGCTGCCCCATGGACTGTAGGCTGTCAGGCTCCTCTGCCCATGGGATTTCCCAGGCCGAATACTGGAGTGGGTTGCCACGCCTTCTCCAGGGAATCTTCCTTACCCAGGGATCAAACCCACATCTCTGCATTGGCAGGCAAATTCTTTACCACTGAGGCAGCAGAGAACCTCTTAAAGACAGTGACTCTGCTTATTCATCTTTGCGTTTCTGGTATTTAACAGTAGGGGCCCTTTAAGTGCAGGCTGACTTGCACTAGAACCTTGACATCTTGTGGCTCAAAACCAGAGAAGTTATATTGGCAGACTGGCCAAAAGTACGTGAATTCACAGAGCAGAGCTCAGGGAAAACTACAGAAGAGACAAGCTTTTGAAAGGAACGATGGCTTGGGTGGGAATTAGGTGGGAGGCTTGAAGGTAGCTGTGGCAGAAAATGCATCTTTCCTGGGGTTGTGCCGACCTGGGCTCCAGTCCCAGCTCTGTCACTCACCAGCAGAGGGACCTTGGGCGAGTGGCTTCCTCTCCACGAGCCTGTTTACTATTGTTGTAAAGTGAAGGGTTGGACCAGTGTTTTAGGATGCCTTTCAACTCTTAGCACAGCAAGAGTTTTACATCATTAGCCTCCCCACCCCAACAGTTTCCAGGGAAAGATAACAAAAGTCACCTCTTAAAACAGAAAACAAAGACCTCTCTGGTGGTATAGTAGTTAAGAATCCGCTTGCCAAAGCAGGGGACATGAGGTTTGATCCCTGGACTGGGAAGATTCCACTTGCTCCTGGGCAAAAGCCCGTGCTCGCAACATGAGAAGCCATCGTAGTGAGAAGCCCACACACCCCAAGAGAGGTAGCCCTGCTTCGCCACAACTAGGAAAGCCTGCGTGCAGCAATGAAGATCCAGCACTGTCAAAAATAAACAATTAAAAATAAGACAGCAGAACAAAGTTTCACCTCTAACTTAAATGAGTGAGGGGCCATCTTCCCTGAAAGGTGAGAACGGATGAGATGTCATTAGGTGGATCTCTTCAAGCCTGGAGGTGTGGCTACTTGTAGGGTGGATGGGCCCCCTCCGTAAAGCTCATCTCCATAGACAACTGGACCCAATCTTCAGTACCACCAGAGAAGCTGCAGCGGCCAAGGTCAGCTCACCCCAGAGGTGTGGGGGGTAGGAAAGCCCTGCTCTCCCCAGGGGATTCTTAGCTCCCTAGTGTGCTGGCCACCTCCCACCCAGGCCTCATTTGCACAGCTAATCTGTTACGTCTTCCTCGGTAATTTAGCACTTTCAGACAGTTATGGTTAGAATCTGTTTATTTTTCTAAACCTCACAAAAGCCCCATAATACAGCAAGAGAATGAGGCGGGAAGGAGAGGGGGCGGTTGGGGCTGTGTGGGGAGTGTGAAGTTTTTCCAGAAGTATATACTCAAAGTTCAAATGCTCTTCCCCATCTGTAGGACAGCTGTTGTGGCACCCCTCCATCCCCAAACTCTCGCATTCCATTCCGTTGCAAGGATCCCTTGCTGACTTCCCTCCCACCATCACTCCTTTGAGGGAAACGTGGCCTGGAGATCAAGCCGTGGAGAGCTGCCAGCTACTGCCACCTGACGCGAGGCCTGGTTGCTTTTGCCTAAGCCTCTCCCCTCTCCCTCCTCACTATGGGGTCAAGAAGAGGGACGTTTCTTCCCTTTAGTCACAGTGAGAGCAGAGGACACGTGGGCTGGGAAAAGAGATTTCTCCCTTAGATGGCTGAGTAGGAGGAAGTTTGGGGTCCAAGTGGGCCCACCCCTAACCTAACCTGACCTAACTGAACATTATCTCACCCGAACCTGATGCCCCAGGTGGACTTACTGTTTTCTTGCCCAGGAGGTTCCATGTGTCTAGTCGCCCAGCTCTCGCTAGCATGGTGGAGGGAGACGAGTCCATGAACTTTCGCGACTGAAAGGGTGAATGAACGCAGGGATGGCAAGTATCTTAGAGAGCTGATTGAAGTTTCAGCAAGAGACAGGAAGACAAGACCAAGACAGGGTAGCTCGTCAGAGGCCCTCATGCCTTTGGGGAAGAAGAAAGATTCGTATGGGAAAGGCAGAAAAAGATGAGTTTAAATTGAGGCACAAAGGGTAGAGAACGGGTCAAGTAAGATGGGAAAGGGCCCTTCAGTTCAGTTCAGCTGCTCAGTCGTGTCTGACCCTCTGCGACCCCATGAATTGCAGCACACCAGGCTTCCCTGTCCATCACCAACTCCCAGAGCTTGCTCAAACTCATGTCTATCGAGTCGGTGATACCATCTAACCATCGCATCCTCTGTCATCCCCTTCTCCTCCTGCCCCCAATCCCTCCCAGCATCAGGGGCTTTTCCAATGAGTCAGCTCTTCACATCAGGTGGCCAAAGTATTGGAGTTTCAGCTTCACCATCAATCCTTCCAATGAATATTCAGGAATGATTTCCTTTAGGATTGACTGGTTTGATCTCCTTGCAGCACATCTAATTCAAACCTATAATTCTTCAGGGGAGGCACCAAAACCCTGAAGGGACAGCAACCCAAGTGACCTTAAGATCACAGAGCCAGACTGACGTCTTGAATCTCTTGATTGTTTTGTCCCTGACAAAACATACATTTCCTTTTCTCCATGCTCACCTCAAATTCACTGATTCCAGAAAAGCACCTTACCTAACCTGGGGATCCTTTTTTGGTGGGCTTATTAACCCTAAAGTAATTTGAACCTACTTGAGTTCACCATTCTTGAATCCATTTGCCTTGTGGCCTCAAGGTCACCCCACTAAAACTGCAGGCTGGGTGAGGGTAGCCAAACATATGGGGCCACTTTCACACCAGGCTGAATCCATGGGATGTTTGGGTTGGTTGGGCTCTTACCAAGGTGTCAAGTCTTGCCTTCTAGAAGTTTCCAGCAGTGTGCAGATAAGGGAATTTATGCAGTCTTGAATGAGATGTTCAAACACTGTTCAGTGTTCAAGGACTTCATAATTAAATGAGTGTCCAAAATAGCACCCATCACCCCCAAATCCCAGACTAGTGTTTTTTAACCAATCATATCATTAGAAGGAAATGTAACCCATATGCAACTGATTCACAGAACTACAAGTTATCCCAGTGTTTGACTCTGGGAATGGTTTGATGCTTTTTTTCAACTCTTAGATTGGTGAGTTGGCCAAAACAAAATAAACAGCTATGCAGAGAGACAGAAGCAAGTTTCAAGAAGAGGCATGACCTGCAGGCTCCTCCCCTAGGTCGACCTGGGGACAGGAGGTACGTCAGGGCAGGGAGAGCACCTAAAACCCAGAAACCTACCTCAATTAATTAATGTCCCTTCTGCTTGTACTTTTGGAGTGCTGGGCCCTACTACAGAAATTCACCCAGCCTGGGAGATGGTATCATCGCAGATTTATGACATCTAATCTCTGGTGCACCCCTGAGAGTACATGGAGACCCCCTCAGGTCAGTCTCCATGGCCTTTCCAGACCTAAACCCATCTTGGGGTCTTTTCAAGACCCCAGACCCTCTTTTTCAACAATTTTCTGTTTTGCAGAGAAAAGGGGAGAGTCCGTCAAGACCGTTTCCTCCATCACCTGTCACTCTGCAAACCTGCCTGCCTCTGCATCCCTCCTCCTCATGGGCCACTTCTGAAAGGTCAGCCCAGCTCCAGAGCCCTCCTCTCTGCCAGCAGCATCACCTTCAGCTTCTCTCTGCCAGGCCTGCTTCCTTGGCTCTCTCGCTCGGCAGGTGTGGTCCCCAAGATCCACCCCTGGTCATTCCCCTATGAGAAAATCTCAGAGTCCACTTCCTGGGGAACCTGACCTGGGAGAAGGAGTGTTTCAGGCACAAGGAATATGCACCTCGTATCCCATCTCCTCCTCCATTTCATTCCCTCCTCTTTCCCCCCTGAATCTTCAAATTCCACCTCTCTTTAGTGTATACACAGACTTCCCTGGTGGCTCAGATGGTAAAGCGTTTGTCTACAATGTGGGAGACCTGGGTTTGATCCCTGGGTCGGGAAGTTCCCTGGAGAAGGAAAAGGCAACCCACTCCAGTACGCTTGCCTAGAAAATCCCATGGATGGAGGAGCCTGGTGTCCATGGGGTCGCAAAGAGTCAGACACGACCGAGCGACTTCACTTAGTGTACATACATCTTCAAGTCCATCCCATACCAAAACATGAAAATTGAACTTTCTTGTAGCTGCAGGCTCTCTATATCGATGGCCCCTCACATCCTCCCTTTTGGTCAAGCTTCTCAAAAGAGAGACCTGTCATCATGCTCTTCATCTCATACTCCCTCAACCCAGGGTGTTGGCATCCAGTCAACACGGAGGTGCACTCCCCCAAGTCACCACCAGCAGGCGCTCCTCAGTCCTTTTTTTACTTAACCGGTCAGTGGTTACTCAATGCCATGAGCTTCCCTAGTGGCTTAGATGGTAAAAAATCTGCTTGCAGTGCAGGGGACTCAGGTTCAATCCCTAGATTGGGAAAGTCTCCCAGAGAAGGCAGTGGCTATCCACTCCAGTATTCTTACCTGGAGAGTTCCATATACAGTGGAGCCTGGTGGGCTATAGTCTATGGGTCCCAAATAGTTCAGATCTTAGATTGGGAAGGTCTCCTGGAAAACGGAATGGCTATCCATTCCAATATTCTTACCTAGAGAGTTCCATGGACAGAAGAGCCTCGTGGGCTATAGTCTATAGGAGCCAAATAGTTGGACACAACTGACTGACTTTCATCATTTTTTCTTTTGTTACCAGTGGCCTTTTGATCTTGACCTGCTTTGCTCCTTTGGCTTGTGGGGGTACTGCTGTTTCCTGAGTCTCTTTCTAATACTCCGCACTCCCCCTTCCACTAGATCCATACATGTTGGGGGGGGCGGTTACACACTTTCCCGTCTCACTCTACCCACTTCCCTCTTCTGGCAAAGCTGCACCCTCATGCCCATGACCCTGTATCTGTACTTCTAGCCAAAGTTTCTCTTCCGAATTGCACCTGCAGTTCTCTGAGATAAAGCAGGACTCCTGAGCAAGACTCTCTCTCCCCTTGAATCTGCTCACCCTAGGGCAGACCCCCATCTTGGAGGAGGGTGTCGACATTTCCCCAGGGCCACCACCTCATCCCCAACTCAGCCCCGGCAACTCCACTCCTTCAGCACCCTTCTGCTCTAGCCCGCTGACCCCATTTCCAGTCTTAGTCCAGCAGTCACTCCTTCATATTCTTTTTTTAACACATGAATATTCATAGAAGCTTTATTTCTAACAGCCCCAAAGTGGAAGCATCTCAGATGTCTTTCAGTAGGTGAATGGTTAAACAAATTATGGTACATCCATACCAATGGTAATTAATAGAAAGAAATAAATTGTTGCTATAGGCAGCAACTTCGATGAATCTCCAAGAAATTGTGTTGAGTGAAAAAAGTCAATCCCCCAAAGTCACATTGTGTATAATTCAATCACATATAATTCAATATGTGATTTTTTTAATAACAAAAGTATTTTTTAAATAAATTTTTAGAAACAGAGGGCAGACTAGCAATTGCCACTGAAAAGAAATGAGGATGGAGAGGTGGATGCAAGAAGGTAGGTGTGGTTATAAAGGCACCACATGAATGGGCCTTCCCTGGAGGTCCAGTGATTAAGACTCTGTGCTTCCAAGGCAGTGGGTATAGGTTCGACCCCTGGTTGGAAAACTAAGATCCCACATGCTGTAGGGCATGGCCAAAGGGGAAAAAACATTTTTTTTAAAGTACAACATAAGGATCCTCATGATTTACCATGTTTCTAACCTTAAAAATATAAATAACAACTTTATTGAGTTACAATTCACCTACTGTACAATTCACCCATTGAAAGTAAATACAAATCAATGATTTTTAATAGACTCACAAATATTTGTGTCCATTCTCACAGTCAAATTTCGAGCATTTTCATTACTCTGAAAAGAAACCCCATAGCTACTAGAAATCATTCCCTACATCTCTCCAACTTCCCCCAACAGCTCTAGGCAAACATCAGTCTATTTTCTGTCTCTGTAGATCTGTCAATTTTGTGTATTTCACTTAAATGACATCATGCATTTGGAGCACTCCCTGCTTGACAGCAATCACCTCAGGCTCCTAGCTGGCTTCGCCTTGGCCGGTCCATCCGTACCACGCAGGGCAGTAAGAGCGATATTGTTACGTTGCCCTTCAGTTCTTTACTTAAACTTCTCCAGTGGTTTCTCATCACTTTTGGGATCGCAGCTCAACCCTTCAGCACAAAAAGTCCTGTGGGACCTGGATTCTGTCAGTCCAGCCTCACGTCTCCTTCCCAATCCCCAACTCTATGCTGCAGCGTTGAAGTTCACTGTTCCACCTCCCAGAATCCCGAGGGTTTCCCACAGCTCTGCATCTTTGCTCTTGTTCCTCTCTCTGTCTAGGTTCCTGTTTCTTGGCTTGTCTGCCTGGAAAACTCCTGTTCATCTTTCCAGGTGCAACTGATGTGCTGCCTCTTCCTGGGAGCTTTCCTTGATTTCTCGAGGCCCTCATCTCCCCTCTGCTGCACTTCACTCCTGGCCCCACGTGATGAATCAGGACCTCACTTTTAGTGCCAGTGTGAACTTGGGGCCTTCGTCCACCTCTGCATCTAAGCCTCTCGAGAGGAGGGCAGTATCCAGAGCTTTTCATCTTTGTACCTTTTATACAAAGTGCAGGGTCTGACCTTATAATGGGTGCTTGATAACTGTTTAATTGGTGATTATGCCTAGCTTTTGTTAAACACTTTATGAAGGCCAGAAGGAGTGCTAAGCCCTCTAATTCACTATGTGATTTGGTTCACACAATTACAATCACCCCATGAGGTAGACGTCCTTTTCCTATTTTATTTTGCTTTATTTTATTGTATTTTATTCTCCTGGTTGTGACACATGGCTTGCGGGATCTTAGCTCCTGGAAGGGATTGAACCCTGGGCCATGGCAGGGAAAGCACTGAGTCTAATCCCTGGACTGCCGGGGAAGTCTTAATCTCTATTTTATAGATGAGAAAACTGAGGCTTAGAGGAGAGCCGCAACTCTCGCCAGCTAGTAAGTGCCTCAGAGCCAGTGTGAGCCACGCTCCCACTTAAAGGTGCGTGTACGCTGCTGTTTGCAGCCCTTCTGTGGTTAAACACTCAGCGCAGGGCTTCTGGTGTAGCTCCCAGGAGCCGCCTTCCACACTGCCCACCCTGCTCAGCCCACCAGAACTTACAGTTAATGGGCCTCTACCTGTTATCTTGGGCCTTGAGTCTGGCACTTGGTGAATGGGATTTCTGCATTCACAGTTCAGCCAGGCCTTTCTCCTAAGTCAAAACCCTTTCCCGCTGCTAGAGTCCCACCACCCTGCCCAGACTCGATGATATCACTTACACGTGGAACCTAAAAAATAAGACAAACTAGTGAATATGACAAAAAAGAAGCAGACTCCAGGTACAGAGAACAAACTAGTGGTGACCAGTGTGTGTGGGGGCAATATAGGGATGGGGGAGAGGGAGGTACAACCATTGGTTCAAGACAGGCTCAAGGCTGTATTGTACAACATGGGGAATATAGCCAATATTTTGTAATAATGTAAATGGAAAATGATCTTCAAAAATTATATAAACTTTTTTTTTAAAAAGTTCTGCTCAATGTAAAAGAAAAGTGAAAATACACATAATTTGTAATTCCTGTTCTCACTTCTATTTGGGGTGTTTTATTCTGATTTTTTCTTTTTACTATTAAGTCTATTATATATCAGTTTTGTTTTTCCCAAGAGCTAGATGTTAGAGTTTCACAAATAAAATGGGTTTTTTTCTATATTCAAAAAATAAAAATAGACTAATGTCTTGTTATATGTCAATTATACCTCAATTTGATTTTTTTAATTAAAAAATAATAAAAAAACAGACAAAAAAATAACGAGTTCTGCTTCCTGACACCTGCAGATGTAAAGCCGTCAGCACTCAAGGATGCTTGCTTCCCAGGCTTGTCTAGCCAGTACGTCTGTGTTGGGCCTTCTGACCTGGTGTGCACCCCAGGCCGGGCCACACCCCCAGCTCTGATGCGAACACTTCCTGCTTCGACACAGCACTCTTAGCACACCTGCCACCTAGCCCAGGGCCTCCTTGCTTTGCTCTGAGTCTCCTCATCCTGAGTTAAGACCTTGCTGTTTCCTCACACTGACAGCAGCTCAGGGACCAGAGACCAGGTGGAGACAGAGAATGAGGCCTTGGAAAGGCCTACGAGTGCTGATCAGGGAAACGCCAGGACAGAGGTCTCCAGCCGGTGGTCCCCCACCCCCACAACTGGAGAGTTCACACCTGACTCTGAGCCACAGGCCCACTCTGTGCTTTTTCTGCCTCCGCTGCTGTTTGCTTGTCATTACAGCAAAGCTACAATGAGAGTACAAGGAATGTACTCCTGACAACAGGATTAATACTTTAAATCCAGCTTTGATTGCCCTTAATGATCGCTAGTATCTGACTACAGAAATTATATTAACAATATGCAGTCACTCATGAAGAAAACTTGGACTTCAGGAACACACTGATCTCAACAGGGAAACAGTTTTAAAAGCTAACGCCTCGTTTTGTGGGTCATTTTTTTATAATGCACTTTCCCACATTTCATCTTGTTCCAATTCGGTTCTTTTTTTTTTTTTTTTTCTCATACACTAAGTGTAAATAGAGCTGGGATTGAAAACCATGCCATCCTCGTCTATCACTGTGGACCGCAGCAGAAGGGGTACTGGAGACCTCATATAAGGCAATCGATTCATCTTTAAAACAACCACCTAAGATGAGAATTTTAGAGACAGGAGTCTGGTAACTTGCACACTGTCGTGAAGCTAATAACAGAAAGGCCAATACCTGAAACCAGATCTGCCTGGTGTTAGCGCTTATGGCCTTGGGCTCTGTCCACTGCCCCTCACCCTGACTTGGGCTCTGGGCTTCCACACAGGCTTAACACCATCCACTCCCCTGAACCCTTCAGGAGGTTTGATTTTCTTATGTGGATTTTTTTTTTTTAAGATTTTCTTTTTTAATGTGGATCACTTTAAAAGTCTTTTCTGAATTTGTTACAATATTGCTTCTGTTCTATGTTTTGGTTTTTTGGCTGAGAGGCATGTGGGATCCTAGCTCCCTGACCAGGGACGGAACCCACACCCCCTGCCTTGGGAGGAGAAGTCCCAACCACTGGATTGCCAGGGAAGTCCCCTGATTTTCTTGTGCATTAAACACAAATTCCTGGTGTTCCTCTTGAGTCCCGTTAGCCTAAGGTGACTTCGCCTCTGCTGTTCCCCAGCTGGCACTCAAGCTCTAGGTGACGAACCTTCCCAACTGACTCACTGGTGGTGAGGTGCCTGGTGCTCAGCTGTGTGCTGGTTGTTGCAGGATGCCACCCTTCCTGAGGAGAAGACAGGGCAACCCCTGGGTTGCCCCAGTGTATGACCACTATGAACGCGATGAGGACTCTTCTTCCGGGTCGCCCAGGAGGACATCACTCCAGACCAAGGCAGGGACGTTACTATCTAATGGTTGTCTGTTGCAATTCGGCTGTCTGGATGGTGTTTGTTTGCTTTAAACTGTCCTGACTGCAGAGGACCACCTCAAGTGAAAATGACCCAGAAGATTGGCAGGGGAAGGGGTCTTTTGGGAGAGGTAGAGTTCTGATCCTGCCTCCTGAAGACCCATTCTTTTATATATGTATATACTTACTATGTACTTTTTCTGTGCCAGGCAGTTTATTTTTATTTACTTAGCTTTTTTTTTTTTTTTTTTTGGCTGCGCAGTATGTGGGATCTTAGTTCCCAGACCAGGGTTCAAACCCTCACCCCCCTGCATTAGAAACTCAGCATCTTAACCACTGCACTGCCAGGGAAGCCCCATTCTTAAGATCTTGGAGAAGCTGTCTTCTCTCCCAGGGCTCCCATTAGTTGAAAGAGTTTCTAGATCATCCCCAAGGTGCCCTCATATTCCAGCCACCCTCAGGGCTGACCTCACGCGGTTCTTAGAAGAGGCTGGGGCTGGGGCTGCCAGAGCCAGCCTCTATGGAGCTTGGGGGCTGCGTCTCCAAGCACTGGGGGCCCTGATGTTTCAGCATCCTGGGGGAAGGTGGCAGTGTCAGCCACAAGGCTGAAGGTAGCTCGTCAGGGCCGGGGCCCCATGGGGGCTCTGCGGACGGCAGGGAGCACAGGCGTGCGTAAGCGTGCAGCGTGTTTATTTATTCTCGGAGCTGTTGCTAAGTCGGGGGTGTTTGCCAGCAGAGGGCTGCCTGCGTGCCGTGTTTGTTTACTTAGCAGAGTGCAGGGAAGGACAAGGCGAGAGACAAGTGCAGGCTCTGAACAACTGGAGCCGGTCCTGCGGCTGCTCTGAAGGGGCCCAGTCCTGGGTGCTGCTGGGTTGAGAGCACCCCCTTCAGGGCCACTGGCTCAGGTGTGCCTCTCTCACCAGTTGGGATCCTCCGCCCGAGCAGGATAGGATTGCTAATCCCCCCTCTCCCGTCAGGGCTTCCCAGGTGGCCCATGGTAAAGAATCTGCCTGGCAACGAAGGTCCAATCCCTGGATGGGAAAGATCCCCGGAGGAGGAAATGGCAACCCACTCCAGTATTCTTGCCTGTAGAATCTCAGACAGTGGAGCCTGATGGACTACAGTCCGTGGGGTTGCAAAGGGCCGGACACAACTGAGCACTCACTCAGACCTTCCCTTCATGCTGGGGGGTCTCCTGGCGGCAGGGTCCTGAGAGAGGGCGGAGGAGAACCACGAGGGGCGGGAGCCTAATGACAGAATCACTGATTCTAAGCTAGGCTCCACTGACCCTGGGCAGGTCACTTCGCCACCCTGGGCCTCCCCTGGTTCCTCGTCTGTAGAATGAGGGATTTCAGAGTTTCCTTACAGCCTTGTGTCATTTCTTCCAGGACTTGGAGACACACACCAGCTGCTTCCCATCCCCTGGGACCTGTGAGCACCAAGCCGCTGCTCTGGTCTCACCCCACTCCCTCCTCGCCCAACAGCACCCCCGCACCCCCACCCTGAGCTTAGACCAGCCTCTGCACCAGGCAACGCGTCTGTGTGAGGCTTAGGCCCACAGCCTCCTCGCCTGCTATCCGTCCGTCTTCCAGGTTACGTATTGGCCACAGGTTCTCTGACTTCAGGAGAGAGAGAAAGAAAGGGGACACACCAACAAGAGACCCTCTCGAGACCCTGTCCGCCGTCGGCTACAGGCCAGGCAGGCCTGTTCCCCCAGAAGCCAGAGTTGGCTGGAGTTCAGAGTTGGTTCTTCCCAGCTGGGTGGCCCCAGGGACTCCCCAGAGGCGTCTCCCTCCCTCTGCACTGCCCCTAGGCCCAGCAGTGCGTCTGCAAGTCTCTAAGGGAGCACGGCCCCCCAAACACAGGCTGGCTGGCAGCCAGGGCTGGTGTTCTGGCTCCTACACCAGCCAGGGGGGTGGCAGGAAGGCCCTGCTAATCCCCCGGGAGAAACCTCCTTGGCAAACAGAGAGGAGTGAGTGCCTGCCCTCCGCCCCTGCCCGGGACCATGGACGCCATACCCCAGGGTGTTCCAGGCAGGCTTCGTGTCTCGGTTCTCTGCTCACAGGTGTCGGGGCAGTGATCCCAGCTGAGCCTGTCGGGCAAGAAAGGGAGACCGAGTTCTTCCTTTTCAGGTTAAGGCTCTTGTGCAATCTATGGCTTACCCCGATTCATCTCAAAACCCCAGAGGAATTATGAAGGAAAGAGGGCAGGTGGGTACATTGCCCTCTCCAGGCTCCAGGTTTCTCTAGCTCCCGATAGCCTGTGGGCTTTCCTGACAGTGTTTGAAGAGGAGGCCAAGATTGCCAGGCTGGGCTACTAATTGTATTTATTTATTTCGGGCTTTCTCTAGTTGCGGGGGGTAGACTTCTCATTGCCGTGGCTTCTCTTGTTGTGGAGCTCAGGGCACAGGGGCTTCAGCTCCCAGGCTCTCGAGAGGGCCCAGTAGTTGCAGTGCGTGGGCTTAGTTGCTCTGCAGCATATGAGATCTTCCCAGACCAAGGATCGAACCCAGGTCTCCTGCATTGGCAGGTGGATTCACTACCACTGAGCCACCAGGGAAGCCCAGGGCTAGCAATTCCTTCTCCTTCCTCCTACCCATCACCCCACCACCCACCTCTGCCCCCAGCACACACACAAACTCACACACAGAGCCCTCTGCCAGTGAGGCTGCGTCTCTTGCTGGTACCACATAGAAACAGATGAAGAGCTGGAAAAATCACCCCCAGGCCAAAGAGAATCAGTGTGGAAAAAGCTGAAGAGAGAGTGAAACCCGATACTGAGAAGGCAGCCAGTGGAGGAGGTGGCACACTCCCCCCCCCCCACAGACCTCCTGCCAGCCCCTCCTGGAACTGGAAGCTGGGTGGGGGTCCAGGCCAGCCTTGGCCTGCCTTTCTCCCTGCTTGTTCAACTGATGGGTCACCTGGGAGGGGCTGCCAGGCCCCGCTTCTAGGACCCTTAGTCTCAGATCTGGGAAACAAGAGTCTTTCCCATAAGACAATCCCTCCTCTTGCTTGGCTGTCACTGGTGAGCAAGGTCTCAAGAAAGGGGAAAGTGTTAGTCAGTTGCTCATTCGTATCCGGCTCTTTGTGACTCTGTGGACTGTAGCCTTCCAGGCTCCTCTGTCCGTGGGATTCTCCAGGCAAGAATACTGGAGTGGGTTGCCATTCCCTTCTCCAGGAGATCTTCCCAACCCAGTGATTGAACCCAGGTCTCCTGTATTGCAGGCAGATTACCATCTGAGCCATCAGGGAAGCCCAGAGTGCGGTCCCAAGGGTCGAGCTATTTCTTTTTTCTCCTACTTGTCTTTGCATCCACTTCTCTTCTGGCATGGAACCAAAGCCAGGCATTGCATCTGGGATGTGAGTGGGCTCCCAAGAGCCAAAAGGAAGAAAATCTGGTCTTGGTTTGAGAGTTCTCTATCTTCCCAAGGGAGCCGGTACCATGTACCACATTTGAGCCTGAAGGGTCATATAAGGGCCACTTCCAGGCCTGACTCAGTGCAGACCTCAATGCAGGAGGGGCTGGCATGACTCAGGTCACTGACAAGGGTCAAAAGGTAGAATTCTCTTAGTGTCTGCCCCTCCTCCCCCCCCCCATCCCCCGCCCTCCAGGCACAGTGTGGTTTTGGTATTCCCAGGGGGAATGCTTTAAACCAAAGAAGGTCCCCTGTGTCCAGGTGGACCATTCCCAAACCCATTTCTATCATGGATCATTTCCCTGAGACTTTTCAGGATGGGCAATCACAACTGAAGCTGGTTGTTTAGATCGGAAAATCTGGGTATAGGGTCATTAGAGAAACCAGAAAGTCTCCTCATATGAACCTTTTCTCCCCCGGCCCATCCACTCCTCTCCCCTGAGTCATGACGACGGACAACTTGGACACAGGGCTTTCCTCTGGGCCAAGTGCTCCCATAGTCCTTGTTCCTGCTGCCCCTGCCCCCACTAGATAACTGATATTCTGCTCCACCCATCAGAGCCCAGAATGCTCAGGGCAGCTGTGGGGCCCTCCCGGGACTGAGCAAGCATCAGGCAAAGGCAGGGCCTGACTTGAAATCTTGGGTTCTTTCCCTTGATCCTTTCTGCTGGCCACCCGGGGATGGGTGTGGGATCGGCACGCTCCTGATCGTCGGTGGAATGAAGGGGCTGACTTGACTGCCCTCCAGCTAGGCCTTTGGTGATGGCCTCAGCCCTCGAAGATCCCCGGGAGGACTTCCTGCTCTCTTCCCTGGGTGTCTGCCAGGCCAACGCTTGTCCTTTTCTCTCTCTGGGTCACCTGCCCCAAAGACGCCATGCTCCTTCTCTGCTTCTCCACGTTTTTCTTTTTTGGCTGGGTCTTCGTTGTGGCATGTGGGCTTTCTCTAGTCCTGGCAGGCAGGCTTCTCTTGTGGTGGTGCTTGGACTTAGCTGCTCCAGAGCATGTGGGGTCTTAGTGCCCCAGCCAAAGACAGAATCCGTGTCCTCTGAGTTGGAAGGCAGATTCTCAATCAGTGGGCCACCAGAGAAGTCCCTGCTTCTCCGCTTCTTCCCCTTGATATTCTCGCCTCTCTTTCAGAAATGAGGGCAGGGGTCACCCCAGTGAAGGTGCAGCATTCCCGGGGTGCTTGACTCTAGCGCTGCCTCGTGTCGTTCATTTTTGCTGTGGCCTCACCATGGAAACTCATTTCTGTTGGATGCTTCGGGGCTTGTAAAGAACCCCCAGTACCTACCCCCCACATTTAGATTCACTATGTGACCTTGACCCTTAGACTCACTATGTGACCTCGAACAGTAATTTAGACTCTTCTGAGCCTTCTGTTCTGGAGCAAGGAAACCCAACCCAAATCTAGACCTGAGAGGCAGAAGCGAGGTGAGAGGCACAGAACGTATCCTTTTTTCCAGAGCAGAAGTCAGTTCCCATCCACCCAGTTCCCTAAAGCAGCTGTTCCTTTCACCCAGTGACCTTTGCGTCCCCACCCCAGGCCTCTCAGGAAAGGTGATTGTGCGAAAGCCAAGTTTATCTCAAGAAATGCAGTGAATATCTTGGAGGGAGTGGGGTGAGGAGGAGGTTTTATCCAAAACACATGTTATTGCCACTATTCTAGTTATCTTGGATATTTCCTGCATGTTTGTCACCATGGCAACTGACTCAGCACGAAACCTCGTTTGCCGGGCCCCGGGGTCCGGCAGAGAGGCCATGTGGTGTCAATCTGGGCCTCATGGTGCTTTTCTGTCTCTCTCTCTGTCTCCCCCAGCTTGGTTCTCTTTGTCATTTTTGTCTCTGTCTTTCCTCAGCCTGTCTCTGGGCCTTTCTATTTTTCTTCTCCCAGGAAATAACTGCTTGTGCTTCCCTGCATGCTGTAGGTGGAGACAGCCCTCCCTCAACTCCTCCTGGCATCCGTGGCTGAGGATGTCCCAGAAGGGATGGGAGCACGGAAAGTGCAGGAGCTTGGCCTTGGGCTAGGGAAGGGCTCAGCCAGGCTCTGGGCTCTTTGACAGACTGGCTCCCTGCCTGCTGAAGGCCCCTGGGAGGGAGGGGCTTAGGTTCTGGGAGACACTGGTTAGAAGGATGTGGGCTTTTTCTTTTAAACATAGGTTTAAATTAAAAAAAAAAAAATTAATGAAGCAGCTCTTTTTTTTTTTTTTAACTTTTATGTTTTGGCCACGCTGTGTAGCATGCAGGGTCTTAGTTCCCTGACCAGGGGTTGAACTGGTGTTCCCTGCATTGCAAGCACAAAGTCTTTTTCTTTTTTTTAACTTCTTATTTCTTTTTTTTTTAACTTCTTATTTTTATATTGGAGTATGGCCGCAGAACAATGTTGCAATAGTTTCAGGTGGACAGCAAGGGACTCAGCCAAACATATCCATGTATCCATTCTCCCCCAAATTCCCCTCCCATCCAGGCTGCCACATGACATTGAGCAGAGTTCCCTGTGCTCTACAGTAGGTCCTTGATGGTTATCCATTAAAATATAGCAGTGTGTCCACATCGATCCCAAACTCCCTCACTATCCCTTCCTTTCAGCCTTTACGCCAGCAACCATAACTTTGTTCTTTAAGTCTGTGAGTCTCTTTCTGTTTTGTAAATAAGTTCATCTGTATCATTTCTTTTTAGATTCTGCATGTAAGTGATGTCATATGATACTTCACTGTCTGACTTAATTCCCTCAGTATGACAATCTCCAGGTCCATCCATGTTGCAGGTGACATTATTTCATTCTTTTTAATGACTGAGTAATAGTCCAGTGTGTGTGTGTGTGTGTGTGTGTGTGTGTGTGTGTGTGTGTGTGCGTGCACTACATCTTTATTCTCTGTCTATGGACATTTAGGTTGCTTGCATGTCTTGGCTGCTGTAAACAGGGCTGCAATGAACACTGAGGTGTATTGTGCATATACCCTTCCAGACCATGTTTTTCTCTGGATATATGCCCAAGAGTGGAATCGCAGCATCATACAGTAACTCTACTTTTAGTTTTTAAAGGAATCTCCACACTGCTTTCCACAGTGGCTGTATCAGTTTACGTTCCCACCAACAGAGTAGAAGGAGCCCATGAGCATGGAGTCTTAACCCCTGAACCACTGGAGAAAGTCCTAGGATTCGAGCTTCTGATCCTGGCGTTCCCTGTGTGTGGGAGTGTGTCGTCTCTGCTTCCCAGAGCTCTCATTCCCTGGACTTTTGGAGAAGAGATAGGTGTAGAGTGATAGAGCCAGGGCAAGAGAGCTCAAAGCCACGCAAGAGAAGCAAAGAGAAGCTGAGGAGTCCCCCAGAAGGAGGGGCTGTGAGGTATCCAGGTACCCCGGCTCCCCAGGTCCCTCCCGGCTCCCAGTCCTTCTCCTCGGGTTGTGGGTGTGGCAGAGCCGTCATGGACAGCAGTGTCCCTCCGTGGGGACATGGGGCAACAGGGAGGGTGTTGACAACCACAGCCTGGGATGGAGCTGGGCCAGCCGTCTGGAAAAGGCCATGTGAGCAGACGGAATATAAACAGGCAGCTCCATGGGAGGTGAGGGTGTCTCCTGGCTCCCCCACCCCCTTCCGCCCTCGGGTCTTCCTTCCCTCCCTGCCCAGGAGGCCTGGCAGCTCTTGCCAGCTGCTCTCTACCAAGTGTCTGCAGCCACACCCTCCGGAAAGGACTTTCTAGACTACCTCCCCAATTCGTCCTCATTCATCCTTGGCTGTTTCTGATCAGGCCTGGTGCCCACCCTCTGAACAAGGTAGGCCTGGGTACGCTACTGACCCAGATATTCAGGCAGGATCGGCACTCCCCATGGGACTGCTTGGAGGAGAGAGGAGAAGTGGCGTCAGACTCAGAACCCGGTGGCTGAATCAGAAACTGCCACCACCACGGCTCCCGCAGACTCAGCCCCAAGAGTGATGGGATCCAGGATGAAAAGGAAGAGGCTGGCCAGGCAGCCACTGGGCGGGGCCCTGAGGGCAGTAGTCAGCTGTCACACAGCCAGCATCCAGGAGAATATAGCGCATCAGCCTTCTCTTGGGCCAGCGCCTTTCAAAGAGGTTCAATCCTGTGGATAAAACAGACCAGCAGAAAGACAGTCAGAAAGGACAACAGCAGCAAGGCTCTGGGGGTCAGCCAATAGACTACAGGGGCCCTCTGGGCTCTGAGAGGGTCCCAGGGGCCAGGGGACAGGGACAGGTCCCAGAGAGAGGGCCTGTCCAGAATCAGGTGGTGTGTCAGAGCTTCAGTCAGACTGGACAGGATTCAGAAGAGGCTCTGTTTCCAGGGAGGCACGAAAGGCCAAATGGGAAAGTGAGACAAGACCAAGTTAGCCGAGGCTCGGGGGCGACGGTGGGTGGGCAGGCTGAGGAGTGTCCAGTGTGGAGAAGCAAGCAGACACAGCTGGACATCGAGCTCCCCCACTCAGCCTTGGACAAGCTCAAGAATTCGCTGAACTGCAGTGTGCTCATCTGTGAAATGGAAAACATACCGATTTTGCAGATTCAGGGAGGCCTGGCGTACTGCCATCCATGGGGTCGCAAAAAGTTGGACACCACTCGGCGATTGAACAACAATAGCTAAGGTGTTCCCAAGCGGCACCACTGGTAAAGAACCAAACTGCCAACACAGGAGATGTAAGAGACGTGGGTTCGATCCTTGGGTTGGGAAGATGCCCTGGCGAAGTACATGGCAACCCACTCCAAGAGTCTTGCCTGGAGAATCCCATGGACAGAGGAGCCTGGTGGGCTATAGTCCACGGGGTTGCAAATACTCTGACACGACTGAGTGACTTAGCACGCACACACAAGATGTTGTTTAGAAAGAACAGTGTCTAAGAGCCCATGGGAGGTGGCTGACAGAGTTCTTGCTTCCCCGGAAGGGGAGATGGTTCCACACCCTTCCCCTAAGACTAATGTGCTTCTTGATTTTGTTAGGATTAGCCCGGAACCTGTCTGGACTCGAGTGGGCAGGGCCAGTGCTGACAGCTGAAAGGAGATGGCAGGGTTCTGAGCCTGGGGATCAGAGGTGAGGGCTGGGATGGCTGGCTCCCACCTGGTGCACAAGGAGGCAGTTATAAATGGGAGTAGTTGGTGGAGGGGAGTCCCTGGCAGTGTGTCAGAAACCAAGCTGCAAGCGTTCAAATCCGCCCCTCTTCGCAGGCGTCATGCTTTGGTAAGACAGGCGGGCTGAGGACCCCAAGCCATGATGTCTAACAAATGTATCCAAAAGAATCGGGGACCCAGCGTGTGGTGGGGTGGATGCCTGATCTAGGCAGCAGGAGCCAGGGTGGGAAGCCAAGGATGGGGACGGAGCGGCCTGGGCATGGGACAGAAAAAAAGGGCTGCAGGCAGGCAACTGGCCAGGCTGGGGAGAGACACACCGGGCCACGTGGCCTCAGGGATGGTCCCTGTTTCCAGTCTGTGTCTCCAGCTCCACCCAAAGTCCAGGGCAGTGGCCTTTGGTCCTCACACAGCCGTGTTATCTGAAATGAATGAGTGAGTGGCCCTCTGTTTTCCTGCTGGACGAGTGATGCTGGGGACAGAGAAGGGGCTTATGATGAGGAGGCTGGGCACTGGTGCTTTGAGAGAACAGGTGGTCAGGGGCAGCGCAGGGCACACAGGGGAAGGGCGGTGAGGGCTGAGACAGCTGCCCGGGGCTCCAGCTCACCCCACGTGGGGCCACAGGGATTTGGGTGGGAGGCAGGGGCTTGCACCCCTCCCGTCCTCTCAGTCTTCCCCACAGAGACCACAGCTCAGGACCCAGTTGTCCCCTCCCAGTGACTCAGGCCTGGCTGCTGTCCTGCCCACGCCCAGGGCGGGTCCGGTGCCCCAGCACAGGAAGGGCTGTGGCGTGGGTGCAGAGGACAGGGCGCGGTCGGGGACCTCGGGGTGGAAGGAGACATCCAGGCCGAGAAGCCCTGGCACCTTCCAGCCGGGTCAGCCTGTGCCGCCTTGGCAATGTGGCTTTGGGCTGCAGTGGGAGTCTGTCCCCCTCCCTCCGCACGGAGCACAGCAGGCCACTTGTTTCTCATTAGCAAATGGCACTATGTCATCACCACGGGGTGGATGTGCATTTTTGTCCTATTTGCTGGAGCCATGGGTAGATAGAGGTGGGGACCTGCAGGCTGGGCCAGGGATGGGGCTTGCGGGACCCAGGACGGGGCTGCAACCACATTAGGCAGAGCCTTCGGAGGCCTCTGGAAGCCACGGTCCCTGCTGGAGCCCAGGGGCAGCTCTGCAGAGACACGAGGAAAAGAGAAACAAATGAAGCTGTGCATGCATGCCAAGTCGCTTCAGTTTTGTCTGAGTCTGTGCGACCTCACAGACAGTAACCTGCCAGGTTCCTCTGTCCATGGGATTCTCCAGACAAGAATACTGGAGTGGGTTGCCATTTCCTCCTCCAGGGGATAGTCCCGACCCAGGTATCCAACCCACATCTTTTTACGCCTCTTGCACCTGCAGGGGTTCTTTACCACTAGCACTACCTGGGGAGCTCCCAGTGAAGCTAGGTTTACTTATTGGCTGTAATTATTGTTAATACTAATAACTAGCATGGAGAAGAAAATGGCAACCCGCTCCAGTGTTCTTGCCTGGAGAATCCCATAGACAGAGGAGCCTGGTGGGGTACAGTCCATGGGATCACAAACAGTTGGACACGACTGAGTGACTAACACTGAATGACTAGTATTCATTTCCTGAGGGCTGGCCTGAGCTATGTGGCTTGTGTATATTATTTCTTTAATTTTCCCAATAATTCAGTGTTACAGGCGAGGAAACTGAAGCTCATAAAGGTTAAGGAAAGCATAACGATCAAGCATTAGAGCCAGGATTTGAACCCAGGCTTTCTGATGTTCTGACATCTTTTGCATTATAAAAAGTGCTTCTACCAAGGTCTGACCTTTTTTTTTTTTTGCCCTGGGCACAGTCCGTTAAAGCTTGAAAGGCCTTTCCCAGAAAAACACTTTTATAAAAAATGGAATAGATTCATGAAGGAAACCAATTACATTGAAATATAGTTGTCAAAACATGAAGAAATGCGATATAGTATTATATGTGCTTTTCATGAACACATTGTAGTCTCAAAATGGTGATGGATGCAAAAGTATTTCATGATATCAGAGAAAACTTCTGTGTGATTTCTACTGGTGGCAAAGCTGTGGGTTTTGATAACACAGATATTCTTTTTTTAGTTATTAATTAATATTTTTAGGTAATTAATTACTCTTCCTTTAAATTAAAGAATATTCTTTTTAATTAGTTGCTTAATTTTCTTCTTAGTAATTCTTTTAGATAAACCAATTAACTCTTTTTGATTGTTAATTAATATTATTTTAGTTGATTAATTTTTTTCAACATTAATTGATTAATTAACTAAAAAAAAAAGAATATCCATGTTATTGGTACCCGCAACTTTACCATCAGGAGAAATCACACAGCAGTTTTCTCTGATATCATGAAATATTTTTGCATCCATCGCCATTTTGAAATGAGGATAGTTATTAGATCTTATTATTTAACGTGTTCATAAAAAGCACGTGTAATACTATGCCACACGTCTCCACGTTTTGACCACCATCTTTCAGTGTAACTGGTGGTGGTGCCGGATTTTCATTGCTGCCTGGGCTTTCTCTAGTCGTGGTGAGCGGGGACTGCCCTTCCCAGCAGTGCACAGGCTTCTCACTGCGCAGCTTCACTGGTTGCAGAGCACGGGCCCTGGAGCGCAGGCCCACGGGCTGAGTTGTCCCGGGGCATGTGGAATCTTCCCAGACTCAGGACCGAACCCATGTCCCCTGCATTGGCAGGCGGGTTCTTATTCACTGTACCACCAGGGAAGTCCGTGGATAGTCTTAACTGAAAGCAAAGTCGTGTTTCAGTTAGAGAACTGTGAAAATAAAGGTGTGATTTTTTTTTCCCCCTCATCGTGTTCCCAGGCCCCCAGATTTCTGAGGATGAGTCAGAGGTCTAGACTCCAGATTAGGAACCACAGCTTTAGAAACAGAACTGGAAACCTCTCTTTTTGCCCTGGTGGCATAGGGTGTGCAGACCGCTTCCAAACTGTGGAGCTCTGTTCCTGCTGGGGAATCTTGAGTGGCTCCTTAGCCCAGCTCTAAATAATCTGTCCTTGTGACCTGCATGGGCTTTAGGGCTTAGCGAACATTACAGAAGACCCAGTTAAAATTGATTTACAGGTCAACAATAATAGTTGTTTAGTATAACTACATCCCATGCAATATTTGGGACATATTTATTGTATGATTTTTCCGTTGCTACAAAGGTGGCAACAAAGGTAGCAGCTTAGACAATACAAAGTCATTAGCTCCGCGTTCTGTGGGTCGGAACTCAGCCCATGTGACTCATGGAGGTCCTCTACTTAGAGTCTCACAGGCTGCAATCAGGATGTTGGTCAGGCTGCATTCCTTTCCAGAAGCCCTGGGATGTATCCGCTCCTCCTCCTTTGAGTTTCTGAGTTCAGTTCCTTGTGGTTGTGAGATGGAGAATCTGGTTTCCTTGCTGGTTGTTAGCAGCGAGGTGCTATCATCTCCTTGTTGTTGTTCAGTTGCTCAGTTGTGTCCGACTCTTTGTGACCCATGAGCTGCAGCACCCCAGACTTTTCTGTCCTCCACTATCTCCTGGAGTTTGCTCCTACTTATGTCCATTGAGTCGAGGATGCCATCCAACTATCTCATCCTCTGTCTACCCCTTCTCTTCCCCACCTCCATCTTTCCCAGCATCAAGGTCTTTTCCAATGAGCCAGCTCTTCGCATCAGATGGCCAAAGTACTGGAGCTGCAGCTTCAGCATCAGTCCTTCCAATGAATATTCAGGGTTGATATCCTTTAGGACTGACTGAGGCTTGCAGCAGAGGCTTGCAACCATCAGAATGACTGTGGTTTGTGTCTTGGGTGGGAAGGGAAGACTGTGGAAGTTTCTGAGCAGAGGGCTAGCATGATCTGCTTCAAGTATTAAATAGTCTTTGCAGCTGCTCGACGGTGGGTATGATGGGTGCCCAGAACTGCCAGACAGGGTGTGGGATACATGGTCACTGCCCGGTATGGACCCCATCCACAGAGAACTACAGTGCTGGGGAGACATGCAAGGCAGTGTGTAGGGCAGCATGAGCCGGGACTTTAAGACAGAACTCTGGATTTAAGTCTTCCCTCTTCTGCTTCTCAGCCTGGAAAGTTACCCAAATTCTCAGTTACTGCCTGATGGGGTGATTTTGAAGCCTAGCTCATCACATAGTGCCAGCGCCAGAAAAATAAAACAGTGACTATGTTATTATTGAATAATAATACGGGGTTGTTTTAAACTCTTCATTGGAGGATCAGTTGGTAAACAATCCACCTGCAATGTGGGAGACCTGGGTTCGATCCCTGGGTTGGGAAGATCCCCTGGAGAAGGGAAAGGCTACCCATTCCAGTATTCTGGCCTGGAGAATTCCGTGGACAGTCGATGGGGTCACAAAGAGTCGGACACGACTGAGCGACTTTCACTGTCGAGGATGAAGATGGCAGCTGACAGTCTGGAGTCCGTGGGTCTCCTCAAGGCAGGGGAGACAGCTAACTACCAGAGGGATGGGGATCAGGAGGTAGAGGAAGGGACCTGGCAGAACCTAGGGGCTGGAGTAAGTGGTGGGTTCGTGGTCACAAAGACACACAGGGTGAGGTCAGCGGGACATTGCAGACGGAAGCTGGGGGAGGGCTAGGCTTGGGCAGGTGCAGGATCAAGCTGGTGGGAAGACCTGATTCTGAAGAGCACGAACAGGCATTGTCTAACAAGGTGACAAGGAGTGGGAGAGGGACTGGGTTTGGGGCCAGCGGGGAGGGAGGGAGGAGCACGACAAACCCACAGCCGGGCTGGAGGGGTTGGGATAAGATGAGCCTTGGGCACGTGTCCCAAGGCCCAGGATTGCAGGCGGAAGGAAGTAGGCCTGTTTGTCCTGAAACCTGATCTTTCAAGCAGCTGTCCCCCTCAGCCTAATGGACCACAGGAGGGGATAGAGGACGCACGGGCTGTCCGTTCCCAAGGCATCATTTCCACCAGCATCCCACCAGCTCTCTGAGAGCACAGGCATCACAGGAGAGTCACAAAGAGGGGTGACAGGGTCTCTGCCCCGCTGGGTGAGATGAGACGGTTGGATGGCATCGGCTCAATGGACATGAGTTTGAGCAAACTCCAGGAGACGGCGAAAGACAGGGAAGCCCAGCTTGCTGCATGGGGTCATGAGGAGTCGGACGTGACTGAGAAACAGCCGCCACGGGGTGCAGCCCCCAACTTTTCTCTTCCCACATTCCCTGAACTGGAATCTGTGCAGCCTTGTAGGGCTCCAGGCCAGTGATTTCTGACCTGGTCATCCCCAGGCTCCGAGTGTCCCAGGAGGCAGTTTTGGAATTTTGGTGAGCTATTTTAGTGTTTATAGACACGTCTCACAGAAATCATATATTTTCTGTCGTAAGGCTAACTCCTGTTCATCCTTCAGAAACCCGACTTAAATGTCCCCGCTCTGGGAAGCTTTCCTGACCTTTCACATGTCAGGTTCCCAGCAGGAACAGATGGCTCATTGCAGCTGGGTAACTGAGAATTTAAGAAGGGACTACTGAAAAATCTATTGGCAGATATTATATTGCTTAAATGCAGACTCAAAAAAAAAAAAAAAAGATACAAATGAACTTATTTCCAAAACAGAAACAGACTCACAGCCTTAGAGAAGGAACTTAGGGCTACTAGAGGGGAGTGTTCAGGGAGAGGGATAGACTGGGAGTTTGGAACGGACACGTACACACTGCTCTATTTAAAATAAATAATTTAAAAGGACCTACTACAGAGCACAGGGAACGCTGCTCAATATTCTACAGTTACTTAAATGGGAAAAGAATTTGAGTAAGAATAAATAGATGTATATGGTAAAAAAATATATATATAACTATTGGCAGGATTAAGGGACACGAATGACAACATCTCAAGACCTCACTCACCCGAGCCCTAAAGAGACAAGGGAAAGAGGCAGTGACCAGACCCCTGCAAGACCCGTTGTGATTGAAGGGGCTGCCTGGCAGGCTCTGTGGCCTTTGGAAGAGATCATAGCCTCAGCCTGCCCATGGTGGCTGATCAGGGAGGAAGCTGACACTCTCCCCAGGCCAGGGCCTCCCATTGGCAGCACCCACCTGGAAGCTGGAGGGCACAAGAGCCATTGATACAGTCCTTCAAGTCAGACCTCAAGGTCCAGGGCTGGGTGATCTGGGCGTAGCATGGATTTGGAGGGACAAAGGACAATATCCAGCCTACTTCTGGTGTTAGCTTAGGCTGCCATAATCAAATACCATAGACTGGATGGTTTAATCAATAGAAACTTATTTCTCACCATTCTGGATGCTGGAAGTCCAAGATAAATGTGCTAGTTAATTTGGTCCCTGGAAGGACTTTCCTCCCGGCTTGTCAATGGCCACCTCCTCACTATGTCCTCACATGGCCCTTTTTCAATGCACACGCACGGAGAGAGAGAGCTTTCCTGTATATTCTTATAAGGGCACTGATCCCCAAATGGGAAATCCCAGCCTCATGACCTCGTCCAACTTTAATTACCTCCCAAAAGCCCACCTCCAAATACCTTCACATTGGGAGCAGGTAGGGCTTCAACATATGCGTCTAGGGGGACACAGGCATTCAGGCCACAATACCTCCTCAGGGTGGTTCTGCACTGACTTACTGTGTGACTTCAGATGACTTACTTTGCTTCTCTGTGCCTCAGTTTCTTCCTTTGTAAAAGTAGGGTAACTATGAAGATTAAAAAAGATATCAGGGAACACATAGTTTTTCAAGGCAGAAGCCCAATGTGTTTCCCTTTGCCTGGCAAAGCAATAAAGCTCTCATTTCCCTTTTGGTGTTGTTTAGTCGCTAAGTCGTGTCTGGCTTTTTGTGATCCCATGGACTATATCATGCCAGACTCTTCTGTCCTCCACTCTCTCCTGGAGTTTGCTCAAATTCATGTTCATTGACTCTGCGATTCTATCTAACAGTCTTATCCTCTGCCATTCCCTTCTCCCTTTGTCTTCTATCTTTCCCAGCATTAGGGTCTTTTTCAATGAGCCAGCTCTTCCCACCAGGTGGCCAAAGTATTACAGCTTCAACTTCAAGAACAGTCCTTCCAATGAATATTCAGGGTTGATTTCCTTTAGGATTGACTGGTTTGATCTCCTTGCAGTCCAACGAACTCTCAAGAGTCTTCTCCAGAACCACAATTCGAAAGCATCACCTCTTTGGTGCTCAGCCTTCTTTATGGACCAACTTTCACACCCATACATGACTACTGGAAAAACAATAGCTTTGACTATAACAGACCTTTGTCAGAAAAGTGATGTCTCTGCTTTCTAGTACATTGTCTTGATTTGTCATAGCTTTCCCTCCAAGGAGCAAGTGTCTTTTAATTTCAGGGCTGCAGTCACCACTGCAGTGACTTTGGAAGCCCAGAAAATAAAATCTGTCACTGCTTCCACTTTTTCCCCTTCTATTTGCCATAAAGTGATGGGACTGCATGCCGGAAAAGAGAAAAGAAAGGACTTTCCTGATGGTCCAGTGGTTAAGAATCTGTCTTCCATAGCTTCTCAACCTTTTGGCTAAGATCAAGTGTAGCATCTGTTCTTCTCATTTTAATATCTGATACATCCTTTATGTGAGGACAATATATTAAATGGATTTTTGGAGAGTTGATGATGGACAGGGAAGCCTGGCATCCTGCAGTCCATGGGGTTGCAAATAGTCGGACCCAACTGAGCAACTGAACTGAACTGAACTGGAGCAGGGAGTTGGAACAGAAACTTGCTCCACACATCAACCTGGCACTGCAGTACTTCCAGGAAAAGTGCACCCCCTCAGGGGAATTAAAAAAAAAAAAAGAATCTGTCAGCCAATGCAGGGGACATGAGTTTGATGGATTTCACACGCCTGGGGGGCAGCTAAGCCCATGTGCCCCAACTACTGAGTTTGAACTCTAGAGCCTGTGAGTTCCAACTACTGAGCCCACGTGCCAGAGAGCCCGTGCTCTCAAACAGGAGAAGCCCACATACTGCAACTAGAGAGAGCCTGAGCAGCAACGAAGACCTAGCATTGGCCAAAAATAAATACATTTTTTAAAAAAGAAACAACAATGAAGAAAAGGAGGGAAAAAAAAAAGATATTGCACCCCCAACCTGGACAGCTGTTCCAGCAGCCTGAGAAATCCCACCATTTTCCATTCTGGCCACCACCCTCCACCCCACCTCTTTC
Source organism: Capra hircus (assembly GCF_001704415.2). NCBI lineage: Eukaryota > Metazoa > Chordata > Mammalia > Artiodactyla > Bovidae > Capra > Capra hircus. The sequence continues at coordinate 28,795,022 of NC_030836.1, read as the reverse complement.
CTCTACCCAGTGACATGGGATTATGCCATTCCTCTGCTCAAAGCCTCACCATGGCTTCTTATTTCACTTAGAACACAATGCAGCTTCCTTATGGGGCTGCGAAGTCCGCCACCATCTCACAGCTGTGCTTCCGTTCTCAGCCAGTACTGTATTCCTCCCCCTTATCCCTGCCAGGTTTCAGATCTGAGCTTAAATGTCACTTCCTCAGAGGAGGCTTCCCAAAGCCCCCGAACGCCCTGTAATATTCTCATAGTGGCTGTCCTTTCCCATCACAGCAGTGACTGCATCCGGGGAAAACATATTGCAGCTCCTCATGGGATGGATTGGAGCTTCGTCGTGAGAGCAGGAAATTTGACTGGCTTCCCCACTGCTGAGTCCCCGGCGGCCCCAGGGCAGCCCTTTTCCAGCACATATTTGTTAAAGGAATAACAGAGTAAAAGGTCTTTCCTGGAATGCCAGCAAGCTCTCTGGGGAGACAAAGACTGACACAGAAAACTGTTCAGCACAACGCAGGGTAATTTGTGTCTAGCCCATCTCCAGAGAGCTTGGCCCTCACCCTTGAGACTTCAGGAATTCAGAGAAAGGAGGAAAGTGTATTAACTACCTCGTGAAGACTCAGCTTGAGGTCACTCCTTCCAGGGAGATGGAAGACAGCAGGAAAAGTCACATTTATCACGTGTCCACAATGTGCCAGAAATGTATCACACAACATCTCTTTAAATCTTCAGTTAAATCTTCTAGTTTTGCAAATGAGGAAACTGAGGCCCAGAGAGGTTAAGTCCAAGTCACATCCAAAGTCACACACCAAGTCAGTGGCAGAGCCAGGATATCAAATCAACCAGGTCAGATGTCAAAGCTTGCATTTTTGCAACCAGGCTTAGTAGAATGAGAAAGGAGGTGATACGAACTTACTCAGGTAAAGTGGGCAGTGGTTCAAATGGGGCTTATAACAGAATAGCATCTAAACTATGGTAATTCTGAAAGTTGGGCTCGTTCTGATGCTAAGCCCAGATCTTAAATGTTACCAGGTACATGTGGGTTCTGAAGGGTCCAACAACAAAGAGGACAGCTAGACCCACCCAGAGCAGCTGCAGCCCTCAGAGATGGCCCAGAATCGGACAAGCCCTGGAATGAGCATCTGGGCAGCACTCCCAGCATCTGACCTTGGAAGAAGGCTGCAGAGCTGTGATTTGGGAGGTTTTCCTTTCCTAGCTAAGACCCGCCAGAGCCTGTTATAAGGACCCAGGTAAGGGAGCTAGGTAGTGTGGGGCGGGCAGTTCTGTCTTGATAAGGTGGGGGAGGAGAAGGAGGGGTCATTTCTACCAGGCTGACCTCAGCGTGGTAATGTGATCAGCCTGTCATGGTTCTGAGCCCTGATTTGGGAAGAACAAAGAGGCCAGGCCCCTCTGCCTCCTCTAGCCCAGGAATGCAGCTGGGGCCAGGCCGTGACCAATCAGGAATGCAGGTTGGGAGTGCGGCACGAATGCAGTTTGTACAGCCAGGCGTTCCTGCCGCGATGGAGCGGGCTCATAAAGCCAGTGGACAGGCACCGCGCTTCCAGCTTTGATATCCCAGCCCTGCCTCCGGGGAGCCCCGCATCCCGGAGCTGTCTGGCCCCACTGCCCCGTGGTGACCCTTTGCGGTGGTGGTGGTGGTGGGGTGGAGAGTGAAAAGTCCAGATGCAAACACCCCAGCCCTGACAGTGCTCCCAGGTGCTCGTATCTCCTTGTCTGTCTCCATCGATCATCAGTCTCCGGAAGTCTGAGAAATAGGCCCTGGGAAGACGGGCGGGGAGGGGGAACTCGGCTGAGCCTCCTGCCTGCTCGTCATGGGTTTGAGAAATGGATGTACAGACAGACAGACAGATGACCCACAGGAGAGGCTGCCAGGCCTCTGCAGCCGCTGCTGAAGACAGGTCCTAGAAGCCTCTTGAGGCTACCCTTTCCAGGGAGATAAATAATGTTGGGGTTGGAGGCGGGTGTTGACCCCTGGGCTGACTGTTGAATGCTTTCTGCATTCCAAAGCTCTTCCCCTCTCCCTGCCAGCCCAGTTTCACCAGTGTGGGGTCCTCTGGGCCTACCCTTCTCTGCCCTCCCAATTACCCTCTGCCCCCTCCCCTCCTGCACTTCCTCTCTTCCCGGGTATTAGCAAGCGTGGTGCTTCACTGTTCACAGAGCACATCCATACACACTAGATCATCTGATTCTGAGAACCCTACGAAGTAGGTACTCTTGCCCTCATCTTAGGCAGGTAGGGAAGAAGGAACAGAGGCAGTAGGAGCTCTGGAGGCAAGAGGTTTAGGATATGAGAGGGAGTATTCATACGGATGATCCAGTTGCCTCAAGAGATGGCAGGAGTGGAAATGGAGAAGCTACCAGGGAGCCGGTGGTTAAAGGAGCCCGCAGTGTGGGGACCAGGAGCTTGAAACTCTCTCCCCAGTATCTGGAGCTCTGGCAGCGCTTAGCGAATGCTCGCTGACTGAGCGAATGTGCCCAGGGTTCTCTTGATCTTCCTGCCTTATACTTGCTCTTATGAGAAGACCTGAAAGCTACACTGACATATAAGTAACTGATGGTAGTTTTCAAACAATGCCCCTCAAAGGAGTCTGTTCTTGCTTTACAGATCCCATTCCACTGAGCAGACCCTGGAGACTCTGCAATGGGAAGACCCAAGAGACAAGGACAGAGGAGAAGAGGGTTTGCCAAGGCTTCAGGGGCTCCCCGCTGGCGGTGGTGGGGGCGGGGGGTCAGAGGAAGGAGACTGATGGAGCAGATAGGAAGCCCGGGGGAAGTTCTGGCGTTCCCTCCCAAGTCCCCCTCCCAGAGTCATAGAATGTAAGAGGCTGGGGGCCCTTGGAAGTGATCTAGACCTTTGGTTAAGAAGAAAGGAAGTGGGAACTTCCCTGGTGGTCCAGCGGTCAAGACTTTGTACGTCCACTGCAAGGGGCACAGGTTCGACCCTGGTCAGGGAACTAATATCCCACATACCGTGTATTCCGACCAAAATAAATCAATGAAATCTCTACCATGACCGAAATGCCCTATGTTTTTTTTAAAAAGGAAAGAAGGAAGAGTTCCTTATTTCTCCCGTTCTGTGTATTGGTTTCATTCACTCAGGCCCCCTGGCAGCTCTTGGGTTTTTGTCAACCAAGCTTCCTAACCAGAAAGAAAATAAGGTTTCTCTCTCCTGATGAGGTTGGGTTTTTGTCAACCAAGCTTCCTAACCAGAAAGAAAATAAGGTTTCTCTCTCCTGGATGAGGTTGGTATGAAGGATCCTGGGAATGGACTCCACACTAGTCCAGCTTGAGGGATGCTCACCACCCTAGGACCCTGGAGCCAGTATGACCCTGCATGTATTTGGACAATAGGTTAAAGGATGGAGAATGGTTCCCCAAGATAGGCTCATCACATAACTAGCCTCTGTGTGAACCCTGAGCTGGACAATCACCCTGTATCAAGTCGACTACAAAGCAAGCTCATTATGGCATTTAGACACATTCTGTTGTCTACTGACAGGGAAATAGGTGAATAAATTATGGTACCTCTTATGGAATCCTATGTAGCTGTTAAAAAGATTGAAGAAGAGCTGTACATCTTTAGATGGAAAATATCCTTAATATATTAAGTAAAACATGTTTCAGAACAGTCTGTATATAGTATTTATGTATAACAAAGCAATATATATATATTTATGAATTTAAAATTTACTTTTAAAAAGTTGGTAAAACTTTGTACCAAACTGTCAAATCGGATGACCTCTATATATGTAGGTATTTTTAAAAATTCTTTTACCAAAGATATGTATTGTTGTTGTTTAGTTGTTAACGTGTGTCTAACTTTCTCGTGACTCCATGGACTGTAGCCTGCCAGGCTCCTCTGTCCATGCATTTCCCAGGCAAGGATACTGGAGTGGCTTGCCATTTCCTTTTCCAAAGGATCTTCCTGACCCAATCCTGATCCAACCCATGTCTCCTGCTTTGACAGGCAGATTCTTTACCACTGAGCCACCTGGGAAGCCTAAAGGTATGCATTACTTTCATATTAAAAAAAAAAAAAAAGAATATACACAGGAGGGAAAAGGTCCAGTGCTCAGAGTCTGCAGGTAAGGAACATGCAGGACAAAGAAATTAAATGACTTGCAGAAACTCACAAAAAAATAAGAGCCTGATGTTCAAACTGCCGAGGAGGTGGCCTTCTTCCATTATCTGTCCAGTCTAGCAGCAAGGGACGGAGGTGGTGGGAACCCACGGGGATCCAGTCCAGACGGCACCAGGGGCGGTCCCGGGAGCAAGGAGGGAGCCTAAAGTGGAGGCACAGAGTGGGTGTTGGTTCTATAACTTGCTGATGCTGTCAGCTTTTGCCCACTGCCCCTCCTCTGCCCCCAAACACTGGCCTGGGGACACATGTTTACATCTAAATGCTAGGAATGGATTAACCCGGTGTCTTGCTGGAGAGGAAGAAGCCTAGGTCTCCAGGAACATGAAAGGAACTCAGTGGCTCCAGGGATAATGAGAAATGAAGAGGCTCAGGTCTGAATCAATTAGAGTCTCTATCTGAAATGTAAACCAGGTTCCTACCCAAATGCCCCTTTGCCTCGTCCTGGTCCTAGAGTCCCAGAGGAAGAACCAGAGAACAATGCAGCCTTTCGAGCGGCTGCCTTTCGGAGGCCACGGCTGTCTGTCTACTCCATGGAGGCCCCAGCCCACGTGGGGAGCGTGGGCAGCTCAGCCTGCCCCTTTCCGTGCTCCTGGATTCCGCTGACACTGAGCCCTCAGCAGCCAGGGTTGCCCGTATTGACTCCTAACTCCAGAGCCTGTGCCCTGCACTGGGGGACAGACAGAGAGACCTGGGGTCCTGCTAGGCATCAGGTGGTCAGTTCCCGATAGCAGCAGAAGCCCCCAGCCCTGATCCCCATGGCTGGGCATCTCCCCACTCCCACTGCCCCTCCCACACTCACAGTGCTCAGACTAACAATGTCTGTCCAGGTGAATGTGGTCTGAGGTCTCCACCAGCCCTCTTTCTCCAAGTACCCTCTGAGTGTCCACATCAGAAGCTTCCCTGATCAATCCTGTGATCCTCTCTCTTTATCATCTCACTTCCTCTGAAATCAAGGATGAGAGGAATTCCAGTTCTAGTATTTTCTGGCTGTATCACCTTACAGCACTTAGGAACATTTTCTTCATGAGCCTTTCTCGGCTTTGGTTTCTCATACTATAAAATGAGGTTCAAGGCAAGGAGTCCATGAGTCAGTCATATATGGAAAGCCGAGTCCATAGGAGATCTTTTTCTCCCGCCCCTCTGTGCCTCATCCCTACAGCCAGTAAAGGGAATTAACCTGATCTGCTAAGGGACAGGGGAGTAGCTGCAGAGAGGAGACCCCTGGGGAGCTCGGATCAGGAGAAGGTGTTTACTGGGAGCGGAGGGAGAGATTCTGGTTGACAACGATCCCGTAGACCAGTCACCCCAAAGAAGAGGGGGTGGCTGGATGGTCTGTTGCCAGGGCTCTCCACAGAGGAAATCAGTTTCTCAGTCACCAAGTGGTGGGAGAGAAGATCGCAGGAGAATGGCAGTGGTCTTCAAGCACATGCAGGAACCACAAGACGAGGCAAGTTGACATCAAACCTGATCATAGCCCATGTGCAGAATCACGAGGGTTACCCACGTGTGACCTGGAGCAGGGACTTCTCGACCGTCTGCTTTGTGAGGTGAGTGAGACAGCTGCCTGAGCGCAGTGGATTTGTGTGTGTGTGTGGTTTTTGGTCTAGACTCCGAGGAGGACTTCCTGTAGCCCTGCCAAGCCCCACTTTCACATATTAGGCTTCTGGGCCCAGGACGTGTTGGAAAACTCCCCTGGGAGCAAGAAATGAGGCAAAGTGGTGAGACAAGAAGTTTGTGCATGAGAAAGGCTCGTGGAGAAGGAAATAACCTAAGGAGAATGAAAACAAAATGGTCAGTAGGTTTGGTGGCAGAGGAAAGGATGATCTAAAGTACAGACAAGGACGCTCTGGGAAAATTAAGGCCAGCCTGTGTGAAGAGCCCAGGCCCTGGGTAATGACGTTAGCCATGGCTCTTCTCCACCTCAGTTTCCCTATTTGCAAAGGAGGATAGAAATGCTTGCCTTACAGGGCTTCCATGTGGGTTGAATGAGCAAATACACAAAGAGAAAGCAAGATATTCACAGAAGGGTTGGGACATGGAGAGGAGTATGGTGAAGAAAAAAGGCAGAGCTAGAGAGAGACAGAGAAAGGGCCAGCCACAGGGGGAGGGGGCACACGTGGAGACTTGGAAATCTCAGGTGGTTCCTGGGGCCTCGGAACATCCCCCACCCTGCCCACGCTGGGGTCTGTCTCCAGGACACACACACACACAGACACACACACACACAGACACACACACACACAGACACACACACACAGACACACACACACACAGACACACACACACAGACACACACACACACAGACACACACACACACAGACACACACACACACACGACTTCTTGTGGGGACGGTCCTTCCATTTTCTCTATCCTACTGCATTTTTTGTGTTATGAATACTTGCTACTTGGAGACACCGTGCTGAGAACTTCACGTCTTATATCACGTAATCTGCAAGACAGCCCTGAAAGGCAGATAGGTGCTGAGGCAGAGAGAAGTTAGTTACACAGCTGGTAGAGGTGAAGCCAAAAATTAAGGGACCATCAAGTTTTCACAGTGACCCAACTAGTATATGGTTACTGTTCATAAGCTTAATTCACTTTCACGCTTTGGAGAAGGAAATGGCAACCCACTCCAGTGTTCTTGCCTGGAGAATCCCAGGGATAGGGGAGCCTGGTGGGCTGCCGTCTATGGGGTCACAAAGAGTCGGACACGACTGAAGCGACTTAGCAGCAGCAGCAGCCGAGAAATATTATCAGATGACATCAAGAGTTTTCCAAGGGAGACTTACTTCTTTGGTGGCCTAGTGGCGAAAACTCCATGCTTCCAATTCAGAGGGTGCTGGTTCGATCCCTGGTCAGGGAACTGGATCCTATGTGCTGCAGGGAGAGTTTGCACGCCACAACTAAAAATTTCGCATGCTGCACCAAAGCCTGAAGACCCCATGTGCTGTGAGACCTGGCACAGCCAAGTAAATAAATACATACTTTTAAAAATTAAAAAAAGAGGACATGAGATGGATAGAATACCTAAGTTTCAGCATTTGAAATAAATGAGAAGCAACACTCAATGTGGGAAGAATTTGGACTAAATAAGTGACAAACACACAGAAAACAAAACAACCAAACAAACAAACCAAAATGATTTTTAACACGAAGAGAAAAATTTAGCAGAAAAAGGAAAACAATCATTATGTACTTACGACTTGGCTGTGAATAGTGTTTATATATTCATAATACGGTAAATATTGAATGTTGATCTAACCCCAAACATGATCCAGTTATACTGGGAAAAGGCAGGCTGAGTGGGTCAGAAAACATGTGTGGGTGTGTGACCAGGGCAGGGGGATTTGGCCAAAGACAGATAAATCCTTTTCTTCCATAATGGGGAATAAAGCAATGCCTACGTTAAAATTTTCAAGAAATGTCTAACATTGAAAAATTAAAAGTAGTGGTATAATCTTGCTCCTTAACAATATGAAAGAAAAGAATCAGGTACAAGGAGCTGAAGAAGGAACTGGCTGGAGCAGGGGCTCTGCTGTATTTCTTATCAAGCTTTGCAGAACTCTTGGTATCTTTAAACTATGTGCCAGGAAAATTTTATTAAAAAAAAAAAAACCAACATGATAAAGAACAGAAGTAAGAGCAGGAGGTGGAGGAAAAGAAGAACTCAGAAGGATCCAGTAAAGACTGGCTTCTGTTGTATTTGGGGCAAACGATTTAAATTATTTAATTTCTCTGATTTTCTCCTCAAAAAATGAGGATAATAATGCATAGCTGGCAGTGTTCTTTTTGTCTCTGATATATAGTAATTAATATTATTGGAACCACAGACAGAGTCGTCAAAGAATTAACCCTTGTTTTCCCATCTAGACAATGGAGATCACCGCCTGCCTTACTGAGCTGCTGAGAGACTAAATGGAGTGACGCAGCTCAGCTCAGCTCAGCTCAGTCGTGCCCGACTCTGCGACCCCATGAATCGCAGCCCGCCAGGCCTCCCTGTCCATCACCAACTCCCGGAATTCACTCAGACTCATGTCCATCGAGTCCATGATGCCATCCAGCCACCTCATCCTCTGTCGTCCCCTTCTCCTCCTGCCCCCAATCCCTCCCAGCATCAGGGTCTTTTCCAATGAGTCAACTCTTCACATGAGGTGGCCAAAGTACTGGAGTTTCAGCTTTGGCATCGGTCCTTCCAAAGAAATCCCAGGGTTGATCTCCTTCAGAATGGACTGGTTGGATCTCCTTGCAGTCCAAGGGACTCTCAAGAGTCTTCTCCAACACCACAGTTCAAAAGCATCAATTCTTTGGTGCTCAGCCTTCTTCACAGTCCAACTCTCACATCCATACATGACCACTGGAAAAACCATAGCCTTGACTAGACAGACCTTAGTCGGCAAAGTAATGTCTCTGCTTTTGAATATACTATCTAGGTTGGTCATAACTTTCCTTCCAAGGAGTAAGCGTCTTTTAATTTCATGGCTGCAGTCACCATCTGCAGTGATTTTGGAGCCCCCAGAAATAAAGTCTGACACTCTTTCCACTGTTTCCCCATCTATTTCCCATGAAGTGATGGGACCGGATGCCATGATCTTAGTTTTCTGAATGTTGAGCTTTAAGCCAACTTTTTCACTCTCCTCTTTCACTTTCATCAAGAGGCTTTTTAGTTCCTCTTCACTTTCTGCCATAAGGGTGTTGTCATCTGCATATCTGAGGTTATTGATATTTCTCCCGGCAATCTTGATTCCAGCTTGTGCTTCTTCCAGCCCAGCGTTTCTCATGATGTACTCTGCATAGAAGTTAAATAAGCAGGGTGACAATATATAGCCTTGACATACTCCTTTTCCTATTTGGAACCAGTCTGCTGTTCCATGTCCAGTTCTCACTGTTGCTTCCTGACCTGCATATAGGTTTCTCAAGAGGCAGGTCAGGTGGTCTGGTATTCCCATCTCTTTCAGAATTTTCCACAGTTGATTGTGATCCACACAGTCAAAGGCTTTGGCATAGTCAAGAAAGCAGAAATAGACATTTTTCTGGAACTCTCTTGCTTTTTCGATGATCCAGCGGACGTTAGCAATTTGATCTCTGGTTCCTCTGCCTTTTCTAAAACCAGCTTGAACATCTGGAAGTTCATGGTTCACGTATTGCTGAAGCCTGGCTTGGAGAATTTTGAGCATTACTTTACTAGCATGTGAGATGAGTGCAATTGGGCGGTAGTTTTAAGGTCAACCACAAATGCTTTGGAACCAGGCAGGACAGGACTTTGGTCACATATCCAACTTGGTACCTAGCGATGATGCTCTTGTGTAGAGAGAGCTTACTCCTTGAGGAGCTCCATCCATGGGCTTGTCCCTCATCTTCCCAGGCAGAACGTCCTTAATCATCAGAACAGCCGTGTATGCTGTTCAAACAGACAAACACCAACCATCATAACGCATGTGAGTAATCACATCTGGGCAGGGTGGAACAGACCAGAAAGACAGCGCAAGTCATTTTTGTACAGCTTGTCCACTTCCGAAAAAGATTAGTGATGGAGCTGCAAGAGTAACCCAGGACTTAAAGATGAGAATCTGGGGACTTCCCTGATGGTCCAGTGGTTAAGACTTTGTGCTTCCACTGTAGAGGTGGTGGGTTCAATTCCTAGTCAGAGAACTAAGATCCCACATCCTCATGGCACCTCCAAGAAACTTGAAACAAAAAAAGACAAAGAATCTGGCTTCAGATCTCTACTTCACCCCCATTAACTGTAGCTTACCAAGCTCCACTGTCCATGGGATTTCCCAGAAAAGAATACTGGAGTGGGTTGCCGTTTCCTTCTCCAAGGGATCAGAAGTAGAAGTAATAGTAATGGTAATACACACATAGAAAATAAGACTTAAAATAGAAATAAAACTCCCAAAACCATATAGGGAGAAAGAGGAAAACAAAAACTTATTTAGTTTAGTTAGTTTAGTCCTAGACTTCCTGGCAACTAAACAAAAACTAAAAACACTGTGATTCTCATTGATTTAAAAAAACCAATGAATATAGGACGCCTCTTTCTGGGGCTAATTCAAAGTAATCTGTCCTATCCTGGAAAAGAATCCCAAGGACCCAGAATGAATAACATTGTACAGAATTCTTATGATAAGTTATTATGATAATCCTCAATTAAAACTGATGTTTAATGGAAGTGTTTCTCCGGGAACTACACTTCTAAAGTCTAGAATGTCTTCTCATGGTGAAAATCACATTTTCTTTTCACCATACTTTTAACAGAAACAAGGCTGGCAGATTTCTAATCCTCATGACAGCCCAGAAGGTAGATGTTATTTCAATATTACCCTCTTTTTACAAATGAGAAAACAGAAAGGATGAACAATTTTGCCAAAGCTCTACTGCCGGAGGTGGTGGAATCACCATAAGGTTCAATCTCTTTCCATTAAACCAGGTCATCTTAAACTTAATACCTGGATTAGTTTTATGATGTGATTGACCATCACACCCTTTAACCAGTCTTCAAATACCAGTGGTTTCACTGGGCTTGTCTTCAGCTGGACCACAGTTCAAGATTCAGTTCCCACATAACTATCCAGGGCTCAAATATTCTCTTCTAATTGAAGGAAGACCCTACGGGTTCTTGTCAGCTTTCATCTTACACAACTTTTTTTTTTTTTTTTTTGGTAAGCATTTGATGATATGGAACATTCTTTCTGTTATAGCAATAAAATGAAACACATTGCATTCAATAAAATTGTGCACACTTTCTTCTTGGCGAGTCATAGTTTTGTGTTTCCTGGGTAATATTTTACTTGGGGAGCATCTGGAGTTTTCAAGCACATCCACTCCACATGAATGATTGGTTTTCTCCCTGTGGTTCTGAGGAATCTGTCAAAGCCAATGTAGGTTGTTTGAGGTTTCCGCCAGCTTCTCATTGGCCTTGACTCAGTGGACAGGAAATGGATCACAGAAGAACAAGATGGGTTTCCCTGAAGTCTCAGCGGATAGAAAATCTGCTTGCAATGCCAGAGACATAGAAGACGCAGGTTCCATCCCTGGGTTGGGAAGAGCCACTGGAGGAGGAAAATGGCAACCCACTCCAGTATTCTTGCCTGAAAAATCCTATGGACAGAGGAGCTTGGTAGGCTACAGTCCAGGCAGTCACAAGAGTTGGACATGGCTGAACAGGACAAATACCTAGCTGTCAACGTTTATACTAATCTAATTCTGGGCACTACCATGAGAATCAAAGTTCTCAGGAATCAGAGTTAATAACAGTTTAGAACATTCTGAACCACAACACCATTTTGATTTCTTTTTCTTTTTCTCTTTTGTCCTTCTTCACGTTTTAAATTTAAAACTTTAGTATGATTTTTTTAATTTTAATTTTTTTTTTCTTTTGGCCGCAGCATGCAGAATGCAGGATCCTAGCTCCCCAGTTAGGGATCTAACCTGCAGTGGAAACTCGAAGTCTTAACCCCTGGACTGCCAGCGATGTACCTTAAGTTTAAAACTTTAAAAAGTATACTGCAATCATCTGCTCTAGGATTGTCTATGGATGAATATTCTTGCTTTAAAAATAGGAGGGGAAGGAGTCCTCTGACTACAGACGTGATAGTTTTTCTAGGAGTAGATATATTGAAGGGACCAAGGGTCCTAGAATACCATGCTGAGTGGCTCACTGCTGTTCTATTACAGAATTACTATCTGGGGCAGACTTGTTGTTCAGTCATTACGTTGTATCCGACTTTTCAACCCCATGACCTGCAGCACGCCAGGCTTCCCTGTCCTTCACTATCTCCTGGAGTTCCCTCAAATTCATGTCCATTGAGTCAGTGATATTATCCAACCATCTCATCCTCTGTTGACCCCTTCTCCTCCTGCCTTCAATCTTTCCCAGCATCAGGGTCTTTTCTAGTGAGTTGCTCTTCCCATCAGGTGGCCAAAGTATTGGAGCTTCAGCTTTAGTATCAGTACTCCCAAAGAATATTCAGGGTTGATTTCCTTTAGGATTGACTGGTTGGATCTCTTTGCAGTCCAAGGGAGTCAAGAGTCTTCTCTAGCACCACAGTTTGAAAGCATCGATTCTTGAACGCTCAGTCTTCTTTATGGTTCAACTCTCACATCTGTAAGTATCATCCTCCAAAATTGAACTGTTTCACCTAGGATAATCCCACAGATCAGATTAATCAGCCTAGCAATTTAGGAGTATATTTACAATTAATTTCCTTCCTAGGGTAAGAACATTGCTCCAGGCTAGATCTCCTAAGGGAGCATTTTCGAGATTTTTTTTCCTATTATATGTACAGTACAGTAATTAATGGCAACATTCCCCTCTGGACATTGTCAAGACCCAAGTAATTTTGATCATTCTTTATGGCCATGCATTTCAAATGAACTTCATATATCTGGAGGGAAACAGGTGACATGCCACGGGAACCTGTAAAATTGCAGGGTAAATACACTCATTTTCTGCGAGTGTCCTTTTCATAAAGACTTACATCTTTAGTGAATCGTGTGAGTAACTGAACAGAGCGTGATTTATCAGATGCAATTATAGAGTATAAAAATAGTTTCATGAAATTTTAAGATAAAGTGTGAAACTTTAAAAGGATTTCATGCTAGTGATAAGCTACTGTCTCAGACTCCTCAGGGTACACAGATTTTTCACTGATCTTGGGAAATGGTCTCTGAAAGTGAATCCACTTAGAATGAGGACAAAAATAGTTCATAGTAAATAGCAGGGGGAAAGGGGTAGATTCAAATTTTACATTGAAAATTATACAAAAAATGTGAAAAGTAAGTTCATTTAACCCCATTTTAACAAAACATTAAGTTCTAATTGCAACCATGCAGTATTTTTTTTTGTTTTTAAAGCAAATGATTTTTTTTTGTTTTTAAAGCAAATCTTCTGACAGGATATAACATGGCCTGAGATATCACTTGCCCTTTTGACTTTCACAGCAGGATCATAGAGAAAGTTATGTTTCTCAAGGAAATTAAATCCTTTGTTATTCAAAAATTATCTTTCAGGGACTTCCCTGGTGGTCCACTGACTAAGACTCTAAGCTCATAACATAGTGGGCCCAGGTTTAATCCTTGGTCAGGGAGCTAGATCCCACATGCTGCAACTAAGAAGTCTGCAGGCCACATTTGAGGATCTCACTTGTTGCAACTAAGACCTGGTGCAGACAAATAAATAAATTAAAAAAAAAAATTCTATTTCAGAGCACCTATCAAGTTAATAATTTTGTCAATTTTCTCTGTAACTATGAGTGACCTGTGCTTTTCTCGGGGCTTTGCATGAGTTTCAGTGGTTATCCAACACCACTTTCATTGACTTCATGAAATCCCTGCATTTTGTGCCAGATTTGCCATTGTCTTTGCCTTTTGGGGTCAGATACTCACCACATCTACCACCCAGACCACCAGGCAGGCTTGTGAACAAGGATGTAGATGCAGCTGTGGGGGATGAAGAGATGAATGCTAGGTTTAGGAGGGAGGCTGCTTATACGAGTGGTCCATTCATTAGAGGACATGTTCACATTATAATAGCCCTTGTCTCCCCTACCTAGCTTCAAAACTATGTAGGGACTCGGACAGAAGCACTTCAATAATAAAGAACCCAGTGCACATGCCTTTCGATAGAGACTGCTTTGATGAGAAAGGTAGGATAGTTTCTACAGTGTAGAACTTTGGAAATTCACTGACCACTTGTTCATGGACTATACCAAAATAAGATGAGTGTCTAAGGAAAAATCCCTAGAAACTTTTACTTGTGGGTGCTCCTCCAGCCTTCCTGTGTGACTCTCCACAGGTGAAAGTGCTGGTTAGACACCTTAAAAACAATTTCAAACTTGTTACCTGCTCAACTGGTTTCCGTACTTATGGATCTAGTCCCACTCTTCAACAAAGAATGTCATCGCTCCAGGGTCTCTTTATGGAATATAATATTGAACTACCTGCCATCTGGCATCTTTGAAAGGTGACACTTATGGAAGATTGTCTGAGAAATACTGAATTTATCCATTTCTTCAAATGCTAAAATTTCTGTCTTTTTCAAGCGGAGATGCCAGTTCTGGTCTGCTGCTGCTACAAAGTCGCTTCAGTCGTGTTCGACTCTGTGTGACCCCATAGACGGCAGCCTACCAGGCTCCCCCGTCCCTGGGATTCTCCAGGCAAGAGCACTGGAGTGGGTTGCCATTTCCTTCTCCAATGCATGAAAGTGAAAAGTGAAAGTGAAGTCACTCAGTTGTGTCCAACTCTTAGTGACCCCATGGACTGCAGCCCACCAGGCTCCTCTGTCCATGGGATTTTCCAGGCAAGAGCACTGGAGTGGGGTGCCACTGCCTTCTCCAAGTTCTGGTCTATGCTGTATCTACTGCTGCAATTTGAAACAAGTGTAAGCAAATTTGGCAAAACCAGTGAGACAAACTGTCTAGAAATCTATTTGTGTGAAGGACCAAGGCACCTCTCAGGAAATAATCCAAAGGAAAAAGAGAGGAAGTCGGGTTTGATCTCATCACAAAGCTTGGTGTCAAAGGGGAAGAGAGAGGACTTGTGAATATAACCTATTGGGCCAGGAGGAACAATCATGTGTACAATATTCTCTGGGTTGGCCCCTGCTTTGTCTGGGCCTAAGAAATGAAAAGAGGTAGCTTCATGTAAAAAGCAAAAGAATTGTTTTCATTAAAATTTTGGTCCATATCAGGACGCAAGACTGCATCGTGTTGGTGGATCTCTAATGAGATACGATGTGATGGCGAGAAAGACATTTTCTCCTTTTTAGCGGAGGCCCTTCTGAGAGCTCCATGTCACCCTGAACGTGAAGGGAAAGAAAGTCAATGTCCAGCATAGACTATGATGCTGAACAGGCCTGGTGCTCCCTGTGGCGTTCCTGGGAACCAGCAGAAAAGGCAGTTGACCTGGGACTTAGGATAAACTGTTCCCAGAAGAGGTGGCAGTGCCCGGTGGATGCCCAGCTGACTGAACTGGCTTGTGAGGACATGCAAAATGCTCCCTGGGTTCTCCTAGGGATAATTACGGGAAGACTTTGCAGAGAACCAGAAGTCCTGCATTAGCGGGTCGGAACAAGAGCCAGGAGGATGTAGACCGTCTTTGCTGGGTGTCACCATGTGTCCCCCAGGGCTTATGTCACAGAGCAGGATGGTGTAGCGGATGCTGTCAGGCCCCTCCCATACCTCCTGGACTACTTCAGGGCCTGCTGGCCCACAAGTCTGCGGCAGCATCTGCATCTCTTTGCCTAAAGGCTTTCTCTGCCTCCTGGAGCTTGCTCTGTTCCACCTGCTTGGTAGGCTGAAAATGCCTGGGGATTAATGCTTCTAGGAGCAGCCTTCAACCAATGACTGATGGAAGTTGGTATACAAATGCCCCAGCTCCCTCCCCACCCAGGTAGGATTACTCTGAGGCTGTTTAACAAGCCTTGCATTTCCAATGGGAAGGTTCTAATCTTCCTTTGTAGCAACTAACTTGACCGTACATCTTTTGGGGGGCTTCTTTTTCTTCTGTCTCACTTGCCCACCCACTACCATTGCTTACTGGGACTGTATCTCAAATAAATGACACGCATTTGAATCCTTTTCTTAAGGTCTGTTCTTAGGGGAACCCAAACTAAGACAGATGGATCACACTTGGAGCCAACTAAAGCAACACAAAGCTACTCTTTCAGGTTGCTTTATCTTGAATATTCATCGACATGCTTTTTTTTTTTTTTTGGCCACACTAAGTCTTGGGGGATCTCAGGCTCCCCACGAGGATTGAACCTGAGCCATGGCAGCAAAAGCCTGGAATCCTAACCACCTAGGCCCCCAGGGGACTCCCCGTCAGCATGTTTTTACAGAGGTGCATTTTAATGTTAATGCTTTTAGTTTTTATTGACTATGCCCAGAAGCTGCCACAGGAGCCCAATACCTTCAGGAGCCAGCTAAAGATGTCACACAACACCCCCTATATGACATTCATTGTGAGAATTACTTCCAAAATTTTAAGATGGAAAGGGTTTTTGCTTAGCCTGAGAAGCTGGTATCATTCCTGCATTCTGATAAGGAGAGCTGGATACCAGACCTAGATACTCTCTCTCCCTTATGGGAAATTCAGAAGCCAATTTGGAGTTCAGTTATAGTAAATATATAGAACTTTATCACCTGCATCTATATACTTCTCTTCCCTAGTCTGGATATCAGTTAAGGCATGTTTTCTCTGGCCCTGATCATTTATTCCCATTTATATCTCTACGTTATCTCTACTTTAATTTTTTTTTTAATCTGGCTGTGCCAGGTCTTAATTGTGGCAGATGGGATCTAGTTCCCTGTCTGGGGGTTGAACAGGGTCCCCTGCACTGGAAGCTTGGAGTCTTAGCCACTGGACCACCAAGGAAGTCCCTACCTCTCCTTTTTATACGCATCTCTTCGTAAGCTGACTCAAATCTTCTGCGGAATTAGTGGGTATATTAAACAAGGTGTTTAATAAGCATTTAATGAATTACATTTGAATGCCAGCTCTGCAGAGATACAGTCCTAGAAACCGAGATGTATGAATCTCCCCTCCAGAGCATCTTACCCCTTAGGGCAGTGCATCTCAGGCTTTCTAGACTCTATGATTGTTTCTTCAGCTGACAGGAAAGGCAGATCAAGTCATTGTGAGCAGACATCCGGTAGAGACCTGTGGACAAGAGGATGGGACCCCTCACTCAGCTTGGACCACCCCCTTCCTCATCTGCATGAATCACCTCCTCCTAAGCCTTAGATCCCTGCTGGGAGCAGGCTGCCAAACAGCTCTGGAGAAAACCCAGCAGGGTGTGGAGATTCGGACCCCACGGCTGGGGTTGGGCCACAGTAGCCACTCTGCTGCCGCCCAGGAGAGAGGGACCCTCCCTTCCATGGGCCTGTCTGCCCACCAGCGGGGGGCTGTCCTGAGCTCAGGTGCTGACTCACAGGTCAAGAACTAGCTTGGGCAGGGCCCTCCCCTGGCCACCTGTTGGTCTGTCTGGACCCTCTCCTTACCCACTGGACACTGCTTCCAGCTTCCTTCAGGCTGTGGTGGAGATGGCATGGGTGGGGCTGGGGTGGAGGTGAAGGGCCTGGGGAGTCAGTGGGGAGGGGGTGGAAGGAGACTGCCCCACAGGCCCAGGTTCTGCCTCTTTTCTGGAAGCTCCTTCTAAACTGAGACGCACTCCCCACCCTCCATTCTCACCCCCAGCTGTTTGTCTAATGAAGAAACCTTTCTGACCCAGACAGTTAAAAGTCCTGGCCCTTCGCCTCATTACTGCCAAGCCCAGAACTAAAGAGGTGAAAGCTGGCAGCCTTGGGCTGCCTTCAACTTGGCAACTACCCCTCGGGGTCTGTGCCTCGGAGGCCCAGCCTCTCAATAGGGCTGTGTTCTCAGTCCTGGTTAAACAAAGCCGGGCCACCTCCCTCCTGGGCCTGAGCCCCCCATTCTCGTCTTTCTGTGCGGGATTAAGAGCTGCTCTCTTGTTTGGGTGTCACTCTCCCTTTGAACTGCCGTGGCTTCATCTGGTTTCAGGCTCAGCTTCCTGCCAGGAAGTGGATTTACCCCTGGTTTGTTGTTACTCTCGCCACAGGACCATACCCAGGGGGAGTGGGGCTCTTTCTCCCCAGAGACCCCTGCCTCGTGTGTTCCCTCCCCTCCCCCTTCTCTCTCCAACCTAAGTCCCTAAAGTCAGTCCCGGTCACCTCCTCTCCCCTCCTCTGAATTCTCGAGCCACACAGGCAAAGGTGGAGGCTCCAGAGCTGGGGGGCCCAGGTCTGTTTGTCTAGGGGCACCAAGGCGAGCAAGATGGAGATGCTAAAGGCTGGATGTGCGCTCGCCAGGCTGAGGGAGGAGAAAGCCCTGAACTGATGGGGGAGGCTGGGCTGGGTCCCTCTCTGGGACTGGAGTCTGAGAGCCTCTCACTCTTCTTCTCTTTAAAATATTTATTTACGTGGTTGCACCAGGTCAGGCCTTAGTTGCAGCATTAGGGATCTTTGATCATCATCGCAGCATGCAGGATCTTTCGTTGCAGTATGCAAGCTCTTAGTTGTGGCATGTGGGATCTAGTTCCCTGACCAGGGATCGAACCTGGGGCCCCTGCACTGGGAGTGTGTAGTCTTAGCCACTGGACCACTAGGGAAGTCCATCTCAGTCTCTACTTGAAAGTCCCAGAAAATGCTAAACTTGTACTGAAAGCCAGATTTCTTTGAGTGCAAATTCAGGGCTATTTCTCTCATTACTTTTAAAATGTGTATTTTACCTTTATTTGCAATAGAAAGAATCTTATAGACACAGTCATTGAAGTATGGAGAGAGTGTGTGTAATGTAGAAGGGGGTCAGTTGATCTTAGGTACATTGACATCCAGGCAGAAGACAGATCTTTTCTTGTCTTATGTAGAAATATATAAGATTTCCTTCTTAAATAGAGGGAAGGCTATTGTCCTTATTCTAGAAAGGGTCTTCCAGAAAACATCAAGAGAGATATAAAAGTATAGTTCAGCTGATATCCCTTGTAAGGTACAAGAAGTGTCTGTCCAGCTGCCAACATAACACCTTCTATTTTATTAATAATCAGGGAAGGGTGAGCTTTGGCAGTAAGAATCCACCTTGGCCCCTATTTCTGGAGATCCTCTTCTGAGGAGTGGATTTCAGGGGAGAGAAGTTAAAGAAAGGCGGTGATCTCGCCTGGGGCAGGGGACCATCTCTCCATCAGGACAGGTGTTTTCCCTTGTTTGTTTCTGTTTGGTTTCACCTGCCAGCCCCCACACAACCTGTTAAGTGAGAAAAATTGGCCCCTAAAACTGGGAGTGAGGGCTCTGTGGGGCACTGAGATGAAAATAGTTTCTGGCGTTGGACTGGAGGAGAAGAGATATGGGTTGTGGGTGACAGAAAGTGGCTCATGGGAGGAGGAGGATGGTGTCAGGTCGCATAAGGTTCTGGACAAAGGAGCTGAGAAGGGAAGTGTGGCCGAGCGGATGAGCAGGAGCCCAGAGAAAGCCAGCAAAGCCACCCTCCAGGCCCGGCTCTCCCCTGCACACAGGTCGCCGGCCTAGAAGGTGCTGCTGGCCCAGGCCCGTCAGCTGCCCTCCTCACAAAGCCTGAGCTGTGCTGCTGGCAGGTCTGAGCCTCCCATCCCTGAGGTCCTGACTGCGGCCACCGGCCCTGGGAGCCTCCTCCGGCTGCCAGAGGCCCTTGGGTTTGTCCCAGTGCCCAGACCTAATGAGCAGCTCATTGGAATCCGACGAAGGACTGGGGCGCACGGAGACATGCTAATTAACGCGATTGCTGTTCTTTAATTAAGCAATCATCCCCCCAAAGAGGCTATTATCATGCAAATAGAGCCCTCGCCGGTGAGGTAAGGGCTTTGGGCAACAGCTGAGGTCTGTTAATAAGGCCCCAGAGCGCTGGAGGGCAGGGATCCAGGATGCCCCATTGACTGGGTGGCGGAGCCCGGGAAGCAATCACGCCTCACCGCACGCCCTTTGTCTCTCTGGGCCTGGGCTGCAGAGCGGTGGGAGGCAGGGACCCCGCACCCCCTGCTTCTCCTTCCCCTCCATCTCTCCAAGAGAGGCTTTCAGAGCTGTGCAGGCTGGAGGGGTTTGTAGGACAGGGTCTGGTTTGGTCCTTTGTACAATCAATGCCCCAGTTATCAGAGCATCGGGGCACAGACGGGTTGGAATGTGTGGGAATGGGGGCTCTTCTGTGTTCATAAACATGGAAGATTCTACAAAGGGATGAGCACCATCCAGACTCTAATGGAACAGAAAGAAAATGAAATGAATCACCCACCTGGCCGACTGGGTCAAACCACTTTCTCTTCAAGACCTAGTTTCTCATCTTCGTTTTTTATTAATTAATTTTTACTGCAGTATAGTCGCTTTACAATGTTGTGTTAGCTTCTGTGAGCTCAGTCGCTCAGTCATGTCTGACTTTTTGTGACCCCAAGGATTCTAGCCCTCTAGGCTCCTCTATTCATGGGATTTCCCAGGCAAGAACACTGGACTGGGTTGCCATGACCTCCTCCAGGGGATCTTCCTGACCCAGGGATCGAACCTGAGTCTCCTGCGTCGCCCATGTTGGCAGGCAGAATCTTTACCACTGAGTCTCCTGGGAAGCTTCTACTGCATAACAGAATGAATCAGCCGTACAGTATCAATATACCCCCTCCCTTTTGGATTTCCCTCCCATTTAGGACACCACAGTGCATTTTCTCATCTTCAGAATAGGGTACTCACAAGTGCCTGACACAGTTATCATGTAAGTAAGTGGTTGTGAACGCAACAGTCTCAGGGTTTCACGCCTAACCTAATGGTTCCTGAATGGGGTGGCCTGCTTCCACGAGGTGACAGATAAGATGTGTCTATGTATTTTCATTTGCTAAATCCAACAACCTTATCGCTGGGGACACTGGCTTGTCTCAGAGATGTTTGGGCTGTCACGACTGGACAAGTGGGGGCTACTGGCATCTGTTGGATAGAGGCAGGGGACACTGCTAAGTGGGTGCACGGGACAAAGCATTATCTGCTCCAAAATACCCACAGTGCTTAGGCTGAGAAGCTCTGACATAAACAGCACCTAGTAAACCTGACTTAGAGGAAGAAGTCATGAGGCGATGGTGTGCTTTCCCAGAGCAGGCCCACAGCAGTGTGGTTGCAAGTCACCTTGGGACCAGCTCTTTGGGCGTTTCTGTTTTCTCAGAGAAAAAATTTGGATAATAATTGTGTTTTAAGTAATGGAACAGATAGGCTGAGGCCGAGTGGTGCCGGCTGGTACTTGGAGTCCCGAGCAAGAAGCGGGACCAAAAAAATCAATTATGAACCCGAGGAGCCTCAGCGATAACAGAGTCTGCTCAGAGCTAAGAGGAAAGTGGGCCTCATGAAAAGAGGCCCAGGGCCCAGCCTGTGGGCACAATGAGGCCCCTGAGAGCCGGTGTTGGCGGCTCCTGGGTGGTAGAGAGGGAACCCTACTCACACCTTTGTTGTTGGGTAGTCATTCCGTTGGTCCTACTCTTGCGACCCCACGGACAGCAGCCCGCCAGGCTCCTCTGTCCATGGGATTTCCCAGGCAAGAATACTGGAGTGGGGTGCCATTTCCTTCTCCAGGGGGTCTTCCTGACACCGGGGACCTAGCCCAGGTCTCCTACATCTTGTGCACTGGCGTGGGTTCTTTATCACTGAACCAGAGTCTCTGGGGGGCTGGTGCATTGCTGTGGGGGAGACGAGAGGCAGAAAGTCAACAAACCAGGCCATCCAGCAGGGGGGAAGATCAAGCCTCTTGCTCCCAGAAATCTTGGACTCCTTTCAGTTTGGTTTTCAACTCGCTGCAAAATAAATGTTTTGTGTTACAAGGAGACGGAGATACTATCTCATCAGCCCTACTGGTTTAGCACCGCCTCTGCCAACCTCTCACTTGATGTTTGGCAGGGGAAGGAGCGAGGAGAAAAACAGGACCAGGTTCTGTTTGCAAAACATTTTCATCAGTCAAAAAACTGCCAGGGTTGTGAATATTAAGTAAACCCTGACTCATGGAGACGGATACCTTGCCTTGCTTTGCTGGTCCTCTGGGTAACAGAGTTCTGTTACTTTGGGAGTGACAGCTCTAACATTCTGCAGGCTCCTCGGAACTGCTCTGGCTTTTTCTGAACAAAGAACAATCCACAAAAACGCCTATGGTTTGCAGTGGATAGGAGTCTGCTTACAGGACTGAGGACTTGGGCCCTCTCTTCAGTCAGGAGGGACCCAGTGAGATCGCCTATTTAATCGCCTCCCACCTACACATGGGGCTGGGTGGCCTGAAGGCCCTTCTGCCAGTGGATTTCGTGAGAGTGTGGCCCAAGTGTCAGACCTCTTTAGTGAGTTCCCTACGGGCCAGCCCTGTTTTTTCCATTGCAGGATTTATAAGTGGGTTTGAAATGAGAGCATAGTTCTGCCTTGCCAGGAACAAAGGTTTTCACTGTTTCAGTCACTAGCCTAAGACACCATAATATAAGCCAGGCTCCCCAGTCCTCACCTCGAGCAAGTCCCAAAGTGAAAGTTCATCCAAGAACAATAATAGTAATGGTATAGCCCAAACTTACACTTACTACGTTCGAGGCATTGTTCTAATCCTTACAAAACCAGGAGGCAGGCATTCCTAGCACCATCATATTTGAAAGTGGAGCTCTCCTATCTTCCTTATTCTTAAGTCAGGCCAGTCTCCCTCCCTCCCCCATAGCTTCTCTTCAGATCTCCAGATTATCTCCTTCATTTTGAATGTGACCAAGGTCTTCGGTTAGCTTTGAAACAGTCCGTTTGTGTGCTAAATCATTTCAGTGCTACCCGACTCTTTTAAGACCCCCACGGACTGTAGCCCAGCAGGCTCCTCTGTCCGTGGGAATTCTCCAGGCAAGAGTACTGGAGTGGGTTGCCATTTTCTCTTCCAGGGGATCTTCCCGACCCTGGGATCTAACCTGTCAGTCGGGTGGGTTCTTCATCACTAGTACCACTTGGGAAGCCCTGAAACAGTCCAACCCAGTTCTTTCAGTGGATTTCTCCTCAAGGACCATTTCTTTCTTGATCTTTAAACCCATAACCTCAGTCTTCACCACAACCGCTGAGTGCTTGCTTCTGTGCTGCTTTGCCTGGTTTTCTCATTGTGCAGACCACGTTCAAAAAGCTATGAAGCATGAGAGTTAAGTGTGTGTTTATTCTGAAGTTCACCTGCTTGGGTTTGAATCCAGTTCTGTATCTCTAGCTGTGTCACCTTGGGTAAGTTACTCAATGTCTCTGAGCCTTGGCTTCCTCCTTTATAAAATGAGAATAATATACCTGTTTCAGAGGAATATTGAGTGAGTGCTATCAAACTGTGCTGGCACATAATAGGTACTAGCTAAGTGTGATGTTATCTCACTTAAAAAAGACTAAATGTCTCAAGGGCAGAGATGCTATTGTGTCTTTCTATGAGTGCTAAGCTAGTGATAAACAAATAGAGAAAGCTTGATAAGCATTTGTGTGGGTCTTTGGCTGCTCAAAGGAATGGTGAGAAGATACATGTGTCTTCCTGGGACTCCACCCAGGAAAGCGGCAAAGTAGGAAGTACGCACAAAGTGTAGAATCTTGATAATATCTCGTAGGCACTTAGTAAATGTCATTGAATAATTTCATTACACTTAATCAGCAGTATGGAGAACTACGGCAGTTTCAGTGTTTACAGGAAGAGAAAGAAATAAAGGAAAAGAGGACAGTAGAAGGATAATGATCAATTCATCTCCTTCTAGCCTTTGCCTTGTTTTTTTCAAGTGTTTGTTAAGCTCAGCACCTTCTGAGCCATCTCTGAGACAGCCATGGGGTGGAAGTGTGCACTGACCCAGGCTTAAGAGGAAACACAGGGCTGACTCCCCAGACTGGGGCTACTGATCTTGGTAGAAAGAGAATTTTGAGAATAGCCACCTTCCTGGTGACTCCAGATGGTTGCAGGGCTCACCAACAGGAATCCAGCCGGGCTGAACATCCCAAAGACATTCTGAAATGTTTCCTGTGCAGGAGAATGGTGAAGCTAACCTCTGGGCCTGGAAGGGGACTAGGCTGCAAGATGTTGACATGGGGAGAGAAGGGTAAAGAGGGCTATGAGAGAAGTGAGCTATCTCTGAGCCAGCCTCATGCGTGGAGGCAGCGGATTGGACCTGATGGGCATGTATAGCCCCCAGAGGCTTGGTTCTGATGGTTGAAAAGGAAATGATCTCACTGCGGAAAAAAGTCCCAGAGTCCTGACATTCTGCATCGCTCTGGCTTATTTTGGGACTTAAGTCTCAATGCCCCCGTGTCCATTCCTCCCTTCCTTTTGTGAAAGGCCCCACAGTCCTCCTCTTCCAGCATTTCGAAAAATGCTAAGCACAGATCTCCCCAGGCACAGTCCTTTAATCAAGGTGGAAGCCCTTTGTGAAGGGGCCCAAGAGAAGCTGGGCTGCAGGAGGGGCTAATTGGCTCAGTGTTGAGCCTTTTGACAAATCCGTGAAATGAATACAAAGAGAATGGGCCAAGAGGTGTTTCTGAATGCAGGTGAAGTCTGAGACATCAAGAGGGCCTGCGAATGGGTTCTTCCAAAGGTCTTCTCATGCCCACACCTAGTCTGGGACCACGTAGGGGGTGGAGGTTGCTAATTTCAGTTCCTAACACACTGCTGGTCAGGAGATTAGTGGCCATAGGGCAAGCAGAGAAAGGGTGCATGTGTGTGTGTGTGTGTGTGTGTGTGTGTGTGTGTGTGTGTTAAATCGCTTTAGTCCTGATTTTTTTTGAGACCCTTTGGATTGTTGCCTGCCAGGCTGTTTTGTCCATGGGATTCTCTAGGCAAGAATATTGGAGTAGGTTACCATACCCTCCTCCAGGGGATCTTCCTGACCCAGAGATTGAACCCATGCCTCTTACATCTCTTGTATTGGCAGGTGGGTTCTTTATCACTAGCACCACCTGGGAAGCCCCCTGAGAAAGGGTGTGTGTATGTATGTGTGTGTGTGTGTGTGTGTGTGTGTGTGTGCGCGCGCACGCACGCACATGCTTGGTTCCTCAGTCGTGTCTGACTCTTTGCAACCCCATGAACTGTAGCCCGCCAGGCTCCTCTGTTTGGCCTTAAATGTAGGCAGCACAGAGCCAAACATGTACTGTGATCTGAATGGCGGTGGAGGAGGCAGAAGACCCCCAAAGCCAAAATATCTCCAGGGGTGTCTGCTGTAGCACTTGGAAGTCTGCTCCTATAGAGTGATGGCCTGAGATCCCAGGAGAACCAATTATAAAGCTGGTCTCAGTTATTGACCCCTTAGATTGAATTAGCCTGAAAACACGCTGAGAAGCCCATGGCCAGTTTACACTGGCAGCTTGGAGAAACGTGGAGAAAATCTGTGACTGTCTGCATCCCACTCCCTCGTTAACTAAGCGTCCCTGGTACAGGGAGGTGAGGGACAGTGAGCAAGAACACAGTGTAAATTGTTCTCCATCCCCACCACCACTCGTAAACCTCCTTCCCTGGTAGCTAGCTCCCAGTGGCTCTCTCCTACTTGCTTCCCTCCCTTTTGGGTATAAGCGTGAATGTAAAGGCTGAATCCAAAACTCAAGGGGGCTTCTCCAGGCTCCTATCTCTGTCCCAAGTGGCCGGAGTCCCCAGCTCTCCTCCCCTGATGTCTTCTTCCTATCTGGGCCCCGGAGCCTGGTCTCTGTAGCCCTTACGGAAGTGGTAAGGCTGAGACGGTGATGCGGAGTCAGAAACAAAGAGTTTCTTTCTCTTTTTTTTTTTTCCACAGAGAATTTTGAGGGGGCAGTGAAACTATTCTATGTGATATTATAGTGGTGGATACATGTCATTTTACATTTGTCCAAACTCATAATGAGTTTCCATCCCTCCTGGAAAATGTGGTACCCAGAACTCCCAGGATGGGACAGACAGTATCGGGGAGCAGGCAGCTGGTAAATGACCTGGTCAACATGTGGTCGAGGGAGAGGGCAGGACGCAGAAGAGGGGACACGGGAAAGCATGGTGGCTAGTACAAGGCATGAGGAAGAGGGAGGCACAGGGACTCAGGGAGCTCTGTTAGGAGTGGCATGTTAGCACTGAGGCTCTCTGGAAATACTTCGAACCAAGCTAGAGAAAATACTTGGTTAGGTAGAGTGCAAGCAAGACTAAGGATGAGGAGTCATGAGCTCGCTTGTCTTTTTATGTAGGTATGTGATAATCTGGTTAACAAGCACCGTAGAAGCCTTGCCGTGTGCCAAGCTTATCTCATCCTCATAACAGGCTTCTAAATTGATGTCATTTATGGATAGCTATTCATATGAAGAGCAAGTATAATCCTTGTTACTAAAACGTGAACCATCAGGACACAGATCATTAATTCACATGTGCTCACTCTTCCATTGCTCATGTAACATGGTAGTTGTTCACAATGAAAGCAGAGAGAGAAAAACATAAAGCAGAGAGAGAAAACTTTAGTCTGGGGGAGGAGAATTCACAGTGATTTTTACCATGATGATAGAGGTAATAATAGTAGCTATTTTAAATTACTGATAATGTTTTTTATTATTTCAAAGCCCA
Organism: Capra hircus; assembly: GCF_001704415.2. Taxonomy (NCBI): domain Eukaryota; kingdom Metazoa; phylum Chordata; class Mammalia; order Artiodactyla; family Bovidae; genus Capra; species Capra hircus. Next base: position 28,768,818 of record NC_030836.1, on the reverse strand, counting down.
CTGCTTTGTATGCATTATTTCATTTAGTCCTCACCACAGTCATAGGAAACAGGTACCATTATTACTGTTTCGCAGACGAGAAAACTGCTGCACAAAGCCTAAATAATTTGTCTGAGAGGCAACTCGGTTTTTGTAACATTCTTTGCTGCTGATTTAAGAAATAAAATCATTGATGAGGAACCGTGGCTGTCTAAAGCAAGCTGGTGCATATAAAGAGCAAACACGTTGCACCAGCTTTCATTACAGACCTGTCTTTCTCTTTCCTGTAAAATGATCTCCACATTCTTTGCTGGTGCAAAGGAGATGTGTAAAGTCATTTTCTCCCGACCTGGTGTGTGGGTAAATTAATCTGGCGTCACAAACCCAGTCACAGCGTTAGGTGATCTGTGTGTAATGGGTTTAGGCCGTGAGCCTCCGGAGCTTAGCCTGCTCAGCATTAAAAAGGCCATAGAAACCTCTCTCTCCGTGAAATCCTCTTGCACACATTCAGGAAATGTACAAGACAGTGAGGGTACAGTCAACCTATTGGAATTTCTTTTTGAAGAAAAAAAAAATATCTCGCAGAGGAAAACTGTTGATGACCCCCCTCTGAGCCTTGGTAGGGAAGTTATCCTGCAGTCATTCGATGTGAAATTCCAAAGGCTTGGAGGAGGGTCAGCTCCCCTAATAACATGTCAATATTAAATTACATCATAAATAATCAGAACTTCCTGCATATTTAACGGGAACTTTGTTGTATAAATCTGGAAACCGTCCAAAGGGAGACAAGCGACTTTTGTTATTGTTTAGCCCTCTGGGCCCAACTTCTTGTGGGATTTAGTTGTTATTTTGAACTTTGGAACCTTTAGCAGAGAGAAAGGCCCTAAACCAATTGACTTTTAGATGGTCATTTTCCCTTCCTTCTTTCAGTTTTAAATCGGTTAATTTTTTTCTTATGTAAATAAGATCCAATAAAATCCAAAGCCATGACCAACATCAAAACATGTGAAATCACTGTTTGGTTTGAAAACCTTTAACAGACCGAGCCAGCTTGGTGATGACCAGCTCTGACCACTCTTGCTTAAGAGGGACACTCTGACATTTGCCACGTCTATCAGCCATTTCTTCTTTTTTAAAAAATATTCATGTATTTACTTATTTATTTGGCTGCACCAGATCTTGGTTGCGGCATACGGGATCTAGTTCCCTAACTGGGGATTGAATCCAGGCCCCCTGCGTTGGGAGTACAGAGTCTTAGCCACCCGGGATGTCCCTTATTAGGTCATTTCCAGCCCAAGAATATTTGAGAGGCTCATAACATTCATTTTGGTTGGTACCAAATCCAACCAGTAAGGTCTGATTTTCTACCATAAGATACAATACAAATATAAGTTAATTACTCTTATGACCCAAAGAAGAAAGTCTCAAGTTCATGACACAATTCAATCCTTCCCCTGTGGCCCCGATTGCCCTCAATAACTCCCCCTCCCACCGCTCCTAAGTACCACTCTGCTCTCATCCCCTGGGCCACTCGCTGTCCAGAATCTTCCTTCCTCTTTCCATTCTGCCCTCACAGCTTTGTTTCCTGTGCCCCTCACTCATCGTAGGGAACCCTCCCCATTTCTCTACTTCTCTCGGAGTCTTCCCCAGCCTCCAGGCTGAGGTCACGTTCTCCTTCCTTCTTAAAGCCTTTCTACCTCCCCTGCAGTTGGGTGCTGTTCTTGTGCTCACCATGTTCTGAGATGCTAGCATGCATCAGGTGCTGTGCTAGGAACTTGACGCGGGTGATCTCATTCAAGTCTGGAAAAGGGGGTATTGTTTTCATATCAAATTTGGGGGTTTTGTCTAATGATGAACACCTGAGTTGTTCTTAATCTGTCACGACCAAGGCCGCAGTGAATGACTTTCACATCAGCCTTGCACGTGCGTGTAGGAGAGTCTGTAGGATAGATTTAGAGGCTGGGACTGCTGGATCAAAGGGTGATAGCATGCTGAATTTTTATAAACATCTTCTGATTTTCTACCCTGGTGGTTGTACCATTTTTAATTCTTACCATCAATGTGTGAAAGTATACCAGGCTTCCCTGTCCATCACCAACTCCCAGAGCTCGCTGAAACTCATGTCCACCGAGGCAGTGGTGCCATCCAACCATCTCATCCTCTGTCGTCCTTTTCCCCTCCTGCCTTCAATCTTAAGTTACAATACAAATAACTATTTGGTTAATACCAAATGAGCAGGATGCCACCAAGCACAAGTTTTCAGCCCAGCTTGAATATCATTAACTCGGTGGTCTTGCATTTTCTGTACCTCCATTTCCTTGTATATAAAACAGGCAAATTTGGAGACAAGTGAGGGGGAATATTTACCCCCCTGGCCACTGCTTTCTGATACATCACAAGAGACATAGCTGGTCCCTCACCAGGTGCTCCAGCTTGGCAGTGAGAGTTGCCTCCAGTGGGGATAAACTGAAAAACCAACCCTTGGAACAGGACATGGATAGACAAGGAATCTACCTGTGGTGTTCCTGCCATACCCTTCTCATGGTCATAGGGAAGATAACATACCTGCACTTTTGGGTTTGGTTATTTCTTTCCAGCTCTCAGCCCAGATTTTGTGACTGATGATTTAAATTATTTTCTTACAAATATTGCACATTAATCTCCTTGTGCACATCCTCCAGCACAGCTCCAAATTTGGATCAGTCTAGTGCTGTCTTTCCCCTCATGCCTGAACAGTTAAATTTTGATAAAGTCATGCAGATTCCATCACTACAAATTCACCATCTCCAATCTAAGCCAGGCCCTCACTATCCCTCATCAACCCCATAAATGCTTTTCAACTTTCAATTTTCAACTCTTATTTTTCTAATGACTATTCCAAACCCCCATCACCTTCCCCAAGCATCCTTTTTAAGTCTTACACCTTGAGCTCTCTAAGCAACCCACCCTCCAAATTCATCGGGATAATTGAAGGCTTTAGATATCAGAATTTTAGAGATCTATCCTTGGCCACATTTTTCTAGGATTCCATATTCTTCCTGAGGCTTCACCTCTACTTTCATAGTGTAAAAACTACTCTTTGTTGATAACTTTCAAATCTAGAACCTGCAGCTTGGACTCTTCTGTCTAATAGACACTTGTACTTGGAAGGTCCATGGACACCTCAAACTCAAAAGTATCCAAATCAAACACTATTGTTCCTCTAAAATCCATCTCTCGCGCAGGGCATGGCTCTCTTCCCGAGTTCCATGGGTGGAGAGAGAGGGTCACCAACTTCTCAAGCTAGACAGCTGATATCATCCTCAAGTCCTTTCTCTTTTTTACCTTCCACATGTCATCAGGTTCCAAATCCTGCCAAGATTTCCTCTTGTTTCTGGAATTTCCTTTCTCTTCACTTTTCTACAGTTGATCCAACTGGACAGCCTGGATTGCTTTGGAAGCTTCCAAACTGTCTGATCTCAGGCTTGGATCCCTTAAATCTGTCCTTATAGCTGCTGCTTGGTGATCTTTCTAAACATGAATCTGCCCATATCACACTCCCCACTGCACTGACTCCCACAGTCTACAGAATCGAGTCTCAGCTGCTTGGCATGACATGCACGGCCATCGGTGATCTGGCTTTAGCTTCCTCCTGCAATTCCTTTCCTTACTAGTCTCTACCTGACCCCTCACACTTCAATCACAAATGAGTATTTGCAGTTCCTTTGAGCGGCATCCTTTCTTGCCTTTATTCATAACATCCCCTCTGCTAGACCACCCTCCCAATTCCTTCACCTGCACCTGGCCAACCCTACTGTCCTTTAAGGCTTAGTTCATGGATCACTTCTTTTGGGAAGCCTTTCTTGACAAGCCACTCTCCACTCTCCCCAAACTCTAAACTGGGTTAGCTACACTGACCCTGTGCTCCCACACCTTGCTTGTTCATTGCACTGAAGATGTTTCAACATACTTATCCACTGATGGATCAGTATCACAATTAGATTGTGTGCTCTTGGAAGCTTGTGTTGGGTCCTATTTCTCCATGTATCTCTTTGCCTAGGAGTGGCATAGAGTAGGCGCTCAATGATAATACTTGTAAAATATTACTTTACATTTGTAAGTGAACAAAGAAGTGAATAATTCATTAATGGGAAAGAAATTTGCCCCTGAAATGAATTCTCCACTTTACAGCTAAGGTAGCAAGGGAGTAATCAGCATCCAGAAACATCATGATTATTTCTCAGGCCTGATTAAGAGTAACAATACCATGCGTGTGTGCTGAGTCGCTTCAGTCATGTCTGACTCTTCATGACCCTATGGACTGTAGCCCACTGTCCATGAGATTCTCCAGGCAAGAATACTGGAGTGAGTTGCCATGTCTTCCTCTAGAGGATCTTCCCAACCCAAGAACTGAAGCTGCTGTGAACTGAGCCTGCCTCTCTTACATCTCCTGCATTGGCAGGCAGGTTCTTTACCACTAGTGCCACAAACAGGCATAGTAATATTCAAAGGTCACTATGAGTCTTGGGAAAGCCCAGAATCAATGAGGCTCCAGGAGAGAACCCTCAAGAACCTGTAGAGGAACTGCTACGGGATTCTTAGAGTGCTGCAAGAAACCTGCAGGATTTCCATCTCATTCATACAAAACTCTCAGTTCAAATAAACCTTCACTGTTTACAGGACATCTTATTTACTGATTGAAAAAATCATGTAATATACCTTAAGTTAATAACGTACAGACTCGGTTTGAATAAGTAAAAAATGAAACAGTAGAGAACAAAGAAGTAGAGTTCTTTTTTCCCTCTCCTATACTTGACTTTCCTGGTGCGATGCAGTCCATGGGATCGGGAAGAGTTGGACATGACCGAGCGACTTCACTTTCACTTTTCGCTTTCATGCACTGGAGAAGGAAATGGCAACCCACTCCAGTGTTCTTGCCTGGAGAATCCCAGGGACGGCGGAGCCTGGTGGGCTGCCGTCCACGGGGTCGCACAGAGTCGGACACGACCGAAGCGACTTAGCAGCAGCAACAGCATACTGACTTTCTTAGGACCCGATGCTTTCATAAAGACCCTGGATGCAGCGAAAGAAAAAAACTAAACTGTCTGAACACCACCACACTTTCATAGCCTTTGCTTGTGAAATTCAATTAAGAAGGCAGTGAAGTGAAAGTTGCTCAGTCACGTCTGACTCTGCGATCCCGTGGAAAGTTAGGAATGTCATATTTCTCCTGATGTTCAGAACTGAGTGTTTTTGAACTTCAATTATCATTAGAGCCTTTTTTGTAGTTGAATAGTAAGTGACGATGATGGTAAAAAAAATTAACTGCTATTATTATTATTACTATATAGAGGTTACAGTCCTCGAATGCCCATGCTGTGGCAGGTGCTTTCCACTAAGTATCATGCTTCACAACAACCTTTTCAATACAGTAGAAATTATTTCCCCCTTTACTGTTTTAACAACTGAAGTTCAGCGAAACCAGATCACTTGGAGCACGTCCAAAGGACAAGTTGGGAAGACTCTGGGGCCAAAGGCCGAGGTGGTTGCACGAGGCGACGCTGAGCCTCTCCTAGTCTCTGGGAAGTTTTGTTACCTGCCTGCGTATATGTGAAGGCAAGAGCGGGAGAAGCGATGAATCCGAGGAAGATTCATCGCCTTAGAATCTAAATACTAAACGTGGGGCAAAGGCGAAGGAACCAAAAGCGGCGGGAAGCCGGAGCCATAAGGCAGACTCTAGGTACGAGCCAAGAGAAGGGATGGACCGGCTGGCTCCGCAGACAGCTTAGGTGGAGGGATGAGGGGCGGGGCCTGGGCGGGGAAACCGGGGACCGTGTAACCCAGCAGTGCTCGTGCTCGAGCCCAGTAGTGGACCGCCCCAAAGGCCGCCTCTCCCGGGGAAGTAAAGGTGAGGGGAAAGGGCGTGCAGGCATTATGGGAAATTCCGAGAATTGCTAAGGCAGCTCATCCTTCCCCATCCTAAACCAAAGCACAGACTGTCCTCTCCTTTCCTGGGGGCGCTCCCTTGTGGCGCAAGCAAGAGGGGGACAGGGAGAAGGGCCTGCCCGGAGCGCACTCCCCCTCCCCCCCGCTCGTTGGTACGGCCCGTCCCCCCGCCGCTGATCTGGCAGGCTGCGCGCGCACCCTCCGGCGGGGCGCGGGCCGGCGGGGAGCTGCGGCCTCCGCGGCCCGGTTCCCTCCTCCCGCTCCTCGCGTGCTGTTCGCTGGCGCTGCGCCCGCCGGGTGACGCGCCCGCGCGCCTTGGCGGGGAGGAGCGCGGCCGCGGGGGCGCGCCCCGGTGACTCCGCCCACCTACCCCCGCCTCCCCTCCCCTGAGTCCCGGGTGCCCGGCTCGCGCGGCTTGGTGCGAGGAGATCGGGACCCCGCGCCGCCCGCCCCCGCGCCCCCCGCCCCGGCGTGCGAGGCGCCGCGCCCTCCCGCTGCCCTGCCCGGTGCATGGAGGGGTCCGTTCGGATCGCAGCCGCCGCCGCCGCCGTAGCCGCCGCCAGCGCGCGGGGGATGACCTGGGGGTGGCTTTCGGAGCCGGCTGCCGCGCAGGAGGTCTGGGGGCTTAGCCAGCCTCGCTGAGAGGTGCGGGGGTGGGGTCGCACCTAAGGGTGGGCGGGAGGGCTGGCCTGGGGACACTGGGCTTGGGCGCCACGAGGCTTGGGAGCTGGAGGTCCGGGGGAGCGGGCTGCCCGGGAGGGCTGGGGTCCAGGCTGCGTGCGGGGTCTGGAAAGGGTAACTGAAGGATGCGCAGCGGGGAGCTCCTAGGTTCCCGGTCCTGGGGACTCTGAGCCACCTCGTGGAGGAGGCGGAGTGAGGTGTCAGTGACACGATGCAATCTCTTTGACAATGATCCGCTGGGGCAGGTGAGATGAAGCATAGCGGGGTGCAAGGGGCGCCGGGCATGTTTTCCCAAGGGAGCCGGATCTCTCGCCTCTCTCAACCTCCATCCCCGCGGAGCGCCCGAGAGAGACAGTGATTTATGTGTAGGGAGAATCAAGAGAAATTTCCTGCACAATGTATCTTTCTCTGCCTTCACAGACCCAGTGACTTCCCAGCCCCAGGGAGCGTATTTTTTCCTTCTCCTCTGTAAAGCATTCTGTGGATTGCATTATCATTTGCTAAATACATTACAGCCCGCTATTTATTTCACTCTGCAGCTTCCAGACCTTTGTTGCATTCTCTCCACATCTAGGAATTTCAGTAATAAATCACCGAGGGGCTAGAGAGCCTCTCTCGCCCTTCCCTTCATTGTTCTCCCCAGCACACCAAATCAGGTGGAAGGCTCTCCAAAAAGAGATTTCTCCAGAATGCCTGTTTTTCCCAGTTCAGACTCCAGAGGGTGGCAGGTGCCTGAAGGGCAGGCTGCCTTCCAAGTTGGCATCTAGAATTGAGGGAACCTCATTAACCTCTGTGTCCTTAAATCAGACACCTGGAGAAATAGAAGACTGGACTAAAAGGAAACATGAGATAGAGTCTCAGGCCAGTGGCCAGTAAAGGTGAACAAGGCCAATTCTCCTTCCTGGCCTCACTGATGCCCCGAGCCGCAGACTTTCCAGCTGACTCTTGGCATACGTAGTGGACAGTGTCTGGTAGGAGAGGGTGGGAGGGGACTGGAGCATGAAATGGGTTTATTCTCAGTATAATTCTAAACAGTCTATTACATTTTATAGCTCATTTTTTGGGGGGTAGTCTATTTTAGCTGAGAATATGGGAGTAGTTCAACTTTTAGGACAAGATGAAAGCGACCTCTAGAAAATTTCTGGAAAATTTAAATGAATGCTTAACTAGAAAGCATTCTTAGGAACCCAGAGAGGCACCAAATACTGTAGTTTCTGTTTTGCACATGTGGAAATAAACTGCCTCATACTCTAAGTTATATGAGAAGGATGGAGAAAACCTGTTTCATTTCGTAAAAACATGCCCTGGGTGTGTGTTTGGCAGCGTGTGGAGCAGAAACATTTATATTTCTGTAAAACGCACGCACGCATGCACGCACACACACACACACGTGTATATTGTTTAACTTTCATGCAAAAACTCGGATATAGTATTTGGGAAATCTGTCTTTGTTTGAATAGTTTAGTCAACCAGGAAAATCAGTTACTGGAGGTACTGTGCTATTGTTTGTGTAGTAACTCACTTGGGACGCCTTGATTGATTGCCATGGTTCTCATCAGCCTCCTCTTCTGTGGAAAGTACTTAAACAGCTCTGACCCTCCAGCCAGGAAGCACAGAGAACCCTTAGGACTTGGAGCATACAGATCTACCTTGTGTAGGTCGGCTTCTAAATCAGTTTTACTTGTCTTTGCAGGTGGCTTGACTGTGCATGGAAGGAATTAAGTTCATTTTAAGAAAGGACACCCCCCCACCGTCCCATCTGTAAGGTATATGTAAAGAGGAAGTCTTTATGTTGGAGTAAGAACTTCTGCCATAGGGCTGGGCTCCAAGAATTTCAGGTAAAACTTGTTGACTAGTTCTCATGCTTTCTTTTTCTTTCCCCAATTTTGCCCTTACGCTTTTGCGACTTTCTAGATGATTTCATTAATGGTTTTGTCAAAATGGAAGTTGAAGTATAATATTGCTTTCAGAAATGTTTCTTATGCAGACGTTTGGACTAAAAATCTGTTTGTAAGATATTTAGGTACTGTTTGTAAGTGGATCGGTACTGTTTTTAAGTAAAATACTAGAGAAATGATCTCAAGAATTAAGCCTTATTGTAGCAAAATCAGGCTGGAGATCAGAAATTTAAAACGATTAAGTGAAAAATTTGTCATTTTTTAATACATTGTTACACTAGCTATTGCCTTGTAGTTAGCATTTCTACTGTGTAAGAGTGTAGCTAAGGCAACACATCAGAAGAGAAGCCTTGACGTCTACAGATAGTCTTTCTATAGACATATGATCTTACTACTTAATAGCAACTAATTATATTAGAAAGGAAATTTGGAGTCTGGTTGGTAAATAGATTGCTCTGAAGGACTTGATTTAATGTGGGTTTTGATGGGTGCTTTTTTTCAAGAAATTTTATTAACTTGAATTAGAGAATGTTTTATTGTTTGTATTTTAAATTTTACATTATACATAAACATTTCATTGATTTATAAGCACTCCATTTATAAATGTTGTATATATGGTACTGACTCATTTTTCAGGAGAACAGAAAGGAGAGCTTGACTCTCTTCAATTACAATGAAGAGATAGTATATGGGATATATTTAATTTTACTTTAAATATGTTGGATTACAATTAAATGAAAAACTGGTTTGTTGGTTTTTTTTAATCCCTCAAGTTCTCCCTCATTGTCTGTGCTCTTTCCCCCCATTGTCAGGCTTAAAACATACAGTATCATTGTCATCTGTCCCCTGAATAATGGTCCTGAGGTGATATTATTAATGTGGCTTTTTAAAATCAAACTAATTATACTTGCCTAAAAGAGCCACATGTGTGTGATTCTAGCTGCCTGGTGCCTTTTGAGAGCCCTGGAGACAAGCTAGTGAATAGAGCTGAAAATTCATTCTGTATTTGATTAAATGGAACAGACTTGCTGCTCCTTACCCCAGCAGGGGCGATGAGATCTCTTGATCCCCGAAGCGGCTCCAAGACCCTGGGAATTCCATTAGCGAGCACCTGAGGAATTTCTGCCCTGCAGTGCCTTTTTTGTATGTGTGTATGTGTGTGTGTGGAGAGGGAGGGGAGCCGAGTGGTGATGGGGGAGGGGGGCGGGTGGGGTGGTAGTGGGCGTGGGGATGGAGAGAGGCTACGTTAGAAGACTCCATATGTTAGCGGATCTAACATCAAGGCAGGACTTAACAGCTTATCTTGTAAGAGAAGAGCCCAACCCATAGGCAGATTGCTGGCCAGGACTTTCTTACCAGCACGACTGTGGTGATGCGTCTTTACCCTGAAGTGCACGCCACTGTAAGTACAGAAAGTCACTTTTCTGCTTTCCCTCTGAAGCACAAGCATATACACGTTGCAGACCTGGTAAGTTTTCTCTGAATGATCTTTTGATAACTATGTAAAATCATGGTACAGTTCGGTCTCGCCTGTAAGGGCCGCTTTATTGTTTTAGTAACTTTTTCAGCCAAGAGCAGAATCAGACTTTTCTGTGAAGCAGAGTGTTTTGCAGAGATGAAATGCTTGTTTGAATAGGCATATTTGAGTTTGCTGTCTTGTTTTTATATGACTTTTATTGTGTTTTTGTAACATTATCACAGAATTTACCTTCATGCAGGGTATGTCTGTCTCTTCTGTTGTTTTTTGAAAAATTCTCTCTGATTGCTAGGATTTTTTAAGACATCGCTTTGCACACTTGCCAGCGGCCACAAACAAATGAAAATATATCTATCAGAAATGTTCTGTAAAATCTTTGGAGCAAAATTTTTGAGAAACATCAGCATGTCTCTCCATTCCACCCCCGCCCCAGCCCTCACCCCACCCTTCTTCCCCTGCCCCTGAATGATTTTTGAATACACACACTCTTTCAGACTATGAGCCCAGTTTGTTTCTTGTGTGTTTTTCAAGGAAGAGCAGTTCTGAATCTTGGACGTTCTACTTAATTAATTTTCATCTTCCAAGAATAGTTAAAAATGAGTGTGAATTCCAGTGTTTGTAGCTTTCAACTAGAGCAGAGAGCAGTAGCCTATTTGATGGTTAATTTGATAGATTTTGTTTCTGATTAAAATGTTGTGTGTCACAGATCTCTCCATCCGATTCCTGTGTAGTCCTCTGCTAGAGCCTCCTAAATGTTTAGCACTAAGTGTTTAAAAAATAAAGAAGTCTTTTAGAGAATGTTTAACTTTTTTTTCTACCTTCTTCCTGGGCTTGCATTCTACTAGTATGGCCGGATTGAAAAGGCTCTGGAATGAATGGGAGTAAACACTAAAGTTAGCATTGGGCCCCTCTCTGTGCACAATTGTTCAGGAACTTTGCTGTGTGGTGTATTTTGATGGCCAGAGATAATAAAAACTATCCCAAAGCAGATTTTGTTTTGCTACCTGTCAGTTGGAATGTGAGTCAGGACTTCAGTTCTTGAGAACCAGTGCTGTGCTTTTAACCATAAAGTTAGGAAATTGTCAAGTTCCTTACTACTTGAGAGGGGGGAAAATACACAGGTTATGTTACTGAACTGAGACATATTCTGCTTACATTTGGTTACAATATTTTTATATTGCTCTTGTGTAAACAGAATTAAGAAACTGACATACAGCTTGCTTTTCAGCTATTATTAGATTAGCTCATCTCTTTTGATTTGTGTGAGTTGGGAAAGTGATTTTGATCAAAGCCTTGATTTCCTCATCCCTAAAATGGGGCTAATAACAGTAGTAACTGTTAGCGTTGTTTTTTGGATTACATGAGATACTGAAAGTAAAGCACTTGGCATATAGTAAGACCTCTATGAATGTTAGCTGCTATTTTAGGTAACTCCTCTTGTACGCATTAGTCTTGTTACTTTGATCCAGAAGTGATTTCTTTTGAAGATTAAATAATGAGGAATTCTCTGACATTAGTAATAGTGGGGGCACATGGAACTGCTCTAGTTTAAGTATACTACAGTTCTCTTCATTTTGCAATTGAGATGTAAAAGGCACTTGGAAACAATGTTGCATCCCCCCCACCCCCCGCCCTTGAGGTATAATAGAAAAATGTACACAAGTGTACGGTTAATGTATACTGAGTGAACAGCCAGATGAAGTTTTATATATGCACATGTGTGGTAACCGTTACCCAGATCAAGATGTAGAACATTTCTTCATCTTGGAAGGCGCCCTGGTGCCCCTTCATGGACGTCTGCCGCCCCCAGCCGAGGACAGCTATTTTGACTAGTCTCAACCATACGTGAGTTTTGCCTGTTCCTGAACTTTATAAAAATAGACTCGCATGATAAATATCCTTTATATCGGGTTTCTTGCACTGTTCCTTATGTCTGAGAGCCATCTCTGTTACTGTGTATGGTAGGAATTCATGCTTTTTAAATTGTTTTAGCATTTTTTGCCTGTTTTGAAATTCATAGTAGTTCATTTTATTGGCACATTAGGTATGTGGTTATTGGGAAAACAAGAAAATAACCAACATCTCTTCCTCAGTCATTAGAAAATGAGATCCTAGTCACTATCTTAGAAAGAACTTACATTTGTACATGAAGTTGGGTTGAAGGTTCCATCACCTTCAGTGACAGTTCCATGAACCAAATCCTTTGATAACTGCCTTCATTTGTATATGTGTTTAGAAAAGGAGAGAGGGAGCCTCAAAATAAGGACCATGTAAGGTAGCTAATAATGTTCATGCTTAGGATTTAATGTCAAAGTCAATACTTAGCATGGTGCATTCAAGGAAAGCAATAACTAGCTCAGCATTAGTGTTATATTCTCTTAGGAGAAAGTGAAACAACACAGTGGATTCTTGGGAAAAAAAAAAAAATCCACCCATAGTGAAAGAAAATGGAGCAAGGATATTGTTATACTGCAGGAAATTTTTGAAGAATGGGACCCCACAGTTGATTCAGGAAGAATTTTAGTCACCAACGTTCTGAACAGTTGCTGTCAGTCTCTGCCTATATGTTTGGAATGTCTGTTGGTATTGTTGGAATTCCCTATTACAAAATAAGTAAAATTGATTTCACCAAACAGTGAAATAAGAATACCAAATGATATGGATGAATCAGAAGTGTGTTTTTTGTTTTTAAATTTTGGAAGGGGCTGCAGCTGAGGTTAATAGTGTGTGTTTCTGTTCTTGGAAATGTTGATGAAGCATTTTCTGGGTGTTCTGCTGGGATACAAGCCACTTCTCTCTCTGGAGACATTGTCTTTTTCAACGTTTATAATTTTATTAAATCTTCTTTTTCATGGCTCCTTGACACCAGGTCCATCTTCACATACAGCCGTGTACAGGATGGGTTCCTTTGGACTACAGGGGGCAAGTGGTCCCCTTTTCTCTTAAATCAGAACCCCAGCAGCCAAGATTTCACTGGGGGTGGGGAGAGTTGAACTAGTGATATATGATTCATCTTTTGCCCCAGAGGGGCACTCGAAAGATGCAGATTTTGTTTCAAAAGAACTATTGACAAATAAAGCTGCCTCAGGATAGAAAATGCTCTTTTAAAGGGTGTGAGCTCCTTGTTGCTAGACATGTTGTAGTGGTGTTTGCAAAAGATGCTGCAGAAGAAATCTCTCCTGAGAGCTGGGACCTCATGACCCTGAAAGGCCTTTTCGGTATGAGCCCATGAGACAGGCTTTCCTGAGGGGGCTGTGCTACTTAACCACCACATTCATTAGTCCCCCCTTACCCCAGGGATCACTTGCTGCAGTTTCATTTCCGTGGGATCAATCACAGTGCAAAAATATGACATGGAAAGTTCCAGAAATAAATGATTCACAAGTTGCAAGTTGTATGCTGTTCTCAGAAGTGGAATGAAATCCTTTCCCCCCACCGCTGCCACCCAAGGTCCCCAGACCTGCAGTGTTGTCCTGCCACTGACATCCAGCCATTCACTTCATCACGCCTGGGTGATCCAGGCTTATCAGGAGCTGGTGATCGTCCTTCTGACATATCGTCGGAAGGTCAGTACTGGCTAATTCTACATCACAATGCCTGTTACTCGCCTCACTTCATCACATCCGGGTGGGCACTTGGTCACCTCCTACCGTCATCATAAGAGCAATATTTACCATAGTGCGAGATTTTGAGAGAGAGAGAGCCCACATTCATGTAACTTTTATTATAGCATATTGTTAAAATTGCTCTATTTTATTGTTAATCTCTTAACTGTGTCTAATTTATACATTCAGCTTTATCATAGATATGTATGTATAGGAAAAAACAGTATAAATAGGGTTCAGTACTATTCACAGCTTCAGACATTCACTAGGGGCCTTGGAATGTATCCCCTGTGGATAAGCAGGGGTGGGGGGAGGGCAACTGTACATAATTTTGGAGGGAAAAATTGTGTAAAGTTCCAAACAACCATTGGATAAATAAAATTTCTCAAACCAGCCCTAGTTTAAAGTTGAGAACTGCCTCTTCTTGTTGACCCTTTCACTTTAAATGTAATTTGGTTTATCAGTAACAAGTAAATGTCAAATATTCTTTTTTACTTAAAGAGAAAACGGGGCCCTTTCCAGTATTCTAAGTATCATTAGCAGAAATGAGAACACTTTACAAGTATCTACTACCTTTTTAGGTAGGTACACACCTGAGTTTACTTGAAGCTCCACCACTGGCCAAGTTAATTCTCATTCCTACAGAGAATTACGAGGCTTCCCAGATGGTTCAGTGGTAAAGAACCTGCCTGCCAATGCAGGAAACACAAGAGGATTCGATACCTGTGTCGGGAAGATCCCCTGGAGAAGGAAATATCAACCCACTCCAGTATTCTTGTCTGGGAAATCCCAGGGACATGCAGAGTCACTGATCTCACTGGATTTTTAAGGGCAGAAGTGTGTAATTAAGATTAAAAGAAAGCTTTGGATTAAAAAAAAATAGTTTAAAGTTAGAGATATTAGGACTTCTATCATCACATTATCACTGGAATGCTTGTCAAATATTTAAGATGTTTAATTTTGTTCTGTGCTGTTATTTTGTGCCCAGAGAGCTGATGTCAGATATTGTCTGTGTTTTAAATACGTAGTATTAGAGGAGTTTTCCTGGATTTCTGGCACTAAAAAGTACATTCTGCCTTCTGTCTCTTGCCAGGAAAATTTATAACAGTTATTGGCTTTTTAGGTATCAGAATAACAATAATTAGTATTTTCTCTTTTACTACCATTTGAAATCTGTTCAGTGAGTAATTGCATACACTGCCTGGTTGGAGGTGAAACTGGCAAAGGGGACGAATGTCTAATGGATAAAATACTACTTTTATCAGGCCATGAAATTACTATAGTGACATCAGAACTTGGCAGCCTCTTGTATTCCAGTAAAAAGAAAAATAGCATCATAAGCTAGGGATAAGATTTTCCTTGCCCATTTATTTTGGATTATTTTCATAGTTTTAGCCTCAGGGCGTGTGTGCAACAAAATAGCACAGTGAATAACAGGCAGTAAGAAGGAGTGAACATAGCTTCAGCTGGAACGGATGTGCTGTTCTTCACTCACCTCTGTTTCAGCGGTTTAAACTTCCGCCTAGATTGGTGAGTTTTAAGTCATGAGAGTAAGTATGAAGAATCCTCCTCTATGAAGTGAAGTTAAGCTTCATTATATTGAAAAAAGTTTGATAATTAGCTGTTGAAATGGTCATATGAGGGGGAATGTCTAAATGTGATTATGAGTGGGATTGTGTCAGACAAGTGCTGTTTACTCCAGTAAACGCCAGTAAAGTGACATTGTTTGAATCTAGTGTTTCCTCCTGCCTGTTCATTCTTGAAATTAGGCTAATTAGGCTTTTAGATATTGCCATGATTTAATGACAACTGATGCACCAGGATTTCAAATTGGTTTCCATGCATCTGCACATGTTCCAGTAGATCTTGGGACTTCTGAATCCTGGGAGAATAGTTTTATGTTCCTTAATAGATTATTAAACGCCCAAGTAGAACCACACTGGTCTTACCATGTGTTGTGTCCATAAATTACCATGTGGGTTCTCCTATTCTGATCACTTTTTAAACCAGGTCATTTTATTGTTTCTTCCATTAAGTCTTAGATGGTCTTCCAAAATGAAATTACACACTTTGTTTTACAATAAGAAGGATTATAGTACGGATGGGTTAGATTTTACACCTAATTCTGCATTTTCACTCCTCCTGAAGAACGTATTTTCAAGTCATGTTATAATCTGATTAGAATTGGTCCTGACCTCTAAATCAGTTCTTTTGATTCCTATTTATTGAATATTAGGCATACTTCCTTTACTACAGTCAAGTCCTTTTTGAAAGTAAAACAAAAACAGATCAAACGTCTACTCTGAATCCCTAATTCCAAGCTCTAGTTATTAAGTGATTCATGTTTTGACTGTAGATCCATATAAATGCCTTTCATAGAATTTTCTTCATACATTTTAGAGCCAAAGTTGTTTTTTTTTTAGCCTCATGGCTAAAGCCAATTTTGAATCATTCTAAGATGGGTTGTTAACTGTGGTCTCCTATTAGGTTAGCCAATGAAATTGTCATTATTTGTTATTCTTTTATGTTCGAGGATGCATTTTAAAAGAGCTGTTGTCACCGTGGTTAGGCCTTAAAATAATTTTATGTTTGTCACTGTGACTACAGCTGCGGTGGGATTTTTAATTGTAAGCAATACAGCTTGTGCAGAGATTTGATAAATCTTTTTTTTGCAGCATCAAATAAATTTTAGCTCAAGGATTTGACTCAGTACATCTTGTTAATGTTAATAAGGTCTTATAGCTAACTCCCAAAGTGAGTTTCTAAATATGAGCTTAGTAAGTCCAGGTTGTACCCTACCCCACAGGAAAGTAACAGTAGAAATTATTTGAAAGAAAAATCGTCAAGGTTTTA
The DNA here is from genome assembly GCF_001704415.2 of Capra hircus. Classification (NCBI taxonomy): domain Eukaryota; kingdom Metazoa; phylum Chordata; class Mammalia; order Artiodactyla; family Bovidae; genus Capra; species Capra hircus. The sequence continues at coordinate 28,752,400 of NC_030836.1, read as the reverse complement.
CTTATTTGGAGATTTTCTCTTCCAGGTAGGCAGATTATTAGGAAAAATATAAGGAAACAATTGACCCTGTAGAACAAAGACAACCCTTGACCAGATCCATGTTTTCTCAGCTCGGTGTTGTACACATATACTGAATACTTAATGAGTTGTGACTGTAGATGTCAGCTGGGCATGGAATCAAATTAACAGACACCACACACTAAACTCCGGAGGCCTTCAACGATCAAGAATGAGAGACGGAGTTCTGAGTTTTTCATTTGTGCAATTAAGATTTTTTTTCCCCCTTCACGTTGAAATGTGAGTTTTCTGGAGAAAGAACCCATTCACTTGCCATTTCCTAGACAAACAGTCCCCAGTTGCTTTAAAAGTTCTTTCTAATTCATTGAGAAATACTAGCATCTTTGATGCCTGAATCATCGAGAAGGATTTGTACTACAGGAATACTTGGGCAATTTAATAGTAAACAGTGTGGGGACAAAGGAGCAAAGTATTGCTTTGGTTAAGCCAGGGGCCTTGATTAAGTGAGTGCCCTGCAGACTTATCAGAGTGATGCTTCCAGAGGATTGGGGGGCGAAAGACGGTCCTGACACTGCATGTACAGACAGGTTGGGTGGAACCAGGACCCCCCTGGGCTCACTCAGCTCCGTGCTGAGGAATTGCTAGTTCAGTTAGACGCCTGTCCTGTGGTTCTTTTTATTCTATTTACAGAATATTTGTCTCCTGCCCTCCATTTCTAATGGTCGTTATTTCTTAAATAATTCTGTAGAGTCCTTTGTACTTTGCAGAGTGTTTTAAAATATTTTTTTTTTCCTGTTTGCAATAATGTATGAAATAATAAAATTTTCATAAGAAGGGAAGTCATGAGGAAAATGAAGATTGAGCATTGGTTTCATACACAGGAGTTTTTAATGTAGTTCCAAGTTGGGTTAAAATATCTCTAATGTTGGAAGAGGAGATTATTTGAAACTGTGGTCTTTGTTTTTAAGCTTAATTTAGATTATAAGTGCACGTTTGTCTGACTAGGAATAGAATGAAATAGTTAAATTTTAAGGGTTTGTTTTTTTATTTTTTGGTTGTACCATGTAACTCATGGAATCTCAGTTTCCCCACCAAGGATCGAACCCTGGTGCCCTGCAGTGAAATTGACTGCCAGGAAGTTTCTTGGTTTGTTTTTGTCTTTGACATTTGTAAACCACAAACTGCATCCTAGATTCTGTTGACCTGATGGAAGATACTAAGATAGTGAAGTAAATTTTGCCCAAGGTAAAATTGACTCCCAGGTGTTTTGTATTTTTTTAAGCTCTTTCCTCTTTAAAGAGGTCTTTTAATTTTAATTTTTCCCTCCTAGCAACAGGGATCCTTACTTTCCAACACATTTTTTTAGAGCAGGTACCTGGATTCTTAGAAATTCTTTAATGGTATATTCCAGCTGAAAATGAAGTTTAAAAGCCCTTTCCAGTTACATGCCCAGTAAGGAGAACAGCAAAGGGGGCTTTTAGAAATAAATCTCATTTTACATATACATTTTTGCTTGTGGAATAAATATCAAACCAAATTGAATACTCTTTTTCTTAACATTGTTTCACAGTACCCCTGTGTTCTGAGCATGACAGATGAGGTCAATGCTTAATCTTATTTTCTGTTTCTTGGATATGTTAGAAAATGAATACAAACTTTGTAACTTTAAGTGATTCTTCTCATATTTCTTTTGCCAGTCATTAACTATTTCTTTTCTTTTTTAATTTATTTAAAATTGGAGGTTAATTGCTTTACCATATCATATTGGTTTCTGCTGTACAATAATTTGAATCAGTCATAAATATATATATATCCCCTCCCTCTTGAGCCTGCTTCCCAATTATTAGCTATTTCTTTTCTGTTTTATATCATTGTATGAAAGAAAGTGAAAGTGTTAGTCACTCAGCCTTGTCAGACTCTTCTGCAACCTCATGGACCCACCAGGCTCCTCTGTCCTTGGAATTCTCCAGGCAAGAATACTGGAGTGAGTAGCTATCCCTTCTCCAGGAGATCTTCCCCACCCAGGGATCAAACCCAGGTCTCCTGCACTGCAGGCAGATTCTCTGCCATCTGAGCCACCAGGGAAGCCCCATATCATTGTATAATATTGGCTAAAACAAATGTTGATGGTATAGCATTTAAGGATAGTTTACTTGTGTTCTTTCGTTGTAGATTAAACTAGTGTAATGAGATAGTTTAAAAGTTTTGATGACCAGATGGAGAAGGAAAGAAAGAAAAATAGGTAACTTAAAGGCAAATCTTGCCCCTCCCCTGGGCTGGAGAGAAGCTGAGTTATAAGAGCGCGGAGTCCAGCTCCTAGTTTGAGGTGTGAGGCTGTTTATTTTCACTCTGGAGCTGTATATACTACAGAAGGAAGACTCTGGCCTTGCTTAACCTAAGCAAGTCATTACTTATCTACGATCTGGCAAGCGATTTGATTAAGGTTGACAGAGCTCATATAATATCAGAACCAGGCCCTCGTAATGATTGATGAAGCTTGTCTGTAAGTTTTTTTTTTTTTTTGAAAGGACGAAAACAGAGCAAGAATGAATACTTGTTCAGATCTCCAACTGCCCAGTATCAGCCAAGTCTGTAATGTAATGTAGTTTTATCCTTCGGGGTTAATAGGTATTAATTTATATGTTATTTTTAATGGTATAATTAAATGGCTTTAAAAGAATATTTTTAGGTCAGTAGGTTAATTTGACTTCTACATGATTAAATTCTTGAAATTTTGGAGATCTTGCTTCACACCTTAACATTTTTCTTATGACTTTCTTTGATGTTATATATATATATATTCTTTTGTCTAGTGGAATTTTTTAACCTGTAAGGAATTTTCTTATTTATTTTCTAGTGAAATTTGAGTTCTTTGCCAATTTTTGGCTTTAACCTAAGGCATTTTTACCTTCTTGCTGTCTTACCATACAACCATGATTTAGAAATTTGTAAGAGTGTCACTGAGTGTCTCTGCTAACCTTTGCTACGTTATTTGCTCCTTGTTCTCATTACCAACAGGTTCTCTGTATGACTGAAATGTGCCAGATGTTCTTTTTAATTACTGTTTTAAAATTTTTTAACTTTTTATTTTGTATTAACAAACAATGTTGTCATAGTTTCAGGTGAACAGCAAAGGGATTCAGTCATAAGTATACATGTATCCATTCTCCCCCAAACTCCCCTCCCATCCAGGGTCTTGGCAACACTTTAAATCATTAGTCTACATATAGTTCTGTGTCCAACCAAGATTTCTTATGTTTTAATCCTTCATATGTTGCCTTAGTAGAAATGAGTATAGGACCAGAACTCTCTCCACCTTATTTTAAGTAAATTGACCTTAAGGAATTTCCAGATGAGTGAAACAATTGAGTTGAGAATGAATTCATTTTCTGTAAATGGAATTTTCATAACCTGGGAGCTTTCAGGCTGTTGATCATACAGGTTTAGACTACAGTAAACTCTGGAGTCACTGTGAGTGGGATCAAAGCCTGACCCCACCATCTTCTCTTGACAAGGCCTCTATATGCCTTCTTTTCCCTGTCTGTATAATGGGATCACCTCAGTTAATCCTCGCAGAGTGATAGGTGCTTGATAGGTGCTTCTTGCATGTGAGCTGTTATATTATCTGTGAGCTCTGGTCTAATAGTGACAAAATATTATTGTGATGTTGCTGAATTCGAGACGGTCATTTCAAAATAAAATGAGTTGGGATTAAACTTTGGGGACTGTAAATGTGGAAAGAAACTAGAATTGATTCTATGTTGCTGTTATTGAGTTGGTTAGGACTTGACTTCCATCGCAGAGCTGGCGGTGATTTTCCCACATCCCCAAATAGTTGAATACATCTTAACTTTCTTACCCTAAATTTCAATTTTGTTTCTTTGCGATCTCCCCTTTCTCCTTCTCATCTCCCCAGACTCAATAGAAACATACTTTCGTACCAGGAAAATAAAATTTTAGGTATGAGATGAACTTCTTACCTAGTCTTATTGACACATTCTTTAAAGCAAGAGCTATCTATGGTTGAAACCCTTTGTTAATTCTTCTTGATAATTTTCCCACCAAAGGTACAAATGTTCTTATCTGTGGGAAATCCCAGTGCTTTCTAGGATTTTGATGTATACGTACTTAATAATGAGTTTGGCTCTTACTTCTCTTTCAAATTACTTTTTTTCTCTTGGGCTTAGATATGGTCAGAGCAGATAAACATTTAACTGGACTTGATAGCTTTGAAGACCACCAATAAAGTATCATTCCCAAGTTGTTTCTAAAAAAGAAATAGAATAGACATGCAATCATCTGATGCAAATGTTTGATTTGGAGGGAGGCCAGTGATGCACAGTCAGCCCCACCCAGGCCATGCCCTTGGGTGTTTCTCCCTGGCCGGGATAAGCCCTCAAGTGACTGTTGGAGATTGAGATTTAGCAGTAGAGGGGAATCCAAAGAATTGGAGCCAGAAGTTGTGGAATCAGAACATGGAAAGGTCAGGGGCTGCAGGCGTCACTTTCTACCTGATTGTGGCCTGTCTGTCCTGGAGTTCTTTTCTGTCATCAGCAGTGACAGTACTAATGCTTCAGGGAGGACATACTTTTCTGTCTTACTTTTTTGCTGTTGTTTTAAATACTCTTTTTAGTTAAGGTTTGGGAATTCATCTGTTTCTTCTACCTTACAGGTTGGCCGCATTATTGTATTTTTATTATATCACTGGAATCCGGGTTTTCAGGGAAGCACAGTAAATTTTGCAGTAATAATGAGCCTGTTTGCAGAAAAAAACATTGTACCATAACCCTAATATGCACAGATGGGATAAAGCTTGGTTGAATTGCATTTATAGAATTTTCTTAAGGTAGTAGTCTTGGTGGCTATGGAGGTGGGTAGCATTTACAAGATTCTTTTAACCTTTTTGATTTGGGGGAATGTGAATCTAGTATTTGAAACTATAATTCTTGTCTTGTCACCCCCATTCTCAGTTGAGATTTGCAAAGATGTATATAATCAAGGAATAAGCTTTGTGTGTGATTAGTTAACGTCTTAACAGAGGTGATAATGTCCTGTGTTTTGCTAAAAAGGAGTGGACACTTAAACTTGAATAATGTGCCACTTATCAAAGGGAAAAATTTTTATAAACCTCAATATTGTTTAAAAAATGTTATTATTAACCCCATTTAAGATGCAGACTTCTTATAAAACTAAATTTGCACATTGTGACAAAATCACAAAACCAAGGTAATTCAAAAGTGTTAAATCTGAAAGGCTGTTTTGTTACGTTGTCAGTATTGATTTGAATAATAGGAAGATGCACGTGTGCTAAGTGGCTTCATTTTGTCACTCTCTGCAACACCTGTAGCCCGCCAGGCTCCCCTGGGATTTCCCAGGCAAGAATGCTGGAGTGGGTTGCCATGCCCTCCCCCAGGGGATCTTTCCAGCCAAGGGATTGAAGCTGTGTCTCTTACGTCTCCTGCATTGGCCGGTGGGTTCTTAACCACTAGAGTCACCTGGGAATCCCTAATAGGAAGACTTGGCCTTTGATTTGATTCTTTGATTTTAAGCATGTTTAACAGTATTTTTCTTTTCTTTTCTTTTTTTAAACCTTTCACTTTTATTTTAATTAATTAATTGATTTATTTTTGGCTGCACCTTGAGCGGAGAAGGCAATGGCACCCCACTCCAGTACTCTTGCCTGGAAAATCCCATGGATGGAGGAGCCTGGTGGGCTGCAGTCCATGGGGTCACTAAGAGTCGGACTGAGCAACTTCACTTTCACTTTTCACTTTCATGCATTGGAGAAGGAAATGGCAACCCACTCCAGTGTTCTTGCCTGGAGAATCCCAGGGACGGGGGAGCCTGGTGGGCTGCCATCTATGGGGTCGCACAGAGTTGGACATGACTGAAGTGACTTAGCAGCAGCAGCAGCAGCACCTCGAAGCTTGTGGAATCTAGTCCCCTAACCGCGAATCACACCCACACCCCCTGCATTGGAAGCCTGGATCGTTAACCTCTGGAATGCCAGGGAAGTCCTTATTTTTTCTGTTTAATAATAAACTTGTTTTTAACTATTGGTCCAGTATTTTGTGGGCCACTTTAAAAGTACACTCTGATACATAATACTGAAAAAAAAATTAGAATTCATTTGATGAAGTGCATGTATGCATTCTTATTTACTTATTGTTGATGAGCCATCATAATGTGGGATCTTTGTAGTACACGTGTTTCTAATGTTATAGCATCTGCGATGTCATCTGCTTTTCAAGTTTGGCGCACTTATGCTGCCATGAGCTAGAAGATGATTTACAGTTCCTACTTTTCTTTTCACCTGTTTCAGAACTTTCTTTGAATGGTATTAGGTAACATCATTTGACCTTCACATGTCACGGATGTGATCCAAGAACACAAATGTAAACCAGGCATGGAAATCTCATGTCATGTCTTAATCGTTTGACTGATGACCTGGAATAAGATAACAATAATTCAAGTTTCAGCAGTGCAGAAACACAATGAAATTAAAAAAAAAAAAAAAAAGATTTTCATGCCTTCAGAAATTCACCTTCAGATTAAAACTAAAATAGAGAAAGAAAACTAAAACCTGGTAGATTTAAGCATCCTTCCAGAATGAGAGGTGGCTGTGGATTCACAGTGAATTCAACGGGCATATAAAAGAGACCTATACTCAAGGCTCTCCTTTTATTTAAGAAGCTGTGTGTAGAAAGGGTGAAGTGGAGGCCTGGGCTCACCCTGGGTTCAATCTCACCCCCATCGTTTATTAGCTATGCAATCTTGGGGAAATTATCTGAGCACTCATTTTGTGCAGGTTACTTCGCAGGTGTTAGACATACAGAGGTGACCAAACTAGATGTGGTTCCCTTCCCTCATGGACCTAATATTTAATCCAGTTCTGGTGGAAATTTTTTACATTTATATGCCCTATAGATATCTCGCCTAGTTCTTTATTTTCACAGTGTAATGAGTCAGGTAAAACCAGCTTCTGTGCATTCCCTTCAATATTGTTTCTTGGTTACCATTTTTTCTCAGGAAATCAGATACAAATGAAAATCAAAGCCATTGCTGAAGAAGGGAAGAAGTTTTATTTTATCTTTTTTAAAGATCTTATGGACAGGACCATCTTTATTTGATGTAACATGATGGTACATAGAGAAAATTGCTTTAATTTATAGAAGATTACAATAATTTATTATGGAAATGCTACAGATTCAGGTATGTACTTGTTCATTGATTAAATTTAATGTGCATTCAAGGAGATGTAAGGTAAGGTGAAGTCGCTCAGTTGTGTCTGACTCTTTGCAACCCCATGGACCGTAGCCTACCAGGCTCTTCCATCCATGGGATATTCCAGGCAAGAATACTGGAGTGGGTTGCCATTTCTTTCTCCAGAGAATCTTCCCGACCCAGGGATCGAACCCAGGTCTCCCACTTTGTAGGCAGATGCTTTACTGTCTGAGCCACCAGGGAAGTCTTAGGGAAGTCAAGGAGATAATAGGGCTTCTATAACATAGTATTAGAGTGAAATTCCTTATGTTTTATCTCAGTAATTTCTTAAAAAATTTTTTTTTTCTTTTTTGTAAAATTTTAAAACAAAGTTTAAAAATAGTCTCCAGAGAAAGTAAGGGGATAACAGGAATTATGCTTCCCAATAAGGTCTAGAAGTTCGGCCTGTTTTGGAGAGGAATGTTAATCATGAAAAGTACAGGTGGTACTGGGACCAGTGGGGTCTTTTTGAGAGGCAGAAAGCTGTCAGTACTGAGTGAAAATGCTGCTTTCGGGAGATTTGTTGGTTGACATTCAAGATGAAAATCTGAGGGGTGTGTGTGCTTAATGCTCCATTTAGAGACACATGATTTAACCTATTTTATAACCCAATGTTGGTGATGAGCTGTTATAACATAATCTACTGATTTATAAGACTGAAGACTTTAAAGTCCTGAGATTACTGTTTCTCAACATTGATCTTTAAACCAGCTTGATTTATAATGCAGATTTTATGTTCATCTGGAGTGAAATGAGAAGCAACCTACTGAAAGACATGGAGTGATTACTTCCTAAAGCCAAATTTATTCTAAAATTGCTTTTTGGCTCAGGTTTTGTTCTGTTCCAATGAACAATGATTGTAGATGGCAGTTCTTTTTTTTTTTTTTTTTCTTTTTTAACTTGGTAAATGGTTGGTATTCTTACATGGGACATACTGGTGTTTTGTTTTATTTTTAGGTGTCTCTGGTTATTGAAATCCAAAACTCTGGGAACCATTGCTCTAGATTAAATTTGGTAAACTATCAGTGTGCAGTTTTCCAAATTGAATATGTGGCGTCTTTGCTGTGTCTCATGCCGAATGTTTCTCCATCCGTAGTGTTTACGGCCGTGTGTTTACGATGCATCAGCATCAAGTCGGATTCTCCCTCTAACCACAGAGTTGGCTTTCATCCTTCTCCAGCAGAAATGGCAATGCCTCGCTTAGTTTACATGTACCTTCATTGTTCCATATACTGAGGTCAGGAGGCAAACACTTAGAGAGTCTCTCTCTATATAAAAGTTGCTTTTAGATGTTTTATTAGTCCTGCTGTTGGTTATTTTAATTACTTGTATGTTTTATTTGTACCCTGAGGCTGTTCAAGCAAAGAATGTAATTCAAATAAACAAAATAATATCTGATTTTTGGAACACCCACACCTGCCAGCTGGGCCTTTCCTCTTAAGTTCTTACTCAGGTTGGCATGGAAGCTGGGCAGAGAAAAAGGAGGTGATTATGTAGAGTTATGAAGTGTTTTCTTCAGTGTAAGCTCTTGGAAAGCTTGATAACTTGGTAGTTTTCAAATCAGCGGTGCTGTGTGCTTCATGACGAGTCTTTCTTTTGTAAGACAACCCTGAGTTTTCGCAAGAAGGTCTGTCTTTTCCATTGAGTATATGTTTCTACCAGTGTTCCCAGAATTCTGTGAAAACCTCACAGATAATTTGACTGTAAAATAGTGGATGACACTTTCACAAAGCAGGGAAAATTTGCCAGGGAAATTTCTTCAGTTTCTTTATTATTATTGTTCAGTCGCTAAGCCGTGTCTGACTCTTTTGGGACCCTATGGACTGCAGCCTGCCAGGCTTCTCTGTCTGTGGAATTTTCCAGGCAAGAAAACTGGAGTGGATTTTTCCTTTTCCAGGGGATTTTCCTGACCCAGAGATCGAAGCCCTGTCTCCTGCATTGGCAGGCGAATTCTCTACCCCTGGGCCACCAGGAACCTCAGTTTCTTTACCTGAACACAAAGTCAAGGGTCAGCCTCTTCAAGTTCTTACAATGAAATCATAAACTTGTCTGCTGATTTTTTTCAACCTGTTTTTGTTTTTTTTTTCTTTTTAAATAAGAGTGAACACAAGCAGTCTCTTTTTTGCTTGCAAACTGGAGGGCTGAACTATATGCTTCTGACTTAATTTTTAGAGCTGAAATTGTGTTGATTTTGGATACCTTCGCTGTTTTTTCCCCCCCTTTCCTCTTTCATTAGTGCAGTCATGTTTGGAGTCTGCCAAAGATGAGGCAAAACCAGTGTTAGAGGTGCACACAGGCTTTTAAGTGCTTTTTCATTTAAACATCGCGCTTGTAAAATGTTTGTCATAGAATTCTAAACCTGAGAGAAAATTGTGGGTTTTTTTTTTTCCCCTCTATTTGCAGACAAAACCTAAGCCACACTAATTTATTAAATGTTCTACCTGACTGAATCCTCTAGGAAAAAGAAATACGTCACTGTAGACTACCAACTGTTAATTTTTTAAAAATACATTTTGAATATTCTTATTAAATACTTAAAAAATGTTATTAAAAAATTCAGACGCTTGTCACTTTTGGAAGCTTTTTTTTACATTAAAAAAAGTTTTAAATGCTGCTGTTCATATGTAATCCAGGAGTTAAAGATGTCAGAGATTTAAGAAATGAGATCAAGGTCCCTGTTATCTTACTCTACTTCTATGTCATCTCCTGTAATCATTTTTTTCCCCAACTGCTTCGAATATGGACGCTCAATACATTTTTGTTGCATAAATGAATTGAGAAACTGCTTTGTGTGTTTTTAGGCTACAGCTTTCAACTCTGCTCATAATGTCTTAGAAAATGGGTTGAAGGAAGAGATTTTAGAAAATTAAGCAAAGGATCCGACCCACAGCATTCTTATACTTAAAAGATCCAAATTAATCAGCTGTCATTATATGAACAATCAAGTTAATAATTCTCTTCTACATCTCACCAAAAAGAGAAAACCAAAAACTCCTCAGGTTGTTCTGGAGGCCAATAATAAGTCCTTAAGAGTTCAGCTACAAGGTATATGCCTGTATCAACATGTATGTTCTACAAATGTCAGCTATGATGTGAGTATAGTGTGATATGAAAAACATATATATCAGAACTATACCAGAACTTAAAATATCTAAATCAGAACTATGTCTTTTAAGAAGTCTGTTACCTTGGGAAGCTGTATATTTATATTTAATATCGCATTGCTGTTATTGTACCAAGAAATTTGGTGTTCTTTTGGAATTGCCTTTACTGTTTATGGCACTTTAAAAATTTATTTTTATGTTCTTGAATATTTTGGAACTAACCGTTAATTAATTGAGTGATGTTGATGGAGTTAAAACTATATGGGGTTAAAAATCAAGTGTAATCATAATCTAAGGAGATTATTTTTATGCCTTGTTTATACATGGACACCAAAAATAATAAACAAGGGATTTTCAGAAAAGTTTTACACGGAGGAGCGTCACTGGAATAAGTTTATCTGTCTTCCTGGTCGGGTCTGTCCGCTGTTCTGGATTTCCGCTGATGTCCGTGTGGACTGTGGATGTCTGTGTGTATCTCCTCTATCAGTGTGTTCTTGAATTCTTTCTTTGGACCTTCCTGTTTCTCATTGTCCAACATGATGTCACAAAGCAGCTGCGGCTCTTTGGTATACATGCGTGCAGCCCAGCGGAGTTGTTCCAACAAGCTTTGTTTCATTTCTGGTGGGCAAGATGGACCCACTGCTAAAACAGTGTCTCAGGCTCTCCCAGTTGGGCTAAAACTTCATGCAGTATTGTGTTGTGTTTAGAAAGATATCCCAATCTTAATTGATCCATTTTTCTATGTTCACTTCATCAGGACGTTGTAACTTGATCATTTCTTTGAATTTGTCTGTCGTGTCAAAGCTTCTAGGAATGCAAGTTTTTTCCTACAGGCCTTTGTGCATTTTTACTTATCTCTGTATTTATCAGTCCATTTGTGGTGACTGTGCTAAGTGCACAGGAACCTGTGATTGACGTGTGTGCCAGTCTATGGAAGTGCTCGAAGGGCCCCATTCTCAACGCCTATGCACAGACGTGATGCTGCAACAGCTCTGACAAAGCCCTGTCTGACCTAATTCCCATCACCAGCTTGAACAAACTGGGCCTCCTAAGAAATGTAGACCCCTTCCGTTATTTTATTCAGCTAGGTTTATTTATTTTTGGTTATGTTTATTTTGCTTTTTAAAAATTCTTTATTTGGCCATGCTGGGTCTTAGTTGCAGCATGTGGGGTCTAGTTCCATGACCAGGCATCAAACCCAGACTCCCTGCTTTGGGAGTATGAAGTCTTAGCCACTGGACCACCAGGGAAGTCCCTATTTTTTTTTTTTTTTAATTGGAATATAGTTGTGTTACCATGTTGTGTTATAGTTTCTGCTGTACAACAACATGAATCAGCGTGTGTGCATATATTCTCTTCCTCTTGAGTCTCCCTTCTACCCGCTTTCATCCCACCCTTCTAGGTCATCACTGAGCACCAAGCTGAGCTCCCTGTATTTTACGCAGCCAAGTTTAAAGGTGGAAGAAGGTACTTGGAGATTAGTATCACTAAGTTCCAGGTCTCTAGGAAACTCATAATTCAGCAGGTCATATAATATAAAAATCATCCTGGTGGAGGTCCAGTGCCCAACCGTCATTGATTCAAGTTTGTTTGCAGCCAAGATACTTTTTCTTAGATCTCTAATATATATTTTTTTGCTTTTTCCTCATTACTGTATACATTAGAATATATTACAGGGAAATGAGTCTCTCCTGCAGTCCTTATTTCTTCGTTATGAAAATGAAATCTAAACCAAAACCCCATGAGGGTGTCTTTCATCATGGCCAAGGAAAATTTCATTCCATTTGGTAAGGTCTGAGCAAGGCATTGTCCTAATTAACAACTATGTTAATTGTTGTTAACACTTATCATCCAGAGCTCTTTTTAAAATGGCTTCACATTCCTCCTTCTCATTCTCCATCAGAGAGCATTAGCCCAGTGTCTGTCTGGATCTTTATAACATCAGCCTGTTCAAGTTCAGCTAGTTCTTTGCAAACTTAAAATTTTGCACTTGGCATTTGTTTTGTGGTTACCATTACAGTGTTACGTTTTCCCAAGAAGTCAATTCCAATGACAAACCCAAAAATCGACTGAGAGTTGGATTTGTGGCAAGTGTTGATTTTGTGATGCTTGCAAGGGATTCAAGAATAATCTCCTTGAAACTTGCTGTATTTTGTGTTTTTAATGATCCCTCCGAAGTCATGCTTTAGAATTTCACTTGTCTGTATGCAGCTATGCTTTTAAATATTTGGAACACTCCTGTACAGCTTACTGTGGATGCCAGAATTATCTTATCTCCACAATTCTTGGTTTCCTGTGCTCTAGAAGCAGGAAGAAATAGCCTCTTTGAAAGAGAGTGGAACAGGAACACTTGACTTTAAAAAAAACACACACACACAAATATGTGACTAGAACCCAACTCGGCCCCGGCTCAGACTCCTTCTCTTTTGGTGAGTAATTAAGACCATATTGGCCCCCATTGCAGCTGGCAGCCCCTCACTGGTGCCTTTTTCTGCTCATGACCTTTGATCTCAGTGACCTTTCCTGGGGTTAGTCCTAGGCCCTTTTCATTGTGTCGGAGCTGAAGGGGCTCATGTGCAGTTGATTATTTCTTTGCTCATTTGGCCTTTTTGGTACCATAACTCCAAGTCACTTCCATTTGCTTCCTTGACTTTTGATGGTCCACAGTGAAAGGAAATGCTTGTGGAGGCAGCAGGATCAGCTTGTCTGCTCGGCTGACTTGACTGAGGCTCTGGAGAAGTGAGGGAAGGGCTGTGAGGTCTGTAGGTGTCAGTGGTTTAAAAAACTAGAAGCTCATGACTGCGTGATCCTTCCAAGCTCATGGAAGCAGATACCACCAAGAGCTGCGTTTCCAACAGCAATGGAGGTAGGGGAGTGGGAATGGGCAGGGGGAGGTTGTGCTGAGTTCTGGTGAAAAGAGAGATCTGCCCATTGTTGACCTGGCCTACATGCTGGACATCCTGCATCTCTGCTTGCACAAAATTTATACACTCATTCTGCCCTTGAACTTTGCAGCAGGTCGCAGAATGCATCCTTGTCAACTGCACATGACTGCTGAAAAGGATGCTCTGGTTTCTAAAAGCACTGATTTAGCCCCCAGAGAGGAACATGCTGACTCTTACAGGCTGCATTTGCTGCCACTGGACTTAGGAGAGCTCTTTTTTCCCTTCTCCTTCCCTCCCCCTCCTCCTGCCCCTACCCACGCCTCCAGTCAGACCACTGAAGGATGCCTGCCAGCTGTTACTCTCATTTCTTGGGACCCCATGTGGGCAGCCTGAAGACTGTCACTGATCAAAGGCTCCAGGGAAGGAATGTGTCTGGTTACCCTAAACCGTGGTTGGTACCTTTGAAAGGTATACGGGGGCGTGAAAGTCCAGGGATATTTGGAAACTCATTTTTAAGAAGTCTTGAGTGTCTGATTCCATCCCTGGAATATAATTTTCTGTCTTTTCCTCTTTTGTTAAGACAAAACCTTTTCATTAGTAGCATTGATCATGAGC